>NC_139347.1:62190079-62662579 GCF_055883805.1 Amblyomma maculatum | reverse complement strand
AAGCACGTTCTTTGTATACTTCGAAATTCTCACACGCTTTTATGTCACTTTTCTAACATGATCGGATACCTTTCAGAGCACAGGAAGTCGAGTTGCTTCAAAACAAGGTTCAAATATAAAGTCAACAAATTGGGCGTTGAGACGGCGGGTGAGTGGACGCCTGGGTGACACGGTATCAACCTTACTCGAGATAAGGGCCCCATTCTTTTGGAAACGCTCTGCCTGCCGACGGGCTTTTAGAGCGTTAGCTCTGTTGCTCACTTGCGCGAGTGGCGCGTTTTTCTAAGAATCGTAAACAGTGCCATCACCATAGCAACATTGCCGTCTTCATTGTGTCCGGGCAAACTAGACCGAACGCTCCACGCCCCCGGCCACAGCGGCACGGCGCGGTAGCAGGCGATGCTAGGCAGGTATAGCATTATAGCAAAATGAACGCCGAACCAGCTTCCCTGACGAATGCATCAACGGTTTACCGTAAACGCCGTAATGCTTCGGAAAATCCGCGGTATATCCCCCTTCACGAAGCGGAATTAGCTAGGAAGAGGACGGGATATCATGCACGCATAAAATAAATAACATAAGCGCAAATAAAAGCATCAAACGGGAAACCAGTTCAGTGTCTCCTCTCATAATATATATATATATATATATATATATATATATATATATATATATATATATATATATATATATATATATATATATATATATACGCTGCTGAAACATTCGTTTCAGCAGCGTTGAGCCTCATCTTTTTTTTTTTTTTAATTTTTAGTGAGGTGAATGACGGAAATGCAGTGGCAAAACCCGATTCAACATCACATTTTTGTATTAGGAAAGCTTCCCATGGCTGTTTCCCCATTCACCGAAAACATCCCCGGCAGCTACTGCGGCACGTTACCTTTACTATCATCACCGGAACGCAACATTTGAAAAAAAAAAAAAAAAACATTACTGAAACGCTGGTGATTATCTTCGGCTGCCCACTATATCATTTTTTCTCCTTTTCTTTGGAGCCTGCACTGCTTGCGCTATATAGGAACTTCAGTGGGAAGGTTGAAGAGGCATGCTTGTGCATGTTCAGGTTTTCAAGTTGTACTTGGCAGACTGTCGAAACATTTTATCTGTACCAGTAAAGTGGCAGAGGGTACAAGTATTCGTGCAATTTCTCCTATGGAGACTCTCTTTGAAATTATATTATATTAATTTATGCACTGTTATAGTTCCGTGCCCTATTATTCATTTTATCGTAGAAAGGGGAAGATATTTTTTCTTCTTGCCACTGAAAAAAAAATCTAAATTCCACACCCTCACAATATATGCTAACACCGCGAACATCTGAAGATAGCTTTGTGGCGGAGCTAAGAGGAGGAATAAGCAGCTCCGACAGCGTTCGGGTTCGAACTGTCTTTTTTTTTTTTTTTTCGCTGCTTGCACTGAGATGCTTAGTGCCAAATTTTTCTTTCTCCAGAGCCATGCCGTTGTTTGTTATAAAAGCGTGGTACGAGGGGCGCTACAAGACTCCAAAACAAAACCAGAAAAAAATTTTCAATATCTCCGGCACGATTATATCTTGCTGAGTAAGTAGAGTAAGTAAGTAGCGCGAGAGCCTTAGCTGGCAACGTTTCGGCACACACACAGTATGACACACTTATTTCGAGGCGATAAATAAACCTCAAAGCAAGCAAGTGTACATTTGTCAAGGGACCATTTTCAAGTAGCGCTACTGAGCATGCGCGAAGCACATGCACCTCAGTTCGACTCGACCACTCGACCTGACTCGCCAGTGTTTACCTCTCTCGCCCGATGGAAAGGAAAGGGCAGAGGGAAAACGTTGTAGAAGCACAATACCCTCTCGTAAATACCCCTCGATGATGATGATGATGATGCGTTGTGGCTGCACCCTTTGTATCGGGTGGGCTCAGTAATGTGCCCTAGCCGGGTGAAATAGAAAAACTGAGAGAGAGAGAAATGAGAAGGGATAGGGTAAAGCTGCTATGAACACCGTCAGCGTCTAGTTATTGTCCACCACATACGAAGCCGGGTTTTCGTCGTCCGGATGGCGCCACTGTGCTGTCCACGTTCGGCAGATTCAAAACCCAGTGCGCGCGGTAGCGTGGTGTCCTCTGCCGGCTGGGGCAATAGTTTCGCGCAACGGAGAATGATGTGCTCCGCCGTCTCGTCCACGCTCCCACATGCCCTGCAAATCGCCGCCTGCGCTTCTGGGGAGGTGTCAAAGTGACGGCGGTAGGTCAAAGTGCGGAGTGCCCCCGCCCGTGCCTCGAACAGGAGCGTGCTACCGACGCTGTTGTCGTAGAGCGGCTCCGTTGATATTGCTGCTTTGTGCTCTAGGTACAGCGTTAGTGTCGTCTTCTTCTGTGCTGAGGCATTCCACATGGTGGTCTCCGCTTGGCGTACTTGCGTCCGTACGGCAGCTTTGTACTCAGCGGCCTCCGCTGTACCGTTCGACCAGAAGCCGTATTTCCGGCGCAGGGACTGTACACGGGTACACCATCGCGTGCGGATGCCCTTTAGGTGTACATAGCGGAACACCTTCCGTGCCCAGCGGATGTCCTTCATGGTGCGTAGGCGCGCCTCATATGAGATTTTGCTGTGAGCTTCGCGGGCTTCAAAGGTCGACCATCCCATCATCCCATGTCGCCCTGGATCGCCTCAACAGCAACTCGACCGTGACAGCCAAGCGCTATCCGGCCCACTTCGCGCTGTCCGCGCTCGAGCCAATCTCTTGTGGGGGCAGAGAGGCACACGATGGCGTTGGCAAAGGTCAGGCCCGGCACATGCACCCCCTTCCACAGGTCACGCACCAACACATATCGGTTGCAGCCCCACAGGCATTGTCGGCGTAGGATGCTAGTTGCACGGGTGGATTTCAGCTTTAGGTGTTTTTCATGTGCTATGTATATGTCACCTTCCGTGCACAGCTGTACTCCCAGGTACCGATATTGGGTTGCTTGCGGTATGTTGTCTCCGTTGGGCAGTAGTATTGCAGGGTTGGCGTCGGATGGGCCCGAGAACCGGAGCACAGCTGATTTGGTGGGGTTGAAGGACAGTCCTAGTGTAGCTAGATGTTCTGCACACACTGTTAACAGCCGCTGCAGCTGCGCCTCGGTTTCAGCCAACAACACAATATCGTCCGCAAATGCCAGTGCTGGCAACGTCCACATTTCCGGGAGACCTGCCCACAGAAATGGGAGTGGGAAGCCTATACCACAATCGAGTAGCAATTGTTCTACTTCGGACGTGTACAGCATGTACATGAGTGGGGATAGGGGGCATCCCTGCTTTAGGCCCCGTCGGACGGCGACTGGTTGCGATGTGCTGCCATGAAGGCTGGCCACCACTGTGTTGTCTGTGTATAGGCGTGCCAGCAGGTTAGTCCACTCCTGCGGCATACCCAACTCCTTCATTCGGCGTAGCAAAGGTTCATGGGGGACACTGTCGTATGCCTTTGCCACGTCTAGGAAGCATCCAACAAGTCCCCGTGATTCCTGCCGTGCGATTTCGATGCACTGGGTCAGGGTGAATAGATTGTCGTCCAGTCGTCGGCCGTGTCGAAATCCGGACTGTAGTTCAGTGAGGTGACCCTGTGTTTCAGCCCAGCCGACCATCAATTTCTTCAGGACGTGGGCGAAGATGCGGTACAGCACACTTGTCACTGTGATCGGCCTGTGGTCTCGCAGAAGGCCTCGGTCGCCTCCCTTCTTTGGCACGAGTGACACTCGCCCTTGAAGCCAATCGGCGGGTATGGCGTCACCTGCGATAATGCCAGTATAGATTCTGGCGAGTTGGTCTCGTGCCTGTGTTTCCAGACATTTGACCAAGCCCGCGGGAATGTGGTCGAGGCCTTGTGCCGTGTGTGTCCCAATATGAGCAATAGCCCGTGTCAAGGCTTGTGGTGTCACCTGCCATGACACTTCCATCGAGGCACTGACGGGTTCAGGGCTCTTCGCTGTGCGGTTATCGCATGGCTCATATGTCGGCTGGTCGTAGACCCTTTCCAGGTGGCGCGTCAGCAGTTGGGAAAGGTCCGTAGCTGGCAATCCTGTAGCCTCATCCCTGATGTCATACTGTGGTGGCTTGCGGTCGAGCGTTTGCACATACTTCCAAAACCGCCGGCTACTGTCGTGACCCGCATTCGTGATTGCTTGCAGTTGTTGATGGTTGCACTGTGAGATTTTTCTTTGCACAACTTCTTGCATATAGTGCTTGCAGCGGAGATATTCTTCCCATGCTGGGCGGCAATCTTCGGCTGGGTAGAGTTTGAGCTGCTTACGGTGTGCCCTGTTCGCGGATCGCCTCGCTCCCAGTGCCTGTTTCACCTCTTGGTCCCACCACGGCTTCCTTTGCGTGCCGCCCCTCGAGCTGGTGCGCACCTCGTGCTGGCGCATGATGCGTTTCAGCTCGGCGACATACGCATCGTACGTTGTGGCTTGTGTGCGCATCTCACTCAGTTCGAATTGTTTGGCCACAGCTTCGTATGATGTTGTGGGCAGGTATCGACGGGCTGGGTCGCGGTGTTCTGTACGTCTTCTGTGCCAAGAGGAGGATGAGAATGATAGACGGATACGGTTGTGGTCGCTCCCTAGGCTGAAGTGTCCGTCTTCGTCGATATGGACCTGCGTTACGTGCGCTGCCAGTTTCGGGGACATTAGAGCATAGTCTATTGTGGTGTGGCTGTTGCGAGCGCACCAGGTGAATTCACCTTCACAGTCAGCTCTAAGGTTGGCTATTTCCAGGCCCAGCTCCCGCGCACATCCCATCAGTAGCTCACCATTCCGGTCCTGGTATCCGTCGGTGGGCTGTATATGTCCGTTGAAGTCTCCCAGCAAGAGTACTTCGTGTTGTGGGGCCCATCGCTTGACATCTTCGATAATGCACTCCAGGACACGGTCATTAGCTTCGTGTCGCCCATGCGCAACCGTAAGGTACACGACGCCTACAAGCACAGGGATGCCGACAATGCTTCCGGATACCCAGATATGTTCATCACAGACCCCCGCCATTTGCACCCATGTGGAGTTTTTTCGCCACAGCACACCCACACCACCACCTTTGCGGTTTGCACCAGAGCGGTTGCGTCCTGCCCAGTTCCATTCCGGATGAATCGGAGGTTCTTCTAGGTCACGTAGATGGGTCTCCGCAACAGCGTACAGACTGATATCCTCGCTGTTCAGCACTGTAAACAGTTCCGCCCACTTGGATGCTTTTCTCGCTCCGTGTAGGTTAAGAAACCCCACGTTGATGATGGTCGCTGTGCGTATGTAGCGATGTCGGTGTCTTCTCCTGCGCCTACTCACTACTGCGGAGTGCGATTGTTTAGCAGGATGTGTTGGCGCATCATTTCCCCCACTGGGTTGTAGATATTGGGGAGGGCTAGGTGTGGGCCCCATGGGAAGACCGGTGTCATTCCCCATGGTGCTGTTGCGTGGACAGCTGGCCGGGAGTCCGGTAGGAACCACTGTTGGTGTTGCCCTGGCATGGGTATTGGTTCGGGTATCGGTTCGATGTTGCCACTGCTTGTTTGCATCACACCGTCCTTGCACTGGTGTTGACCTCTCGGCTGACCTTGATTTGGATGCTGTTGAGACGTCTGTTCCCTCTTTGGTCCTCTGGGCTCCTCCCGCCGAGCCTGCTGGCCTAAAAAAGCGTGTATGCGCATGTTCAACTTTTCTGTCACGAAGCGAACACCCTCTGGACTATATTGCAGCCCGTCACTTTCCAACATCTCCGGGTTCCATCCCTTTGCCAGGTCAATGAATCGGTGCTTGTTCTTTCTGCACCACCGCTTTAGTTGCGCGTTGGCAGTGATTATGGTTGCACGGACCTCTCCGCCTCGGCTAGTGACCTCCGGGATCGAGCACACGGTCAGCCTTGTCGGTCTGTCCACCCCAGCGTTGTTCAATGCCCTCACGATAGCGTTAGGGTCGTGTCGGAGTGCATCAGCTAGTCCGACGTGAATTACATACCGGCGCTGTACTGACCGGGCTTGCTTCTCGTAGCTGGTCACATATGCCACTGCCTTTGCTGCATTTGCCTTCTTGCTATAAAGACAGCCTATGGTTTTTCAGGGTGTTTGTGGCGCCATCCTCGTAATTTTTCTGAACTGCGACATTTTAGTGCACATGAAATTTCATAGACGGCGCTACCTACTACGTTTATCACACGTGGCTCTGTTATTCCACTATTATTTGCTTTTTGTACACTTTGTAGTTGATAATTTTTACCGGTTGAATAAAGGAACGAAAGCCCGAACCTTTAAGTTATATTCGCCAGAAACAAACAAGCCATGGAGCATTTCAATCATGCCTAAAATATTTCATGAAGAGCTCGCGCGCTTCAAGTGAACCACAAAAAAATTAGCTGAAATGATCCTGATAGTGCACATTCCTCGAGAGTCGTAGAACAAAACCGATGCTTATCCTCTGACAGCGAGGTGTAAAGGTTTTCCACGCGAAATTTCAGCCCAGATAAAAGCTTATTACTTGAACAATTTAGCATTTAATTTAGCCATTTTACAAAAAACGCAAAGTTTGATCCCAAATAACTTTTACACTAAATGAAGCAGACAGATGATATTTTCAGGAAAAAGCAAACTATGTACGACCTCCAACTGCGCAAAAAATCTCCGCAGCAGAATGCGTATCTTGAAAGTTATTGTATGTATAATTACCTGTTTTATACACTTTTCACAGGCGCGTGGCTAATAAACTATGCGATACACAGTAATAAAAATGCTTAACTTTGTTCATTAATATCTAATCTCAAAACATCTCGAACGGTGTTTTTCTAGGTGCAAAAGATTTTGCACAATTTTGCTTTTCCCGAGACAAGTAGAGCTGAAAAGCCGTTGCTTACCTTTGTGTTTTCCTTTACAGCTTAAACATCGTTGCAGCTATTTATAAACCAAATGCACCATTAGAAAGGAAAGGAAATAAACTTTACAAATATATCAAAGTCACGTTTATAAACTAAACTAGTGAGGCGCAGTAGGCGTATGAATATTGCCAAAAATGTCGTCTCTTCACCGCTGGAGTGGAGACGCTGGAGACGCATGTACTGGTGTCCAGAGCCAGAGAGACTAGGCGTACCGGCGAAATTAGTAGTTTTGGTGCAGAGCTTAAAAAATCGAACAACAAGACACATTCTAGCGTATAAGTTCGGCACAGTTGTAAGACTGATAAATGTTTAATTGTGTCGTCTTACGGATGGGTGCTGGTGGCGACAGCTGGCAGCCGAGTTCGAGAGATACATTAGCTAATCAAGATCTGGAGGCACACGACATGTGTGCAGGATGAACCGATAGAGTATATTGCCGACGCTTTTCCTCTCTAACAGGAAAGAAAGCGCAGTTTTTGTGGTCTGGGAACGCAGGTAGCGTCGGTGTCGAATTCTAGGTCGATCGTTTTTCCCTCTTTAGGCAGAATTGTGAAGCGCTGAACACTTGCACGGTGGACAGGATCTCTGCGGGACACATGCGTTTTCCTGCAAGTGACAAATAAAATTAGTGAGGAATACACACACTCAATAGATAATGTACAGCCTTTGTCAAAAGATTAGAGTACAGGATGTCTACTTCTGAGCCATACTAAGGCTCGTAATGCATTGTTAGGTTTCCAAACCTGCTGAAGGCAATAAGATGTTTGGTCCTACCCTCTCCAATGGCTAGGACTTCTAAGATTGTGAAAGAAGTCATAATATACGGCTTAAAAGCAAACCCTCTGAGCTATAACTTTTGACAAAGGCTGTACATTACTGTTGAGTCACTTCCCGGCGGTTCGCGGGCTTTTCTGCAGTTTGCCATTGCTATGAGGCTTAGGCACGCAGCAGTATTAGGTATATACTCAGACTTGTGTTTCGGCGAACCTAGTACGAGGGGCGTTCATAAAGTTTGTATTATTTGCATAAAACAACGCAGATATAGAATTAAGGCTTGAGTGGGGGTTTAATCGTCATCAACGTATTCGTTTTTCGAATACCTCGCTCTTCTTCCATTGAAGGACCAGCTGGCGTAGACCATCACTCTAAACCTCTTTTCAAGACTTGACTTGAAGAGCTATTAGAGAAACTCGCATAAACAGTGGCGCCCGCGTTCCCTCTGTGTAAAAGTAAGGAATGCTACGTTGTGAAGTCCAAAAGTTGTTGGAGTCATCTTCTTATAGATTGTTTACATACTAAGCGCTGCAGAGGCACACAGTATGCAAGGGAAAAATTTCGATAAGTGAGAACGTAAAGAAATGAAAAAACGATTCAACGCTGCTGAACCGAATGTGGAACAAAAGTATTACCTGCGCGTGACCGAGCGTTCTTCTTCCTCTTCGTCTTTTTTTTTTTACGTGTTTTTCTTCTTCGCCTTCTTGTTCGTCGTCTACTTCTTTGTCGTCTCCTCTTCTTCTTGTCGTGGCTACGCCTCTTCACGATAGCTGCGGCCACCCGAGGTCTCGCTTTGGCTGTCGTAGTGTTGCTTCGCAACAAAATGTCCAAGTCACGTATGCGCCGTCGCAATTTTTCCCCAGCTGCCGCCTGTCATGTTTTTCAGCCACATGAGGTTCACCTTCCGCTTATATAAGGCTTAGTTTTAATACAAAAAACGTACACCATAGGAAAGATAATTGAACATGCCAAAATGTCATAAACTGCTCTGGTCAACGGCTGTCAGGCGCAAGCCAGGAAGGCACAGAGGCTGCTTTACATCAGCACCTGACCTCAGAGTCAGCGTTTGACAACAGAATTTATTAGGCCGGTTTGCCCGTGTAGGGTTCACGTGTGTCGACATGTTGGGGAATCAGAAGGAATTCCAAGAGCACAGCGCATATACAGAATATTTGATTATTAGCAGGGAGAACAAAGGTAAGAATGAAAAGAATAAGGGTAAGATACAAAGCTTAGGCAAACTCAAAACGCGACAAAGAGCGTAAACACAAAAACAGTTTTCATCAATTAGGCAAATAAACAAAGTGTACAATCTATGATGGCAGCAAGATAGGACAAAATAAAGGGAAGGTTATACGGACAGCCAGGCACGGTGAAAGATGGCCGTCGACGGGGCTCTGGCTCGAAGGCCTCAGACTCGATGCGATGAGGGCCACACATCCTGCGCCTGCACTTCGGCCCTTAGCGCGCCGCAGACGCACCACAAACCCGCTTCCGCTTCCGCTTCCACTGCGTGCCTCAGAACGACTGCGTCTGATGTGCTCCCGCTAATCGGGGGCACGGTGGTCGTTGTGAGGCCGCACGTGGGGCCGCACGTGGAATTTGCCCGCGCACAGAGGCGGGGAACGACCGATATGGAAGGGGGGGGGGGGGGGGGGGTGAAGGGGGGCCCTGATATCTGGAAACCTCCCCCGGCTTCGCCATATATCAAGCGCGAGTGCGCACACGTGCATCTGCAGCCCACGGCGCCAGAATAAGGTTGTTTTGTTGGCGGTGGTCTGTGACACATACTAATGCTTCAGCGGAGACAGGAGATGCACAGGACTGAACTGTGTGTTCGCGCGAAAAATTTTGTCTTATTTTAATGTAAATTGTGATGGAATGCCGGTCTTCTGTGTACCCAGGCCACAAGTCTACAGCTGTTTTGGCAGCAACCTAACGTAAAAGGACGTTATGTTTTACACTGTTGTGTCATGATAAAGAAATTTCAGGGACATGGCATAACATTTGGAGGATTGGACAAAGGAGGTGTTTACTTAAAAAAAAAAAGCTATGCTTCTTTAGCTTTACAGCCCTGTTGATATAGTTATGGCGCACCTAAGTTTTACCGGTCGTCGTTATAGAGAATGCACTCCAAATAGTCCTTGCGAATCTGCGTAAGAGCAGTCGTATCGTTCGGCTGATATGGGCTCGCTATCGTTTGGACCAAGCAAAATGCAATTTGAGTAAACAGCGGTTCAGGTGAAAATATCGTAAGGAAGCACGCAATTCCAAAAGCTTATCTGCGCACTCCTACGTTTGCTCACGGGATCCAGTCACCGGCAGAACTTGAGTCACCGCTAAACATGCCCGAAATGTACGCAAGCAGCTAAGCTATTGAGCGGACGAGGGTGAAGGCGAAAGTGCTTTTTACGCGAGGGTGGTTGTGTGCGACAGTATTTTGTCGCTTATAATGCATGGAGATTAAATTAAAATGGATTAATAAGCAACGTACTTGAAGCCAATTAAAAACTCTCCCGTGAAATTGGGGAATTTTCACAAACACATTTAAATGATTTTTGCTATGAAACAGAGCTACATAACGTTAACGCAATAATCTTATTGTTGTGAATGCTGCCACCTCTTTCACACTCAGGAGTTGCGAAGAAATTGACAAGTCTGCTTAAGAGTGGAAATGAGGAAAGAGACCTCCCAGGACTTTTTATAACTGCGCCGTCATTATCATCGCTACTATGATCATTACCACTAACTGCATCCTCACTATCATCCCTGCTATCATTCTCACGTTAGAGAAGGAGAGTTACGGCTAATTTCTCACAAGTTTGGCGTGGAGTAGTTGTTACCGGCAGATAGTAAATCCCATGAGGCGTCATTGATAAATCTCTTTTCAAGGTTCTGAAAGCCGTAAACGCGGTTGAAGTAACATACGACATGATAATGGTTCTGAGCCTCCACAGTCATTGGAGTACAAGAATTCAGGTCAGTCACACAGCTGAAAAGTGAAAATTTCATTGATATATGTGACATGTGTACGGGTCGTTCTCAGATTTCAGCTTGAGCCGCCCGAATGGCTGTGCCAAACATACTTACCCAGTGAAAGAAACAAAAACACAAGAAAAGAAATAGATACGACAGCGGCTGAGCCTGTTTGCTGAGCCTGTTTGACAAATTGGCTGCATTAATAAGTTTTGCGTTATGTATAAACAGATATTTGGCACATCTTTGTATCCTTGGCTTGCTCTACTGCATTTATGATAAAGCAGGCAATGAAAAACGTACGGCGTGGGGTAGTGGTTTGCGCGCTCGGCTGAGGATCGGAGGGATAATGGTTGTGTTCCCGGTGGAGAAGGATCTTTTTTTTTTTCAGTTCGTGCGAGCATTTCTGCCATTTTCTGCGAACATTTCTGCAGCCTATGAACAAAGAAAAGCTTTCACCTTTGTGATAGATGTCAAAATGTCACTGAACTTAATGATAATGCCCATTAATGTCCTTAATGCTCTTTGGTTTGCTAGCGACGCTTCAAAATCCTTGCTTTCATTGATTATTTTCTTAAAATATTTAGTTCTGAATGCTAATGTTTTATTTTGAGCCCCATGAAAGCCTGAATAAAACTTAACATGCGCATGATATACCAAAAAAGCGTGATCAAGTAGAAGTCAGACATTTCCTCAAACAAAATATGGAACAGCTTTCTTTTCTTGCGCATCGCAGTTGTTGCTATTTATTTATTCGTTATGACAAATGTTTAGCAGTATTTCAGTAAATAGGTAAAGCATAGGGAGCGTTAAAAGTTACCCAAGAGACATACGAATGAGCTGTTGAGAGCTGTAGAGTTAAAATATTTTTTATTTTGTATCAGCTTCATCATACACAAAGAGCAGCTGAAGTACGAACGACTCACAGTTGAACAAAAAAAAAAAAAAAAAAGAAAAAACGAAAGAAGCAGTATAGTTCTGCCACCGTGAAAAGATGGTAAAGCTTCTCAGTTACCTAAATTGTTTGCTTTCCTTCATGTGGATTGCCTGACGAAGCCACAGCATTTCGCCACAGATATAAACATTGAACCTGTAAAGGTTTTGATTATGATGGCGTCTCCTTAATACATCGTTGAAACCTGCGCCATTACGCATTACTACCACTCAACGTTATCAACAGAATTAAAGTAAAACTAAAGAAAGGTTGCACCAATTTTTACAGCTTCGCAACTCTGCTGGTTGCCGGCACTGCCAATTGAGCGCAATGTTCACTTTTTACAATGAACTTTAGGTAAGTAATTTGAATTTAAGGCATTTTTCGTGGTAGTTGCAATTTTACTGTAGCTGACATATATATATATATATATATATATATATATATATATATATATATATATATATATATATATATATATATATATATATATATATATATATATATATATATATATATATATATATATATATATATATATATATATTCACATTAGGCGGTGCATGCTCATAAGGAAAGAAGAAGACTCTCGTGAGTTTTAGAGAAGACGACGTTCAACAGAGTTGGCTGGTGCCTGCAGAAAACGTCTGTTGTTTGAAAGCCTTCTCTTCCGTGTCCGCCCTCTGCTCCAAGCTGAACTACCCCGTAACACCTTGATGGAGGTGCTGGGTAGTTCAGCTTGGAGCTATATATATATATATATATATATATATATATATATATATATATATATATATATATATATATATATATATATATATATATATATATATATATATATATATATATATATATATATATATATATATATATTACTTTTGCGGTACATCAACAAAAACAGACAAAACTGCTTGCCTTCTTTCGACCTATAGTGTTTGCATTGGCAAGGCCCGCGCATATTGTCAATTAACTCACCACTGCAGCCGATATGGTCGATGACAAGATTCCCAGTTCAATGAAGCAGTTCTTACATGCACATCACTTCTTTAATTAACTCAACATGACTATGATGTTTCTGAAGGTGATTTAACCTAATAGGTTGGGGCTAAATGACGCGTTCAGTTTTACGACGATGCCTCTGTGATCTGAAAGGAAAAGCTAATCAGAAGCACATATATGGCCGTTGAGTACTGCCGCCTTGGTAGTACGTAACAATGAGTATCTTTGCCCCTCTGCCCCTCATTCATCAAGGCGATTGCGGCTACCTAATTTCTTGCAGTCCTATAAAAGTGAGCTTCTCAAATGCAATATTGGCTGCTGAACTAGGTGTTATCCGCTTTGAAGACTACACAAAAGACAAATTCGTGCCTACTTGCCGATGTAGAGAAGCTTTTCGCGAAGTACAACGTGCCGAATGATAGACGCGTCCAGCTAATCAAGTTCAAGTACACTTGGAAAACGTCAGGATAGAGCCACAAAAAAAATACTAAAGAAGGATCAAGACAGCTGGGTTCAACATGAACAAACTGACCGCACACCGAGTAGTAGAAAAGCGCAGAGCGCCACAGAGCCATCGCGTACTGCGAAACTGAAGAGACGCTCTTTAACGCGTCGAGGCAATCACATGAGAAGTGCGAAGCAGCAGCCCCAAAATAGGTTTCAAGCAGCGTGTCGAGTGACGCAGCAACCGCCGTGTCAGATGCTACTGTGTGCATCGAACTGACTAAAACGCCTCTCGTAGGGTCGAGTGTTCTTCTCTGGGCGTATGCAACCATGCCAATCGGAGCCGCAAACGAAGTTCAAAACACCGCGAAAGCTCTAGAGGTAGAAGTCACCGCGTTCGATCAGGCAGCCGAGGCCGTCATGGTCAAGTCCCAAAAGCGCCTTCAGGAAGCGATTGAAGTAAAACTCGTGAGGAGATCGAGGCGGTCTTGAAGCCCGAAGCTGAAGTATGCAATCACGGTCTTCGTGACACATTGAACGTTACGAACGCTATACGCAAGCCAGCAACACTGGGCGAATACCAAATGGCGTCACGTCTGACGTTTGTCGGCAATCGCACATGATGGGATCGCCGAGACGAACGACCACGCATTACTTCAAGAATTGTGATAGTACAGCGATCTCGGTCACGATCGGAAACAACGATTTCAGAGCCGCGATTGGCGCGGGGTTACTATCGCATGTAATCTAGAAACCGAGATACTCCGAGACGCAACGAGCGCTTCATGCGAAGAGGTGCGCACAATAGACACAGTACGCGCAAACATTGACAAGCCGCAAGATGCAACGCAGAGTGTGGAGAGACCGCTATATGAGTCTGAACCATGCTGCGTCGGCGGGCGCTTGAGCATTCCGCTCGCATGTTCACGTGTGCACGGTGTGAGAAGCAAGTTCCCAAGAGACACAGCACGAACAAGACCTTCGTGAACTATGATGTGCGCATTATTGTGGGAACAATAGGTTGTGACTCTTTTACTCCTTTTGAAATTTTGCCGAATGTCTGTGCTGTCTACTAAATAATTTCTTTTGAACATTTTGTGCATGGATTCCAACTAGCCTGCGAGCTAGGGATCCAGATGCTTCTTGCAATGTTCCTTGTGTTGGTTTTGTTGTGTTTGAAATAAACAAAAAAAAAAACAAAAAAACTACGACTTCCCGGGAACGTGGTGCATGCCATGAAGTGACTTTACGCAATATCTGTGTATGCGGTGTTTGGGTTAGCAGATGACAAGGCGTGGCGTTTTGTTGGTTTTTGGTCAGGCTGGGCAAAAAAGCTCCCAGCATTTCTCTTATGGTAGGACGTATGTAAGGCAGTGGTAGCCAATTTAAAACGGTTTCTGCGCGTCCGTTGAAGAACGGCGCCCACTCAGGTTGTTGGCAGTTGACATGGCGAGGCATTGATTGAGCGTCATTTTAGTGCAGCGTCGCGAAGCCGCATGTCATGACAGCATTTGCAATAGCTGCCAGCTTGAGCAGATTATTTCAGAGGGGAATCGAACCAACTGGGACCCTCTGATCTGAGATAGACACGCTGCAGGCCATGGAGGCTCACTTGTGCATCTTGGTTAAAACGGGGCTTTACATCTGTCGCTCTTGCCAACTTATATATCCTGCATCCTGAAAGCGTGCGTCTCGAAGGCAGGTTATATAGCCAGGCCCCGACTGATGGGTCGGCGGCAGCGTCCAAGGCACGAACTTTGGATGACGTCACAATGACGGTGTATGATTTCACAACTTGCGCAAGAGGACATGTAGAGTTACGATTGATGAACCGTACCGTTCTATATGCGCATGACTCTTTACGTCACGCAACGTAGCACTACTCAGCACTTTAATTTACTCGTAGCGCACTATAAGGTGCAGAATATGCGCCCATATTTTGCATAGCCATGGCTCTGTCGTTAGACTCGTTATACCTCATTTACATTCTCTCATGGAAGATGTCATACGAGTCTATGCCGGCTGTTTTTGCTCCACAGAGCTCGAAATTCTCTAACACCGCGCTTTAGTTCCGGTATGGGCTGCGCCGCAGCCGCCGCAATGAAAAACGTCTACACTAGGATTTTCAACGGCTCAAATTTGAAGCCGGGCGAAAAAACACCGGGATTTTTAGTGGTAACGCCACAGAATGCATGATATAAGTTTCGATTGTCAGGAACGTTATAGGCATCGTTACACCTACCAGTGATGAAAAACGTCGACACTATGCTTTTCTAACTGCTCAGATTTGAAGCATTATTAGGTTTGAAGGAAATTACTCCGTAGCCCTCCACTACGGCTCCTCTTTTTCTCTTTTCACTTTAACTCCCACCTTCCTCCCTTCCCTTACGGCGACACTAGGTGTAGCTTGTCGTGAATACGAGGTCGCTTTCACGGAAGTGCTGGTCACAAAGCTGTAACGTAAATATAAAAAAGCTGCTTAAGCTGGGAGCAGCGATTGCCATGAGTATATTAACGCAGCCAGTAGCCAACTCGGCTTTAAACCAGTGGCTTTAATCACGTGGCCACTCGCGAAATAAAATTGTTTCCATAAGAAAATAATTTAGGTTGCAAACAATTTTGTTGCGGACTCAAAACAAGGCGAATGCTACTCGATCATTAGTAGCTGTGCTGTCCAAATTGTGCGCTCGATATGGGCACGCACCGGAACCTTAGATATGCGGATGATACCACTTTAATGGCAGAAAGTGAAGTGGATCTCAAGAGACTTCTGATGCGCGTACAAGAAGAGAGTGAGAAGTTTGGGCTTAAACTGAACATTAAAAAGACGAAGATCATGGCGTCTTGCCCTATCAAGTCCTGGAGCATCAATGGACAAGAAGTGGAAGCTGTGACAGATTTTCTGTTCTTGGGCGCCAAGATTACCTCGGAAGGAGACTGCAGCCATGAAATTAGGAGACGCCTGCTTCTGGGAAAGAGAGCAATGGTTAGCCTTGACCGCCTAGTAAAGAGCAGAGACATTAGTCTGCCAACCAAGATCCGTATAACCCGTGCTATGGTCTTTCCAGTTGTGATGTATGGATGCGAGAGTTGGACTGTGAAAAAGGCTGACCGCCGAAGAATCGACGCGTTTGAATTGTGGTGCTGGCGAAGACTCTTAAGAGTTCCTTGGACTGCCAGAAGATCAAATCAGTCGATATTGTCGACCATAAACCCTGACTGCTCATTGAAGGGTCAAATTCTAAAGTTAAAGCTCAGCTACTTTGGTCATCTGATGAGAAGAGAAGAGTCGCTGGAGAAAGATTTGATGTTGGGAAAAGTTGAGGGTCGCCGGAGAAGGGGTAGGCAGCGAACGCGATGGTTAGATGGCATTCTCGAGGCATTGCAGATGAAGCTATGTGATGTTAAGAAGATAGTGAGAGACCGGAAAGCGTGGCGTGACATGGTCCATAGGGTCACGAAGAGTCGGACACGACTGAACGCCTGAACTCAACTGAACTGAACGCTTTAATACACTATGCTAAATCAAATAGTGGTGAATAGCAGCACGAGTATTAGGAAGCAAACAAAAACGCTTTCTTACCACAGTGCACTTCATCGGTAATAAGTTTTTCCACGGCACAGCCTTTGTCCGCGCTGCATTTTGAGCCGAGTCCGACGGAAACTTGTACACTTGCTCTTTGGATCCATTAGCATAGTTAGAGCGACAGTTTAGCCCACAACAACACCCAGACATATCAGATAACTTGTTCGCAAGCGCCTATGCAGCACGGATTAGGAACGCAACAAACACAGGCTGAAAACATGCACACTCAGGCCGAGTCGTTCCAGATCGCCTTGCTTGCGTACGCTTGCGCTCGGCGCCGCCGATCTCTCCCCAGCTCTCACTGTCGTGACGTAGGTCTAATGGAAATCGGGACTTGAGTTGGCCTCCTCTTAGTCTATGGGGTGTTGGTACAACCAAGTGTACTTCGTCACAACATCTGACGACAAATCAACAGACTACTATGTGAACTTTTATCTTTTATTATAGATGAAAACAGGAAATAAAATTCAAGCAGGGTGCAATCGGTTCGAACCGGAACGTAATGTGTCTCCGAAGCTGAATGGCGTTGTCGAAGCAGGTTGTGGAGACTGCTCCCACAACCTGCTTGTGAGCACCTAGCATATGAGCGCAGACTAACCGACAGGACTACATTGTCGCAGTAGCCGCGGTAGCTTTCGACTAGGGTCTCTACCCACCAAGCTCGCCAAGACCCTTATTAGGCAATAAAAGGTTTTCATTCATTCATTCATTCATTCATTCATTCATTCATTCATTCATTCATTCATTCATTCATTCATTCATTCATTCATTCATTCATTCATTCATTCATTCATTCAAGTGGCAAAATTTAAACCCTACGCTGGCTTCTATTTTCGCGTAACTTTAATGGCAGCTGTTTCGACGCTAAACGCGGGTGCTAAACGATAACTGTCGATAAGCACGATAAGAAAACGAGAACAATAGCCGATCCAAGTTTCATGGACCAATAGATAAACTTCGAGTTAAAATCTGCTCTGGGTGTTCCCTGCGCAATCCGCATGAAATAGCTTCAATGCTATGCCAGTAATTTTCCAGCCCCCGTTAAGAAGTTCTTCCATGAACAGATACACCCGCTCACTCGGTACACAATTCTTGCAGTGCAGAGATTATTTAAGATCCGCACCTGTTAGTGACAAAATCCGGAGCGCGAAAGCATTATCGATCTTTATTTGCAGAACCTGCAAAGTTGTGATAGCAGAAGTCGATAACGCAACAACCTGAGGAAACGTTCCGAGTATCGAGGGGCGAACTGTCTATAAGGAAAACTAAACACAAAAGAAAATGTGCGAGAACGACTTCGAACCGCCGCAGTGTAACTGAACCGAGACGTCCTTGAAAAGGAGGAGGGTTGCCGATGAGGGCATAGTCTCTCACTCGAACCAGACGTTGCGCGATCAGAAACCAGACAAGCAGCTCGCCTGGTTTAGCCAACGGCTTTTGCGGACAAATACGGAGATGGAAGAAGCCAGCGGCGGAGTTCGTTTAATAGAGGTACGTAATACGCATTACATTACTGCATTACTGCTCTCAGTAAAGCTCAGCCTAGTTGTTGAGGAGAGAATCACATGCATGTGTATACCTACCGCCGTCACAACATTTCGGTATTCATCAAAGGTCACCTTCCACAGTTCAGTTATCAGCGATTCTCAGTTCTAAAGCGTTGAGAAAGCTGCGCAGGACAGATGTGTGTCTGCATGGCAGCGCTATGTTAGCAAGAATTATTTATTCCCTTGCCTAATTCTACATAAGTCGAAATGACATTTTTTTAAACCTGCAAAAAAAAAAAAACGGCGTTATTAAGTGGATGCGATTATGTTTTATTTCAAAGATAATTGCTATATCTTTTTTTTTTGCTTTATGATGCCTGTTTAGATAATTGCAGAGTGGAAGCTTCCAACCCCTTTATTCTTTTAACTTCAACACTGCATGTGTCCCATTCAGCGCTATGTGTTTTCATTTGCTGGGCTGCCACGATCAGCAAGGCAATGAAGAAATATTTGCAAAACTTGGTGTTGATGTTATCAGTAGCAGTAGTAGTATTACTATTAATAGTAGAGTAATATCAGGAGTAATCAGCAGTAGTAGCGGTCATCTTTTTTGAAGGAGACGGCATGTAATAACATAGTAGTAAAAGCAGCGTCACTCATTTGTAGCTTCTCCATCTAATTTTTTCTGCACCACTCTCCGGCACCGTTTTAACGCGGCAATTGAACTAACGTAAAATGTACCTTTTGAGTTATGCGAATAATAAACCATTCAGCCCCAAAAAATTGGGCCCGGTCGTAAAATTTTAAACGTTCAGAGCAATACACATAAACATGCCCGTTATACACTTTAAGAAATGCATATGAATCGTTCCAAGTTGTGCAAAGTACGGAATTTAATGCCCAGTCACGAGTGAATGCGAAAACCAGCAGAACCGGCAGGTCATCGATGCTGTGCTGCCTGTGAAAGTGAGCGAGATGACCTAGATTAGTGCGCAGTTGTTCATCAAAATATCATTTGCAGCCATATTTTAAGCATCGCAAAAGCTCAGTGATACCCCATTTCAGGTCATTAATTGTGTACAGGACGCGGAGAAATGACGATTAGGAGGAACTAGAACATGCAAGAGAGAGTAAGTCATCCAACAATGAAACGTGGCCGTCGCTACACAGAGACGGCGCCCTCCCATTGTCTTTGTTTCGCTGCCCCCAAAACACGTGGAAGACATCGTCCTTTGGAACGCGTTCAGGTCGTCGCACTCTGTGTCAGCCCTCGACACGCACTCTCCAGCAGTGCTGTCGCTGATGGCCGCAGCTCCCAGTATACGTGAAGGCGTGCGTTGCACTCGTGGGCATTACGCGCGGGATGTGTTTTGCTCTAACTGTCGGCCTTCCTTTTTCTTCGGTAGAGTTGTTTTGAACTTGCCGTCAAAACACGTTTGTCAGATTGGGGTCCGTCCCAAGCTAGCGTCCGCGATATGGCTGTTTATTAACGCCGGCTACTCTGGAAGGCGAAGGTCCCATGACATTCGCCTCACCGGTTAGGGGCATTGAAGGCCCTCCGGCTGCTGGCGCTCCTACACTGTGTTCAAGGTCAAACGAACACGGCTTCGCTCCCAGCGACAGTTACAGCCGTTATAGGCATGCTGTTATATGCGCCCTTTGTCTGTTCTTGGCTCCGTGTTCGTTTTTATATCATTTTCTGTCCAACTTCCCCCTCTAATGATCCTGTAGCTAACCAGGCCTTTCGGTTAAAGTTTACTCTACTTCTTTCATCTGGTCTCTCTTTGGTTGGTTTGGTTGGGTTTGGTTTGGTTGGTTGGTTGGGTTTAACGTCCCAAAGCGACTCAGGCTATGAGAGACGCCGTAGGACTCCGGAAATTTCGACCACCTGGGGTTCTTTAACGTGCATTGACATCGCACAGCACACGAGCTCCTTGCTTTTCGCCTACATCGAAAGTGGCCGCCGAGGGCGGGATTCGATCCCGCGTCCTTGGGAACAGTAGTCGAGCACCGTAACCACTGCGCCACCCCGGCGGGGCTATATTTATTTATTTATTTATTTATTTATTTATTTATTTATTTATTTATTTATTTATTTATTTATTTATTTATTTATTTATTTATTTATTTATTTATTTATATATATGGTTGGTTTGGTTTGTGGAGTTTAACGTTCCAAAGCGACTCAGGCTATGAGAGACGCCATAGTGGAGGACTCCGGAAATTTCGACCATCTGGGGTTGGGTTCTTTAACGTGCACTGACATCGCACAGCACACGGGCGCCTTGCTTGTCACCTGTCAGTGTCAGTGGTTATATATATATATATATATATATATATATATATATATATATATATATATATATATATATATATATATATATATATATATATATATATATATATATATATATATATATATATATATATATATATATTTATTTATTTATTTATTTATTTATTTATTTCGTATGTCTATCCTTGCGGCATCAAAAACGATGCGGTATCAATGCTAATCAATGCTCGTGAAAGAAAATTAACTCGAGTGTTGCAATCACCTGCTGATGTATGCAGGAGATGGTGCTAGTTGGTGGAAAAAGCAGGCTTGCGTGTGGGATCATGAAGAATTGCAGTGAAAGCAGATTCCCAGTAATTTCATTCTAACAAATCTCTAACGACAGAAGCATGTGCCGAAACACTTTCAGGTAATACATGCGTTACAAATAGAAAAATGATTAGAATTTAGAAAATAACCAACATATTAGCCTTCTTCACCTTTGTGACTCATAGCATGAACGATACTTTGCCAGCCAAAACATCACAGCTGAAAGCGCTTCTTGGTCTCTTTCACGAAATTAATCCCTTTAAACTTGTAGTTAGTATATACACCGTGTCTCTGGAGAAGGTTCGCGCTTCAAGGTACGGAGATGGAAGTCAATCCTAGTAGGCTATCTACTAACTTGTCGGTGGGTGAAATACGCAAAGAGCTTGCAGCACCTGGCTCTAAATTATGAGAAAAATATATCGATATTCCGTGCCGTTGCGTTCTACCGTACCACCGTATATGCGCACAATCTGTCATAGTGAACTGCTCATTCGTCTTATATGCACGCCTGTATGTAAATTTAAACGTGCTTATTCAAACGAATATCCCTTGATATAGGAAGCATGGGAACCCTCCCTCACCCCTCACTTTGTCATCAACATTACCGACAAGACCTCACGCGGCATGCAGGCGCAAGCAAAGCGTGGAACACACAAAATTACTTGGAACCAGGCACTTATTCGAATTAACCTTCAGCTTGACAAGCGTCTACCAACTCAAACATTACCAGAGAAACAAAGCGCAATCTCTTCGGTCACCAACGCTCTGCACAGCATGATGGCTGTCACGCAGTCGAAGAGGCAGCCGGATCAGGTCAATCACAAGCTCGCATTTCGGCGCACCAGCTTTACAATCAGTCGTCAACGCCAGCATAGCCCGTGGATTCTGCGTGCTCTTAGACAAGGCGGATCGAATCAAAGTTGCTCTTACTCTAGTTTGAAGGCCTTCTAGATTAGCTAATTAGTGAATATTTCAATAAAATACTGTAAATCAATCCAGCATTGCACTTTTTTCACTCCACGCGATAGTAGGGATGTAAGACCGGGCATAGAAGTCCCTGGAACGCGCAAAAGTTAACAAATGGACGTAGTTGTCTTATCAGCGAGTAGTTTCAGGTCATATCTGTATTTGTCAAAGTTGGAAGGAGACAGAGAGCACTAAGGGGAAGATTTGACTTGAAGGAGAATATTCGTTCAAAAACGTGTTTCTATAGTCTAGAACCATCAAACACAAGTTCCAGGGCCTTCGTCCAAGATAGTAACTGCTCTTTGCTATTTCAGGAATGTCTAAAAAAGCCTCTTATCATAATAATTGCTGCATGTTTGGGCGACGGTGCTCCGTGCAATAAAATACAGGTCTATCGCTGTCGCACGCAGGCGTGCGATTAGCAGCAGAGATGCAGCAGCAATCTTTACCTTATTATCTAGCCTGGCTGAATTAAGAGCATTTTACCACTAACCCTCCATATTTACTGCTATAAAACACAACGCTGCTCAACCGTCCGAAAATATTTCAGAAGAAATAGTAACCATGAGAGGATTTACATTCTGCTTTTTTATTCTTACCGCTCGCGTTTGCATGAATTGAGAAACTCTTCAGCTCCTTTGCTCTGGCGATACATCAGTTTTTATTTTTGGTGGCGGTTACACCAGAACTTCACTTCTGGAAAAATTGCGTGATGCAATATATTTCATGCACGCTCAAGACATGTTTTTGTTAGATGACCATGAAACTATCATTGAAGCGTCGCCAAGTTATCACTTACAAAGATACACCCCAACGGGGGGGGGGCGCAGTGGTTACGGCGCTCGACTACTGTTCCCAAGGATGTGGGATCGGATCCCGGCCTCGGCAGCCGCTTTTCGATGGAGGCGAAAAGCAAGTAGCCTGTGTGATGTGAGATGTCAGCGCACGTTAAAAAAACCCAGGTGGTCAAAATTTCCGGAGTCATCCACTACAGCGTCTCTCATAGCCTGAGTCACTTTGGGACGTTAAACCCTACAAACCAAACCAAACTTATAAATATACGTAGCGACAGAAAGAAGGAGCGGATATTTGGAAAAGTACGAATCTGACAGGCTATTCTCCTTAACTCAGGTACAGGCCCTATACAATAAAACGGGTATGAGTGAAGTAGAAATGGCAAGAAGAGCTGAGGACATGATGTCTTTTGCATATGTATACGTGGCCGTTTACAAATTCAATTATCCATTGTAAATTTACTACGGAAAAACGAAGACACGACTAAAATGACGGCACGAGCGCTGACTAAAAGCAACGACCAGATTATAGCTGGATTTATGGTACTCTCCGACACTCTTTAGGAAATATAAGTCCGAGGATACTCAGCACAATGGATGCCCTGTTGTGCATTGAGTGTGCACGGCAATAACCTGATCGTGTGCCAATCATAAGGGGCATTATGAGAGAGGGATGAAAAGTGAATCATTCATGCACGTGTGAGCAATGCACGTACTGGACTTCTTGAACGGGGCTGATGCAGCGTCTCCAAAGTTAATAAAAGCGCAGGAAGGAACTTTTTCTCTCCTCGGAGCTTCATGACCTCGAGGGCACCCCCCAGCTCCACGTCACTTCCGTCAGCAGCCCAACTCACACGAATGGTGACCTCCTTATGAACGTGAACTGAAAATCGTGCATCCCATAGCAGCCAGCTGACGGATAGCAGCAGCGCTCCACAAACCGCTTCATAGACGCAGTGCACAACAACAAAGAATGACAGGCGTCTCGTCGAGGGGGGTTACTACGAAATGCGTAATTCACGTCACTGTTGGTTGACTTCACTGGCGTACAGCCGCTAGTTATCGCTCTCATTTCGAGTTATATCAGAAAATGCCTGCTTCGCAATTGTCACACTGGCGTGAGTTTAGGCACAGGTAATTGCAAACGAGAGTGAGACGAAATTTTGTAGTGGAAGGCCGAAAGTATGATGAAAGTGGAGCAATGCGCAGCGGGAGGATACTTGCCACAGGGAACCGTACTGCGAGTCCTCTCTTTTAATTACTGCGCGATCAAACGTGCACCTGTTGAATCATCATCCAAAATTTAGTGGTTGCGAAAGCACACAGCACAGTCGGCGCGACGGTCGCTACATGGTTTTTCCATCCACCTACATCCAAGAACCAGTTACTGGGTTTCGCAGCAGCTGGAAGTGCTCAAAACGTAAACTTCAACATCCTCTAACGTGTGCTCCAGTACACGTCCTATGTAGCACAGCCAACCTGCGTTCAGTAGTAGTCTGTTAACGCGTACTGCTGGCAGAATACGTTGAAACGACTTCCGGACAATATGCAGGTAGGCTGGAACAGTACTCTTGTTTAATTTTTCCTTTTTCTGTAAGACGCATGGCACCAAGGAACTCCAATGCACTCAAAGGATATTATGCGCATAAGAAGGCCAAGGTGAAAAGCAAAATATTATGCGAGTCAAATTTAGCTTTAAGCTATGTAGTCCTAAGAGCTAAAACCGAAGATTGGGAAGGCGGCATGCTTAAGGGAATAATAATAAACTGCGCAAAACAGCGGCAGGACAAGAAAGGGTGCACAGAAATAATGAAGAGCCAATTCAAGCAGTAAGCTTCACTTGTGCAGGATCGGAAAAACTAGCTCTGTAAATACTGCACAAGGACAGTCCAAGCAGCAGTTACAGCGAAGTTATACAATACAGTGATTCTAAACGCGAACAGCAGCGAAATAGCGATGCGTCTTCTCTTAAGTTTTATCTTTCGTTGAGTCGTAACTAAATTTGGCAAAAGTTAGCTGTACGCGTTTGTTCTGGAACTTTTCTTTTGAAGAAAGAACAGCTCTCAAAGCGATAAAAAAAAAAAAAGAAATTTGGAGCAATTTCTTCCCGGATTAGAGTTTGCTGGATTTAGTCCTTATTTAAAAGACCTCTTCAGTCATTTGTTGTGTCGCTGATCTCATATGGTTTATGTTAACAAATTTAAACAAAAACCCACTGTGCATTAGACAAAAAATTGCTAAAGCCGTGAAGAGCCGCTTTGCGAAATGGGCCTTCGATTTTAAAGCAGCCTAAGACCTAAACCATTGTCTGTTGTTCAACAGCAGATCTCCACTGACGATCTGTGTTTTTTGCCCACAATCGTCACATTATTATAATGCACACCTTTCCTATATGATTTTTTTGTTCCTTTCCTTATGTCTTAGACTTTGTCTGATAGGAGAGGAATCTGAAGTTAATCATTCGATAGAGTAATCACACGCGTGAGAATGCTTCCAGATAATGTAAGTATTTCACAAATAGAAGTGGGTTTGTAGCTCAGCGCGTCGTTTAAGAAATAAAAATTGTGTAATAATGCGCACCGAATGCAGGTTATTCATTGCATTAAAGGTAATCTCTGCCGCCGCAAAGCATATGCTTTTGTACTCATTGCGCAATGACTGTTTTCATTTGTGACAGGGCGGGTTCTCAACAGTCTTAGCAACACTAGCGGCTGGCACTGCGACATTATTGCTGCTGATATATCTATGGCAGCGACCCCGTCGTCACACAGCCAACCGTGCTCCGTTGCCTCCTGGGCCTTGGGGAGTTCCTGTGCTTGGCTACTTGCCCTTTATTCGAGGACAACAGCACGTTGTCTTCAAACGAATCGCCGAGAAGTATGGTCCTGTATTCAGGTATGAAGAGTATACTTAACTAATCAAATAATTAAACCAAAACTCCCAGTTAATATTGTTACGGGGAGGATTCACATTTCTATAACTGCTCGCACAACTAACTCGGGAAAAGCACCGTCCCGGTGCGTTCTACGTTAGTTAAACAGAACGTGCATAATAGGGCTTCAGGTGGGACACATGCACTATTTCGGTAGGCGGCGCTGTGAACGAGGACTTCGGATACACAGATTCAACTGGCCCAGCACCTCCACCAAAAGATGTTAAGGGGAAGATTCACAGTCCGATAGCTGCCCTCACAACTAACGTTGATGACAGCACAGATCTCATCACCCGTCTGCGTCGTCTTCTTCCGGTAGTATGTCGCACTTCATCATCCTCAGCAAGACCGGCGAATACCACTAAGTATATATATATATATATATATATATATATATATATATATATATATATATATATATATATATATATATATATATATATATATATATATATATATATATATATATATATATATATATATATATATATATATATATATATATATATATATATATATATATATATTGCCACCTAGCGTTGCCAGGTGGCGCATGACTGAGGTGGAAAAGGAGGACGAAGTTGAAGAGGACGACAAAGTGTCGCTTACACGTTTGCGTCTGTGCTGCTGTGTTCTTGTGTCTGGGCTACCCCCTGCTATCATTGGTATCCTTAGTCACCGTGTACGTGACATTCTGGTGGAGGTGCGGGGTAAAACGATCGCCTATGCAAGAATCTCTATCTTCAAGACGTCGCGCCAGCCCTGTACCATTGGACACCCCCGTGCATCGCTCCAGTCGACGGCTCCAGGGACTGTCTCCGGAGTTTCAGCCAGCACCCGCCGCCATGACATCTAGTGCTCCTGCGCAGCAGGTGACGGGCCTCGCACCGGCCTGTAACTACACCTTGCAGGCCCCTCGGGTACCGAAGACTTTCCATGGGGACCTCTTTGAGGATGTGGAGGATTGGTTCCTTCAGTTTGAACGTGTCTCTGCATTCAACCAGTGGGACGATGCTGCCAAACTAAGGATACCAATGATAGCAGGGGGTAGCCCAGACACAAGAACACAGCAGCACAGACGCAAACGTGTAAGCGACACTTGATGCAGGGTTTGAAAGAGCAGTTGTTCGCAGGCCTTGTGCGAAACCCACCCTCGACTGTAAACGGATTCCTTGCGGAGGCCACCACAATGGAAAAGGTGCTACACCAACGTGCCGTGGCTTATGACCGACCTTTTCATACACGCACAACCGCGGAATCATTTGCATCTTCAGAGCGGCATCCCGATGCATTGCGCGAACTGATTCGCAGCGTCGTGCGCGAAGAACTAAGCAAGTTCTGGAGCCCTCTGCAGCAATCGCCATCTTCCGTTTCTGCTATAGTGCGGGAGGAGGTGCGGCAGGCACTCAAGAGCCCTCTTTCGCCTGTAGTTCCGAGCCCGCCATTGCTGTCGGGGACCGACAATCGTCCCACATATGCGGATGTTCTGCAGAGTCAGGCTCCCCCTTCACCACCGCCCATTCTCGCGTCACCTACAGTTCCGCTGCCCTCGGTGCAGCCAGTGCAGAACTTCGACAATCGCCCGCTGCCCCGACGCAAAGCCGACATTTGGCGCACGCCTGACCGCCGTCCGCTTTGCTTCCACTGCGGTGAACCAGGACATCTCTACCGGGATTGTCCGTATCGACGCCTCGGTCTCCACGGCTTCCGCATCGACTCGCCTCCTCCCCGGTTTGGTCAACGGCCCCGAGTTATTGAGGAGTACCTGGCGGAGCAGCGTTCATCTCGTTCGCAGCGTCAGCCCCGCTCCCCTTCGCCAAGGCGCTCCTCCTCGTTCACTCACGGTTCCTCGCGAGAGGACCAAGGCCGCTCGTCTAGCCCTGGTCGGGAAAACTGAAAACAGCGACCTTCGGGGGCGAGGCCGCTGGTAGTCGCTGCGTTGAAGACCTCCCGTCGTCGCCGCTTCGATCCGACCGCGAGCTGCTGGTACCGTCACCTAGGGAAGCAAAAAGCGTTTCTCTGGACCTTCCGGTTATTTTAGACGGTCGCACTACGGTCAATGCTTTAGTGGACACCGGTGCCGATTATTCAATTTTGAGTGGTCGCATGGCGACTGTTTTGAAGAAGGTGCTCACTGCTTGGCCAGGTGTGTGCCTTCGAACCGCCGGCGGTCATATAGTTACTCCAAAGGGGATGTGCACGGCTCGCATTCAGATTAACGGACGTACGTTCGTCGTTAGTTGCGTTGTTTTAAGTGACTGCTCCCGTGACCTTATCCTCGGCATTGACTTTCTGCGGGAGTACGGAGCAGTTATCGACCTGCGAAATAGACTCGTCACGTTTTCGATGGGACAGTCTACCGAACAAGATAGTAGCAGTCCTTGCAATAACGCACTTCGTGTTTCCGCTGAGAGCGTCTCGCTGCCGCCGCGAAGCAGTGCTCTTGTGGAAGTTACCTGTGACGATTTCCGTACCGGTGATGCTGTAGCGGAGGCGAACCATACACTCCTGCTTGCTCATGGCATTTGCGCTCCCCGAAGTTTATTGTCGTTTCACAATGGCCGGGCTGCACTCCTTGTCACAAATTTTTCTAATGAGTACCGACACTTGTTCCCGGGGACTGCTATCGCTTTTGCTGACCATGTTGCGCACGATCCGGTCTGTTTTGCATCCACGGTAGTAGAAACTAACGAGCCATCTCTTGACAACATCGACATTAACTGTCACTTGTCAAAGGAGAAACGGCGGGCTTTAGAGCAACTGCTGCTAGACTTCAAGCACTGCTTTGCTTCTTCCTCGAAGGTTCGTCAAACGCCCATTACACAGCATCGCATCATTACTTATGACGACGCTCGCCCAATACGACAGCAGCCTTATCGTGTGTCTGCCAAAGAACGAGAAGTGATCCAGACGCAAGTTCAGGAGATGCTGGATGATGGTGTTGTGCAGCCTTCACAAAGTCCGTGGTCTTCACCAGTTGCCCTTGTCAAAAAGAAAGACGGCACTCTTCGATTTTGCGTCGACTATCGAAAATTGAATAATGTGACAAAGAAAGATGTATACCCGTTGCCGCGCATCGATGACTCACTGGACAGATTGCGACGTGCGAAGTATTTTTCATCTATTGATTTAAAAAGCGGCTATTGGCAAATCGAAGTAGACGAAAGAGACCGAGAAAAAACCGCATTTGTCACTCCAGATGGCCTATATGAATTCAAAGTACTTCCATTTGGATTGTGCTCTGCCCCAGCTACATTCCAAAGGATGATGGACACCGTCCTCACTGGCCTCAAGTGGCAGATCTGTCTTGTGTACTTGGACGATGTAGTTGTTTTTTCCGAAACATTTGATCAACACCTCGAACGCCTTCGAGCTGTCCTGGAAGCCCTCCGTTCTGCTGATCTCACGCTGAAGCCCCAGAAATGCCACTTCGGGTATACAGAACTCAAGTTCCTCGGCCATGTTGTAAGCGCTGATGGGGTGCGCCCGGATCCCGATAAGACTGCTGCCGTCGCACGATTTCCCGTTCCAGCTAATAAGAAGGCTGTTCAGCGCTTCCTCGGCCTGTGCGCATATTATCGGCGTTTCATTGCGGACTTTTCTCAGATCGCAGAACCTCTGACGCGCCTTACAAGGAAGGACACCTCCTTTGTGTGGAACTCTGAGCAGCAGATGGCCTTCTCTTTGCTTCGTGAGCGCCTTCAAACATCCCCTGTTCTGGCACACTTCGATGAAGCGGCTGACACTGAGGTACACACTGACGCCAGTAGTATCGGTCTTGGCGCGGTCCTTGTTCAGCATCAAGACGGGTTTGAGCGAGTAATAGCCTATGCCAGCCGCACTCTCTCTCGTGCCGAAATGAACTATTCCACCTCAGAAAAGGAATGCCTGGCGGTCGTATGGGCTACTATGAAGTTTCGTCCCTACCTTTACGGCCGGCCATTTAAAGTCGTCACCGACCATCATTGTTTGTGCTGGCTGGCAAATCTGCGAGACCCATCTGGACGACTTGCACGCTGGAGTTTACGTCTTCAGGAGTTTGACATAACCATTGTTTACAAGTCCGGCCGCAAACACGAAGACGCCGACACGCTGTCACGAGCACCCGTTGACACTGGCGATACTACAGCCGATGACGATAGCGGTTTTCTAGGAGCCCTCAGCGCATCTGAGCTCAGGGATCGACAAAGAGCTGATCCAGACATCCTTCCACTCATCGATTATCTGGAAGGGCGTGATACGATTCTGCCTCGACACCTATCTCGGCACCTTGGTTCCTTCTGCATACGGCAAGGCGTATTGTATAAAAGAAACTCCCAGAGCCAAGACAGAACTTACCTTCTGGTAGTGCCATGCGAGCTCCGTGAGGATATTCTCCTTGCTTGCCATGATGAACCAACGTCTGGTCATTTGGGTTACTCACGGACGCTTGCTCGCGTCCGCAACATGTATTACTGGCCAGGACTTTCCGCAGCAGTGAAACGCTATGTACGAAGCTGTCGCGAATGCTAGCGCCGTAAAACACCGCCCCAGAAGCCTGCCGGATTTCTCAAGCCCGTTAAAGTACCCCGCATTCCGTTCGACCAAATTGGAATGGATCTCCTTGGCCCTTTCCCTTTGTCGCAGGCCGGAAACAAATGGATAGTAGTCGCTACTGACTACCTGACTCGATACGCTGAGACAAAGGCAATCCCTCATGCCACAGCTTCCGAAGTAGCAGAGTTTTTCATGCACAACATAGTCTTGCGGCATGGCGCCCCTTCCTACGTCATTACCGACAGAGGGAGAGCTTTCACATCACAGCTGATCGACCGCATATTTGAGCTGAGTTGCACGACCCATCGCAAAACCACAGCGTACCATCCACAAAGCAATGGCCTTACAGAAAGATTGAATAAGACGATTGCGGACATGTTGGCAATGTACGTCGATGTGCAGCACAAGACCTGGGACGAGGTGCTGCCGTACGTTACATTTGCGTATAATACAGCCTTACAAGAGACAACGCGCTTCACACCATTTCGACTTGTTTACGGACGCGAAGTTCAGAGCATGCTCGATTCCATGCTCCCGTGCCCAGATGATGACCAGCTATCCTCAGATGCCCAGCAATATGCCATCCGCGCTGAGGAAGCCCGCCAGCTCGCCCGTGTGCACATTGGGCAGCAGCAGACCACTGACGCGCACCGTTACAACCTCCGGCACCGCCAAGTTGACTACAAGCCTGGAGATCAAGTCTGGGTATGGACACCAGTTCGCCGTCCAGGCTTGTCAGAGAAACTCCTTTCCCGCTACTTCGGGCCGTACAAAGTGTTGCGCCGTGTGAGTGACCTTAGTTATGAAGTTATCCCAGACGGTGCCACACAACCGAAACGTCGAAAGCACAGCTCGGACATTGTGCACATTGTGCGGCTGAAGCCGTACTACCACCGATAGCGTATGGCCACCCGCTGTGACCACTCTCTTGCTTTTCACACCATTTTTACCGGCCCTTCTCATTTTTTTCCGGAGGGAGGGGGTAATGCCACCTAGCGTTGCCAGGTGGCGCATGACTGAGGTGGAAAAGGAGGACGAAGTTGAAGAGGACGACAAAGTGTCGCTTACACGTTTGCGTCTGTGCTGCTGTGTTCTTGTGTCTGGGCTACCCCCTGCTATCATTGGTATCCTTAGTCACCGTGTACGTGACAATATATATATATACTGTAGTGTGGTAATCTTCATCATTATTGCCACTGACATGCATCGCGTGCTGGCGCTCTCGAGGACGAAGAAGTTGGTCGTTGCCTTCGTGATTCGGTACGCCTGACGCTCCGCTGACATATTCCCGAATAATGCTAAAAACTTATCATCCGTTATTCTAAACGGATTATTAGAAGATCATTTAAGAAGTCTTTCTGATAGTTTAGTTGTAGCACTGACGCATCTCAAAGTAATGAAAAGGCGGGTGTGGGTATATATTGTCCACATTTAGACTGGTCTTTTTCTGTACGGCTTCCGGACTTCACCCCAATTTTTGAGGCGGAGTTTCTGGCGGTGGTACTCGCTTTACGGAAATTAGACTCCTCTTTTTCTAAAGTGGCAGTAATTTCCGACTCTCTATCCTTGTGTTCATCTCTCTCTTCGTCGGTGGATTCTGCAATAGTAAAAACCGTTGTCTCTCTGATCCCTAGACATTTGAAAATTGTACATATGGTATGGGTCCCAGGCCTCAGCAATGTGACTTTAAATGAATATGCTGACAATTTGGCAAAAGAGTCCCTTAATGGTCCCGTATTATCTATCCTTCCGGCGACCGCGTACATCACCGCAGCGAGGTTTCGAAAAAACGTCCTATTAAATATGAAAAATGGACATCTTTTAAGATCTGATGACTACCTGCATCTAAATTATTCTTGGAATAGAAAATTATGTCATTCACGGCAACTTGAGATTTCACTAACAAGGCTGCGATGCCGTTTCCCACCTTTAAATTTCTATCTTTACAGGTCTGGTTTGGCACTGTCTCCCATCTGCGCATTTTGCGGTGAACAAGAAACATTAATCACTTTTTATTATTTTGCCGCCGCTTTACTACGCTGAGAAAACAGTTGATGGAAAGGACATTGCAACAGCTCGGCCTTAGTTTCAGCAGCCCGACATTGTTATCATTTGGCGCCACCATCCTTGGGCACAGTCACAGGTCTGTGTTTACCGCCATGCAAAATTTTTTACTGGACTCAAATCGTTTGCCCTGCTAAATATTTAAACATCACTTGTTCTACAATTGTAGTGTCAATCTCCCGTGAGTGTTACCACTTTTCATTTTATATTTCATTTATTCCCCGTTTTGTTTCCTTTGCTCTACCCCTCAAATCGTTTTTTTTTTTTTGTGCAAGTATATTAAAAAAAAATTTCTTTGCTACCCAATTCTTGGCCGATCCCCCTCTGTGGGTATGTGCCATAAGTTATTTGGACAACAACAACAACAACAACGACGCTCCGCTGCGAATTCCTGAGCAGCAGAATCCCTCTGCGTGAACTGAATAAATACACCCCCTACAATTGGTGCAAGTGCTCCTGGGTACGTTCCCGTCCACCCTGGAACTAAGGAGCCGCACATTGCCGTCTGCGTCCACCATGCCGGATGATACCGCATCGACATTGCCACCCCTCCCAACCACGGTCCTCTGCTCTGGAGCTCTACGGCAGCGTGACTCATGCCTCTTCAGTGGCACGGCCGATCAAGACGTCGACGATTGGTTGTTGACGTACGAGCGTGTCAGTAGCTACAACAGATGGGACAACACTACCAAACTAAGTAACGTAATCTTTTATTTGACTGACGTGGCGAACCTCTGGTTTCACAACCATGAGGCAGACCTGCCATCTTGGTCTGCATTCAAGAAGAATTTTTCGGAAGTGTTCGGCCTCCCTGCAGTTCGCAAGCTCCGAGCAGAACAACGCTTGTGCGAGCGCACTCAGCAGGCCGAAGAGTCGTTCACCAGCTATATAGAAGACACCGTTGACCTCTGCAAGCGTGTCGACCCCCTAATGTCCGAAGCGGATAAGATTGAAAACATCCTGAAGGGCATCTCTCAGGACGCGTGCCAGATGCTGTCACGGTCCTGCTGCCAGTCCTGCCACGGTCAGCGACGTGATCAAAGAGCTATGACGAGCTTCGTAAAAAGCGCGCTTCTACCCGGCGGTCCAGTGGCAGAGACGACGCCATCTCTGCACTAGCGCTGGGCGGTTCTACTCCATCGGACGACAGCCCTTTGCTTCAACAAATCAAAGCGTTCGTTCGAGGAGAGGTTGCCCGCCAGCTATCACTGATTCCTCAGTTACGGGATACTGGCCGCCATGTTCCTGACATGGCTCCGTCTTTGGCCCCTACCATACGGCGTGCCGTGCAAGATCACATCGCTGATGTTCTTCCGCCCAGCTCCATGCTCCCGCCCAGCTCTGTGCTCCCGCCCAGCCCTGTGCTGCCGCCCAGCCCCGTGCCGGCGCAAGTAACGGCACCACTGACTTTCGACCAAGTTGCGGCCAGGCCGCTAATGCCATCAGCATCTCTTTCCTACCAGGCGGCTCCTTCTAACCTTCCTTCGCCTTTGCCTGGGTCTGCATTCCATATCCCTATTCCAAGGGTACGCCAACGCCCTACGAACCCTTGGTGAACCGCCGACAACCGGCCAATTTGCTACTCTTGCGGGCTGCCGGGCCATGTCGCACGCCTTGCCGCCAACGCCTTCCACCTTCTCGAGCTGACCTCTGGAACTACTCCTACGATACGGACCAGCCCTCGCCGAGAACTCCGCCCGGTTCCGACTTTGTATCTCGCGGCAATCAAACGTATACCACTCGCCGATCACCTTCCCCTCGTCGCCGTTCCCCGTCCCCACTCCGACGTTCTACCGGCACTGTTGAGGGAAACTAACAGTCGCAGTTCCCGGGGCAAGAACTGCGCTTGGTTCGAATTCTTCAAGTCCTCGGTGTTCTCCCACTAACGTAATTCAAGTGTTTGTCGACGGCGTCGCAGTACTCGCTCTTGTCGACACTGGCGCTGCCGTATCCGTCATCAGTAAAGCTCTTTGCCGTCGTCTTCGTAAGGTGACCACAGCGCTTTCCGAATTTTCGCTTCGCACCGCCTCACCACAGCGCATTCATCCCTCAGCGGCGTGCACGGCCCGTGTTCTCATCGAAGACGTCTTATACACCATCGAGTTCATTGTAATGTCTCGCTGCTCACACGACGTCATCCTGGGCTACGATTTCCTTTCCACTCATCATGCCGTTATTGACTGCGCCCGCGCGGAAGTTTCCTTTTTACCTCTTGGTGATACCGTCTTGTGTGACGTCCCTACCCGTCCTGCAAAACTCCTCGTCGCCAATGACACAGACATTCCTCCATTTTCTGCTGCCCTCGTTCCACTCTCCTGTGAAAGCGTTATTAGTTCGACTGTCTTCTTCACACCTTCCGACGCCGCTTCACGCCATCCCTGCCTCCTGCTTCCATTTGCTGTCCTCAAGTTCGAAGATGGCCTTAGTGCGATGTACGTCTCAAATCCATTTTCGTGCCCGTCCGTCCTGCTACGCGGCGAGTGTCTCGGTCGTATTGAAGAACTTGATCCCGCGCTTGTAAATACTCTTCCTGCCACGCCTACTTCATTAGACGTTAATGTTCTCAGCTCTTGCAATATAGCGACCGCTTCGACACCACCCGATGTTCTTCAACAAGCTATTGACGCAGATCTTCCACCCGCACAACGCGATCAGCTCGCTGCTCTTTTACACAACTTCACTTCTACCTTCGACCTTCCTCACACTGCTCCGGGTCGCATGTCTGTCGTTACGCGCACAATCGACACTGGTACAAACGCACATTTACGACAGCGTCCTTATCGCGAGTCAGCCTCTGAGCGCCAAGTCATTGCTGAGAACGTGGACGACATGCTTCACCGGGGCGTCATACAGCCATCTAACAGTCCATAGGCTTCTCCGGTTGTTTTGGTCAACAAGAAAGATGGTTCCATCCGGTTTTGCGTCGATTACCGTAGACTAAACAAGATCACGCGCAAAGATGTCTATCCTCTGCCGCGAATCGACGACGCCTTGGACTGTTTACAGGGAACCGAGTATTTCTCCTCATTGGATTTGCGCTGTGGCTACTGGCAGGTACCGATGGCTGATGATGACCGCTCGAAAACTGCCTTTTTAACACCGGACGGCTTATACGAGTTCAACGTTATGCCCTTTGACCTTTGCAATGCTCCAGCTACTTTCGAGCGCCTGATGGACACTGTTCTTCGTGGACTCAAGTGGCAAACCTATCTTTGTTATCTGGATGACATCGTAGTTTTTTCTACCGACTTTTCTTCTCACCTTCTCCGCCTAAAGCACGTCCTCACGCGTCTCGCCGACGGTGGGCTTCAGTTGAATTTGAAGAAGTGCCACTTTGCCGCTCGAAAACTCACAGTTCTATGCCATGTAGTCTCTAAGGACGGCATTCTTCCTGATCCCGCCAAACTTCGCGCAGTTGCAGAGTTTCTGAAGCCAACCTCCCTGAAGCAGCTCCGGAGCTTTATCGGCCTCTGCTCCTACTTTCGACGCTTCATCTTGAACTTCGCCTCTATCATCGCTCCTCGGACCCAGCTCCGTGCCGGCAGCTCCGACCTTTCCTCCTGGACTCCAGCCTGCGACAAAGCTTTTAACACTTTACGCCGCCTTTTGCTTTCGCCTCCCATTCTACGCCACTTTGATCCGACTACGCCTACGGAGATCCACACTGACGCCAGCGGTATTGGGCTTGGTGCCGTCCTTACCCAACGTAAGCCTGGTTTCAGCGAGTATGTTGTGCCATACGCCAGCCGAATATTGACGAAAGCAGAGTCTAATTATTCAGTCACAGAAAGGGAATGTTTGGCCATTAATTGGGCCATCCGGAAATTTCGTCCTTATGTGTATGGCCGACCGTTTTATGTTGTGACCGATCACCACGCTTTGTGCTGGCTCACCTCTCTGAAAGACCCATGTGGTCGCCTTGCTCGCTGGGCTCTCCGTCTCCAGGAGTATGACATTCATGTCATTTATCGGTCAGGTCTGAAGCATACGGACGCGGATGCTCTTTCCCGCTCGCCATTGCCAAGTGATACCTCGTCTGACCACGCATGTGCTTACGATTTGTCTACTCTTGCCACTATCGACATGGCTACCGAACAGCGGAATGACCCCTGGATCAGGGCACTTTTGGATTTTCTTTCAAGGCCTACTCCCGGTCATTCATCCAAAGCGCTCATCCGGCAAACCCACCACTTCTCCATTCGTGACGGTTTTCTCTATCGCCGTAATTATTTGCTTGATGGACGGAAGTGGCTTATAGTCATCCCGCGTCATCTCCGCGCCGAAATTTGTGCTGCGTACCATGAAGACCCAGAGTGTGCTCACGGTGGCGTATTGAAAACCTACACGCGCCTACGCCTGCGATTTTACCGGCGTGGAATGTACCGCTTTGTACGACATTTCGTGCGCGCTTGCGAATCTTGTCAACGCCGAAAAACTCCTGAGAAATCCGCTGTTTCGTTGCAGCCGTTACCCTGTCCTACTCGTCCGTTTGACCGCGTTGGCATAGATCTCTATGGCCCTCTTCCTACTACTGCCGCTGGAAACCGGTGGATTATCGTGGCAGTATACCATCTTACTCGCTACACTGAAACATCACCGTTACCCTCTGCCTCAGCAAGAGACGTTGCTTTGTTCCTTCTCCACAACTTGATTCTTCGCCACGGGACTCCGAAGGAGCTGCTCAGTGGCCGCGGACGCGTTTTCTTGTCCGACGCTCTTGAAGCCCTACTGAAAGAATGCCGCATCATTCATCGCACCGCTACTTCTTACCACCCTCAGACGAATGGCCTGACAGAACGTTTCAACCGTACTCTGAGTGACATGCTGGCCATGTACGTTAACGACGCTCATTCCAACTGGGACCACGTTCTTCCCTTCGTAACCTATGCGTATAAAACTGCGATACAGACCACCACTGGATTCTCTCCCTTCTTTTTTCTTTACGGGCGCGAGCTAACCTGCACAATGGACGCGCTTTTGCCCTACCGCCCTGATGTTTCTGAATCAACGCCACTCTCGGACGCCGCCCAGTACGCAGAAGAATGGAGCCAGCTAGCTCGCTCGCTTACAAAGGAAAACCAGTGGCAACAAAAACACCATCGTGACACTGGAGAGGCTCCTTCTTATGCACCCAACTCCTTGGTGTGGCTCTGGGTTCCTGCCACAACCGCCGGCCTTTCAAAGAAGCTTCTTGCTCGGTATCACGGTCCATACCGAGTCCTTCAAAAAACATCTCCTGTCAACAACGTCGTTGAGCCCGTTACGACCTCTGCGGACTTGCGTCGCCATGGACGCGAAATAGTTCATGTGGACCGAATCAAGCCATACTACGATCCGTCTGTCCTTTCGGCTCATGAGTCGCCAGGATGGCTCCTTCTCTGCCCGGAGGGAAACTGTAGTGTGGTAATCTTCATCGTTATTGCCACTGACATGCATCGCGTACCGGCGCTCTCGAGGACGAAGAAGTTGGTCGTTGTCTTCATGATTCGATACGCCTGACGCTCCGCTGCGAATTCATCCTGAGCAGCTGAATCCCCCTGCGTGGACTGAATAAACACACCCCCTACAATATATATATATATAGCTATAATCATGGATGAGAGAGAGAGAGTAGACGTTTTTCAACGCAATACTTCGTTCAAAGAATGATCTGAGCTAGAGTCCCCAAAGCCAACTGGTTCGCCAGTTGAACCGAGGCTAGCCAAGCACACCGTATTGAGAAAGAATGGTATGAAAAATGTGTGGACTGAATGCCAGCGGGGCAGAAGAAAGGACGATGTTCTAATTTAATATACCGTCTTTTGAGAAATGGTGCATGTCGGGGGTTTCAATTATTGTAGAGAACAGGAGGGGCAGAAGTAAGAAACGTATTCAAATGGATACGCCGAAGAATGCGTATTTACGACGTGGCTAGGTATTTCCTCAGAACAGGAAGTGTACAAGGAGTTTCTCTAACGTGGTCACGGTAAAGATTTATTTCTTGTTTGAAGCGGAGAGTATAGTATCAAACATCGGTGGATGTGAAACTTGTGTCACCTTTCTTCCAGGGTGAAGCTAGGCGCCATGAATGTAGCCGTGCTGAACGACTTCGAGAGCATCTCGGAAGGCTATTCGAAACTTTTGCGGCGACCTAAGGCGTTGTTCTTGGATCATGCGGGCATCACAGGTGAAGCAAGACTGATTGCAAATGAACTCTTTGTGCTGCATAAAAAATAGAGAGTGTGGCCTTGTATATATAGAACCTTAATTACGGTTTTACTAGTAGCTAGCATTTACAGCTATACAAGCACTAACGAGCGGGCATTAATCGTTGACGTAATTCACCGTTGCACCACTAGATTTAAACGAGTAACCGGTTATCAACGACTCTAACCGTTTTTCAAAACAGGATTGGGAACACTTCTTAGTCAAAAAACGAACTATTATGTGCTTACGCAGACTGCTAATGAACAAGCTTTATATCCGAAAGCGATCGAAACCATGCATATGGTTGAATTATGTGGTAATGTAATAATGCATTCAACGGCTACATTTCCACACGATGCGTTAAAAAACCCGCTCTCTATAAAATCCGTCGTCGGCACTGTGAATGAGAAATGAAAAACATGCCGCTGGTAGGGGGTAGTTGAAAGGTAACGTGGCCGCGTAGTGATTGGTCTACTGCTTGTGTGACGTCACGAGGCCACACAACCAACTGAACAGCTTTTGTGAGATGGGAACCTAACCCGCTGGGACCCTTGAAACCTCAGATTCAGAGCCGCTCCTTCTACAAATAACGCAGGCACTGCAATTAATTTCCGATTAATCTGACTTTGCGGGTTCATTGCGGCAGCAACCGCACTAAAGAGCCAAATTCATAAGGACAATTGGTCGCATTCAAGAGCGATGGCGCCAAGGAGAAGTGGTTTGAAATCAGTCCATAAAGGTTTGTGACAACTCTCTGTGCCTAGGCATGGCATTGAAAACGCCGCTCAGTTGCAGATGAATTATTACGTTGCATAAGATAACACAACGAGGTATACACTACATTTTGTTTTCAAAATCAGCTACTAATACATTTTGTTTTTTTTTGTGCAATGTGCAATCAGCGCAATGTGTGTTTGCCTCTTTCTTTCTGTTTGTGTTCTAGCGCTGTTTTAAAATAATGTTTAACCGACCCGCCCAACAAGCCCCTTTTATTAATACATTGCTTGCTTCTCCTAACTATGAGTAGCTCTTGACAGGGGTGTCAAATCTCAACGGGCGGCCATGGGTTGAGAATAGAAGATTCTGTGTCCGTTCCGTTACGTCTGGGTCGTACGCTGGCAAGACCATGGAACAGCAAATTGAGGTGAGCACACAGCATTTAGGTAATCTAAATGCTATGTTTTTTATGTCCGTTATGTAATCAACATATAATGAATCAAGAAATTTCAGATAATGCTGACGTATTATTCACATTTCGAAATGTGAGATGCATTGCGACTGGCGACAGATTGTGGCATTACAATCACGTTTATTACGTTGAGGCTAACAACACCATCTAGTGACAGGACAAGAGGCTGAGAAGTCCACTCTTGGCCAGGAGGTTGTTCTGTGAATCACGTCGAATGACAAAGTTCCACCATATTAAAGAGACACGCATCTTGTCAGTTCTAGTTATTATGGCAGCTTCCTAACGCATAGCAGCACGAAACAATACCCACTTCCAAGCATCTATAAAGCCCCACGTTAAAAATAAAATGGTTCATCGTTATATTATAGTACTTGTGGTTTAACGAGGCAACGACCTCACTGAAGCCGCAGAGATAAAGAAGAGGTGGCAGGAATACACAGAAGAACTGTACAAGAAGGACCCGATTGTGCAAACCCAACATAAGACGGTTGTGATAACTGATCTCGAGCCGGGCATCCTGAAGAGTGAAGTTGAATGGGCCTTAGCCAGCCTTGCTAAGAACAAAGCTAGCGGAATTGATAGCATTCCAGCTGAGTTGCTTCAAAACCTCAACCATGACGCTGTTAACACTCTGCATACAATATGTCAGAAGATTTGGACAACCCTGCAGTGGCCACAGGATTGGAGGAGGTCAGTGTACATCCCCATTCCAAAGAAAGGCAGTGCCAAAGATTGTTCCAACCACCGCAAGATCGCGCTTATTTCGCATGCTAGCAAGGTGATGTTGAAAATCCTCCAAGGTAGGCTGCAGCAGTATGTGGATCGGGAGCTTCCGGACGTGCAAGCTGGGTTTCGCAAGGGCAGAGGAACTAGAGACCAAGTTGCCAACCTTCGCTGGATCATGGAAAAAGCAAGAGAGTTCCAGAAACCCATCTACTTCTGCTTTATTGATTATGCAAAAGCGTTTGACTGCGTAGATCACAGCAGATTGTGGCAAGCTCTCCAAGAGATGGGAGTTCCAATTCACCTCATCTGTCTCCTCAGGAACCTGTATGAAGGGCAAGAGGCCACAGTCAGAACTGGGCATGGTCTTACTGATTGGTTTCCGATTGAGAAAGGAGTGAGGCAAGGCTGCATACTGTCGCCCTGCCTATTTAACCTATATGCAGAGTGCATCATGAGGAAGGCCGGTCTGGACGAGTCTTCAGCTGAAGTGAAGATTGCTGGAAAACGTATCAACAACCTTAGATATGCGGATGATACCACTTTAATTGCAGAAAGTGAAGCGGAACTCAAGAGACTTCTGATGCGCGTACAAGAAGAGAGTGAGAAGTTTGGGCTTAAACTGAACATTAAAAAGACAAAGATCATGGCGTCTTGCCCTATCAAGTCCTGGAGCATCACGGGACAAGAAGTGGAAGCTGTGACAGATTTTCTCTTCTTGGGCTCCAAGATTACCTCGGAAGGAGACTGCAGCCATGAAATTAGGAGACGCCTGCTTCTGGGAAAGAGAGCAATGGTTAGCCTTGACCGCCTAGTAAAGAGCAGAGACATTAGTCTGCCAACCAAGATCCGTATAACTCGTGCTATGGTCTTTCCAGTTGTGATGTATGGATGCGAGAGTTGGACTGTGAAAAAGGCTGACCGCCGAAGAATTGACGCGTTTGAATTGTGGTGCTGGCGAAGACTCTTGAGAGTTCCTTGGACTGCCAGAAGATCAAATCAATCAATATTGTCGACCATAAATCCTGACTGCTCATTGGAGGGTCAAATTCTAAAGTTAAAGCTCAGCTACTTTGGTCATCTGATGAGAAGAGAGGAGTCGCTGGAGAAAGATTTGATGTTGGGAAAGGTTGAGGGTTGCCGGAGAAGGGGTAGGCAGCGAACGCGATGGTTAGATGGCATCCTCGAGGCACTGCAGATGAAGTTATGTGATGTTAGCAAGATAGTGAGAGACCGGAAAGCGTGGCGTGACATGGTCAATAGGGTCACGAAGAGTCGGACACGACTGAACGACTGAACTGGATTGGCTCTGGCTATGGAGCACGGCAGAGTGGAGGGCGCCTGATTAATTTTGACCATCCATGGGTCGTTAACGTACATTGACCTCGTAGTGCGCCGGGGTGCCTTTTACGCTTCGCCTGCACCAAAACGGTCCCGCAGCTGCCGGGTTTAAACCGTGTACCATCATTTTACCATCTTTGGATATATACTATTAGAGTTCTATAACCCCCGTACCGGCGTTGTCTATAAGTGCATTGTCTACTTCATGGGTAACTGCCTTTGGGGACAGGAAAGATGGAGGAGCTGGCTTGAAAGCAATTGCCAGCTGTCACTGAACTTTTCACAAATGCTGTTTACCTCCACTCGCGTTGAAGCTTCGTTGTTGACTCTAAAGCTTTCATTGAACTCTTAAATTCATGCGATTTTGGCAAATATGTGCCCCCGCTGCATTAGTGCGCATGTGAGTTATCATTGACTTAATGCTATCCTAAACGCAGCTCAATCGGACTATACCCATCGAAAATGTGCTCACCTATCGAAATACCCCAGTCATATTTAGTTGAAAATTTTTGGATTTTTCTTCATGCAATTGAAACCCTATGTATGCACGTTAATGTTTTTTCTATAATCCATTCATATAATTTGTTTAATGAGACAATATTATCAGCCAATCAGGAGAAGCATCCTCCAACTGGCGGTTACCAAGGCAGTCTCTATAAGTTTTTACAACTACTTCTTTGTGGTATGAGCGTGTAATGTATATTAGCGAGGAATGTGAAGCGAAAACTGATGTTATATGAGCGTAAAATAATAACCTTAAGAGCAGAAAAAAGTGCACGTCAGCGGCCGAAAGCAAAATTTAAGGCCGAGATTAATAAAGTCGCTTGTATAAAGCTTTGGCAGCTAGTACATTACTGTAACAGTCGGAAATTACACGGATATTTTTCGAGTCTTTTGTCCGAATGTGGCTGTAATCAGTCGAAGAGAGATGATTATCACCACCACGAACCATTCAGTGCTCTTAGTTCACAGGTAATTTTGACAGAATGCTTGAGAAATAAAAAAGTTTCCTATTTTATTACATATATTGCTAAAAGCTTGTACGTTTCTTAATTCCTGTGGGTCAAAGTAGGTTGCTTAGGAGATTCGCGTTGTTCTTTCTAAACCTTGAGGCCGGAAAGAAAAACTGAGAGCAGCACGAAAAGTTTCTTTTGAAGTTCTAAAAGACGATTTCCCATACTTTGGTGAGTGTAGAGGTTAGAATTATATTGATAATGCTTCGCATTTTGGCCAGATAGTGTTACTTATAACTCAAGGCCAAGGCTCGATAAGTAGCTCACATTTGTTTATGAATTTGGCAAACCTTTTCAAGCCGAGTGCTTTGAAGCTTCTGGATCTTAGTTTCTTATACCTTGGATAAAAGGAACGTGTCCCGCGTACCATCTTCTTCTTTTGTTTTATTCTCCTTTATTTATTTATTCCGCAAAGACCACTTGTGAAACATTACACGATGGAATTTAATTTCTCACAAGAGATCTGTAATCATGTAATACCTTCCTTTTCTGCCCTGTATTTTATTACTTTTCTCATGACCTATCGCTTTGCTTTTGCAACGGCTAGTTTCATGTGCGTTATCACGAACACCATCGTCTTCCTACCTCTACAAGAACCGTGCAGTCACATAGAAATGACAGACCTTCTTTGGGCGAAGAAAGAGCTTTCTCTGAACGGAGCGGAGGAAACGAGCGTGAGGCAATGACTTCCATGATTGTGGCATTCTCGAGAGTTGACTGCGCTAGTTAGGAAGAGGCTCTTTTCTGCTTGTTGTTTCCGCCCCTCGGCGAGCGCTTGGTTAAAGGCACTGTAATAGTTTTTAAATGAAACACCAGCATTATGAATACACGCAAAAGCTTATATATTCAATGTGCTCACAGGGCGATAGTTTTTCGCGCTGCTAGTGATATGATTAAAACACATAGTTTCGGCATTTTCTTCGTCTTGACCCGCCTAACTTCGTTTCAAAGGTCAATGAAGCATGCTTCAACTGTGTCCCGTTAAAAAAGAAAAAATAAACAGTTTCCGAACCACTCATTATAGGGCCCTGCAGTCGTATATTTAGATATTGCTGCTTTATGAATCGGAAAACTTATGGCATACCTTTCATTTGGGCTCACAATTGCCCCTGCTAACCTTGAGCGAATACAAAAAACTAACAGGAAGGCATTTCGTACCGAAAGCGAAAAAATCGCTAACATCTCCGCAGGCCCCAATAGATCCACGGCCATTCTAATGCCCCCCAGTTATAAATGCCATGAGTTCAAAGAGCTCATTCTAATTGGGTTGTAAGAATTAACAATAATCAGAAGATGGCCATACCTAATCATGTAACGATGATTCCGCGAATTTTCACTTTATCAGACCTACTAATGATACTGACATGGCACGTCTAATCTTGGAAAATATACCTAAAACAGCCAACTAGTTGTGAAAGATTACAGCCTATTATATATTTGAACTGAAAATGAAATGAACAGGCATTAAGGCCGTTAATCCAAGTCACTATGGGCCACCTCTGCCATATTCATCGTCCCCACTATGTTGTTTATTACATTACCATCTTGCATGACCATTAACTTCCCCGTGTGTGCATGTACAGCCTTTATCAAAAGTGTTGAGTCTAGAGGATCTGCTTCTGAGCTGTGGAGCGGCGCTGATTTAGCATTAATGGAGGTTTGTTCTTCCAGTTGGAGAGGGTAGGAGAAACAAATCTTGCCGTCAATAAATCCGGAACACTGGAAATTTGTTGCAAGCCACATAAATTGACTAGGAAGCAGACCACCTGGGCTCTGTAATTTTGACAAAGACCGTGCATTCCGGATTTCATTACTTGTTGCTTGACCGAAAGAGCATTGGCCTTGCAAACTGGTAGCCGATGAAGGGATTCACAGATAAATCAGTAGGGAAAGGTCTCTAATTTGATCGGTTCTGTGGTAATTTTAAACCTTCTTGGTTACGCCCATGTTGTGATAATTCTTCATTATGATGCAAAAAAGGCATAATTAAACCATATTTTCGATGCATATGTTAACAAACGTTCATTCGTCTCTAATGACAGGATGAGGCCGTCTACTTGGCAGAAAAGATAGCCGAAGCGGATGGACAGGCCATCAATGTGGCTGATCTGGTCTTGCCCAGCGTATCCAACAATGTGACAGCCCTCGTTTTGGGTTCGCGGTACAACTTCGAAGACAAGAGGCGGACCTTTCTGGACGGCCTGCTCGTGAGGGCTATCCGGTGCTTGGCGGCAGGGGCACTGATTTCCGTCATGCCCGTAGGCCTGCGGACGATCACCACGCTATTCTTCACCAAGTTTGGCCAAATGAGAAAGATCGTGGATGAAATGAGAAAATTCTTCAGGTACCTATTCTGCTTTAGCGAAATTAGGCACTTCCCTTTGGTTTGCTGATACGTACTCCGAAAATAAATCGTCCTAGCGTTAAATTTTGTAGCAGAGAGCATATACGAGCTTACATATGATGGCATGTGTGTGTGTGTGTGTGTATGTGTGTGTGTATGTGTACGCGTGCGCGCGCGCGCGCGCACGCGTACATTTTGCTAAGCATCAGAGGATGGACACGCTGTTGCCCCCATAACACCGCATTTGGTTCACAATCGTTCTTGATATCTAAGAAAGTTCGACTAACAGGGTTGACAGATCGGATGAATGTAGCTTTTGCGTTACTGTGGCTAGCGCTTCCAAAATAGCGTTCGTGTACAAAAGGAAATAGAAAGCGCAGTGGAATATTTCGGCTGTTTTTTAGGTGCTTTTAATTTATTTCACTTTTTCTCGGTCTCTGCTGAAAACAACGGTACTAATGCACACATATATGCATCGCTATATGTAGTAACAGCTGAGGGAAGTATTCGACGTGTTCGATGTAGCCGCATCCGCATGTAAGGTACCCCCTTAAGCTGGTACTTGTTGCTAAGCCTAAGCGTTTCTTATTTAAACCACGCGCTTTATATCGGTTTGCAGTTTTTGTAGAGAGAGCTCGTAATGAAAAGGCACATTTTAGCCAGACCATATAACTCCCCGATATGTTTATCCGATCAAACAGAAACCCCCAAAACAACCGCTAATGATGTACAAACTGTGCAGTCTTCCTCCGTAGCCCTTCCGCAGCGTTACAAGACAACCATGAGCATCACCTTCATAGTCATGGTTCTTGCTTATGGCTGTGGCTGTGCATGGCATGTCATTCTCGTCATCAACTTTCATCCGTGCGCAGTGGACGCAAAAGACGCCGATAATAATTAGTTACCATTAACTGGTAAAACACCGATATTAACCGGGTAATTTAATTTTACAAGCTTCCAAAGTTGTATATAGTGCGTTATGCTTAAGGTAATAAATCACCGATTTAGCCAATCTTTGCCTGATATCTGCCCTTTAACTCCGAACGATCGCGCCTGCTTTGTTTTGTTTTGTTTTTTAATCTCGTGTGGTAAATCCGTAGCAGCCGTTTCTGTGGTAGTTCGCAAAGATGAGATTGCTTTTCACACATTCATGCCTGAAAGTTTCATAACTGGCACAGCTGACAGTTACACCTTTTCAGTGTTTCTTATCACTGCTTGATCCTTCATGTACGCTCTAAGCTTTGTAAGCTAGTCCTCTCTTCCCTTTAATAGTATGCGCTTTCACCTACACTTCTACACGCAAAGCAGAGCCGCCCCAGATCAATTTGTTTTCCCTCTCGGCGTATTAGGTTTTTGAAATCCAGAGAGCGAATATCTCCGGTCAGTTATATTTGGTCAGCGCACGTGTGGCACGTTGAATCCCAGTATATTTTTTGTTCCTCCTGGAAGTAACTGCAGTTTCAAAAAGTAGCACAATCTGTTTGCAAATTAGGAACACCACGCCGTCACACTATCGCGAACTAGGCGATTAGCCATAAGTACTAATACACAGAGGCTTGCTAACTGGATGCACGAGGCCGTTCTTCTTTTAAACGTTGCAGGTAAACATTTATGCTCAGAAGAGCCGCATTGTTGTCAATGCGACCGCAGCACGAACGCTACGCTAAAAATGGAAACAGCCTATTCAGCCTTCGCACACTACGCCGTCATATTCGTCCGCCCCTCTTGTATTCAAAACAGATGTCGTTTGCACAATAAAAGACATGGATATTCCGCCCACAGAGCGACGCAACCGTCATGCAGCCATCTGCGGCGCCAATTTCGACTTGAAACAGAGCCAAATGGCGTATTTTTTACGTGTTTGCTTGCCATTCGCGTTTTCTAGCGCGTGCCTTGGCAATGCAAAAAGCGGGTCATTCCTAACAGGTAACCGACGTAGATGCGATCAAATTAGCACTTTGGGCCAGTTGGTTCATACTTAGTACATTAAAAGTCCAGCGCCAAAAACAAGCACAAAGGAACACATGAGGACAGGATAAAACCCATCCTGCAGTTTCATGTTCCTTTGTCTCCGGTTTTTGCGCGGGTCTTTTTATGTTCTAAGTAGATGCGACTCTGGTCGACGCCTTCTTGTTGAAATGCGAGCCACATCGTTCGTTACGTAGTCGAAGCCTTTGGCGACCTTGGTTCGTTCATTCGCTGCGGTGCAGTGTCACTGTGTGCAATGGGGACTTACGCGGAGTTTAGGATGGCAAGCAAACACGTAAAAAATAAGCCATTTGGCTCTGTTTCAAGTCGAAATTGGCGCCGCAGATGGCTGCATGATGGTTGCGTCGCTCTGTGGGCGGAATATCCGTGTCTTTTATTGTGCAAACGACATCTGTTACTAGCACAAGACCCTCCTAGAGAAACTAACGTATTTCCTATCCTATCCTAGGATGCTCAAGAATGCTTCCGTGCAACGCACAGCCGTAGAGTGCTCCAACAATTCTGCGCCAAAAAGCGTCGTCAGACGAAGAAGATGAGAACAAAAAAGGAGAGCCTTTTTATTCCACAAACCATCGCGCGGAAGCTTCCAAATACGGACTGTCCGTCCACGTATAAAATATTGCACAAACTTTGCGATGGGGGAGGGGGGGGGGGGGGTGATTTTGAACCTGCGTCAACTGAGTTTTCGAATTCGGCAAAATCAATATTGGAGGCGTGCCAAACAAATTTTCGGGGTGAACCAAGTCCTTTTCAGAGGTGGGCCAGGTTGGTTCTGAACGTGGATCAACTCAATTTTCGAACTAGGTGAAGTCACTTTTGGGAGTGGGCCACCCAAAATTCGGAGGTGAGACAAGTCCATTTTCTAGCGAGAAAAAGCAGTGTCGAGAGCCGTGTAAGTAGATTTTCGGCATGCGCCGCGCAAATTCTGACCGAAGCTAACGAGATCTAGTGTGTAAATATAAACTAGTTTATGAGAAAGGGAATTCGCAGTATTTGTCACCATTCTCTGCGGACATCTAAACCGCTGTAAGGAAAAAGATTAAGTTAACAGTGAAAGCAGAAAAGTAGAAAGAAGTGCCTAGTGGAGGGCTTCGGAATAATTTAGACCATCTGGGGATCTTTAAAAAGTATGACATCATGGGCGCATTTGCGTTTCACCATCATTTAAACGCGGCAGCTGCGGTGAAGTTCGAACCTTGGAACTTCGTTTCCAACGAGACTTATCAACGACTTAAAGCTCAAATGGTTATTCAAAATTCAAATTTAGAATAACACTTAACTTGTCACATTACCTATAAAGGCCATCCCCAGAACTGAGCTTTCCTTGGGCCATTACACATAGCCACTTGTTTCTTTAATGCATCTGGATAAAGCTTCATTTTCTTCGCGGCAGACATTGTCAAAACCACTGGGGTTAGACCAAGACTAATTTGCGCTAAACATTTGCTCGCCCATTTCTACACCATGTCGCAGGAAAGAAGGGTGTGACGAGCAGGAAAGAAGGGTGTGATGGATGGCAGAGAGTATAAAAGGCCCAGAGAAGAAGCTTAATTTGACGCCTTCATTGGTATCAACGGAGTCGTTGCTCTGGCAAGCCTTGTAAAATTAAAATAGTTTCTCTCTCTCTCACTCCTTCCATTTCGTTCGCTCTCTTACACACGCTGTTTTACCTACCGTCAGTTACTTTCAGTGAAGCGGTGACTGCCCACTTGATGCTGATTCATAAAGCAATTAAGGGAGGAAAGTGTCCTTTCTCACAGATTACAATTTACTGTTCTCACAGCTTCTGTCGGGTTTCGGGTTCCATGACTCATATTCTTAACGATCTCGAAATTTACGCTGGTATAAAGTTATATGTGTATGTTTCTTACAGCGAAGAAGTGGTATCAAGTCAAACCACGAGAAAAGATGCAAAGAGCATCAATTTCATAGAAGACTACAAGCTAATGATCAGCGACCAAAAAGACGACGTGAACAGCTGTTTTAAAGGTAAATAGGTTTGGTATGATTGTATAAGATTAAACGTCTTTAAGCGAATCCCGCAATGAGGCACGCAAAAGGTAAAATAACGCAGGCATCTAAAAACAATGCAGATGCAAGCAATGTGTAAGTAATAATGCGTACTAAAAGAGAGATTGGGAACAGATCGAAGTTGATCTGCGTTGATACGGTACTGCGTTCTAAACGCAAGAACATCATTCTAATAGAAAAACGGGCTTTTATACGCTAGAAAACCCCCGAAACTCTAAGTACACATGTACAGATAAGTGCAGAATTATTTCCTAACATCCTTGCGTCGGCACTGTTTTCTTGTCACGGATCACAGAGGCTACGTTACACTGAAATTCTCTTCATACCGGTGGCAACCTGTCTTTCTCGGTAGAGACGTTGCGAGTTTGATACCACTGGCGGGAAGATTTTTAAATTCAATTTTCTCGGCACTAACTCTACCTTTTGATGTCGGACGAACGTCAACAGAGTCAGAAAGAATTAAAGAATAAATTTTTGCAAAGAAAAAATTTCTGATGGAGTCATCGTAAGTGTTCCTCTAAAACGAATCTAAACCCATCGATGAAGGTCTGCTCAAAGGGTAACGGCATTGCAACCGCTGTCCACGCTGGTATTGGATGAACACTAAGTGTGGAGAAGACCGAAGTTTAACTTTTTCTGTCTTTTCTTATATCCCTTGTCTCCTCTTACAGAGGAGTACCTGATGGGCAACGTGCTAACGCTCTTCGGCGCGGGCTCCCAGTCGACCTACCAAACTCTCGTGTGGCATCTGCTCAACCTGGCAGACAAGGACACCATACAGCGAAGGATTCAAGCCGAGGTGGATCAAGTGGTCGGCAGAAATCGTAGCCCGAGCTGGGAAGATAGGCACTCTATGCCTTATACCATGGCTACGATCTGGGAGCTGTACCGCTGGAGAACCCCGGTACTGATGGGACTGCCCAGGGAGTGAGTATGGTACAAAAAGTAAAAAGCTGCGAGAAGCTAACCAGCAAAACGTTAAAAAAAAACTATCTATTTGTCCAAACCTGTAGTATCAAAGGCACCCCTCGCTGGCAATTCCCTTAACCAATACATACTCAGAACACGCACGAGCAATGACTGCACAGCGAAACAGCGGGCGCTGCGCCCACTTGTTTCACGTTCAACCCGTCAAATGTCGTTGGGCACTATAGCCACACAACGAGGAACATGGCCTAGGCGTGTTCCGTACCCGCACAACGCATTTCCTCCGACCGGCGGTTAGCGTTCTTGCTGAATGCCAAAAGCTTGGGTAAAGGTGATACCGCTTCAGGGGTGCAATATTTGACTGTCAGAGTGGCGTTGGCTGCTACATTTTCTTAACTCCACCCGGCCTGAATGTGTCAAAATATGTGGCCGCCTGGCCGCCGTCGCGCACATTTCAGTGCACTCTGTATGAAGTCTTCCTCTCTTGTCTCTCTCGACGACACGTTGCCAGTGGAAATGTGGCTTATTTATATGCTTCTGTTCTTGGCATAATTTCCATTCTTCTTGCTCTATTGCGTCACTAGCATAAATTACAGATAAATACGTCTTAAAAGTGTGGCAGCAAAGTGATTTCTTTGCTAAACAAAAAAAAAAACATACAATTATATTATAGGTACACTTGTAGTTGTGAACATTCGGCGTTCGCTCTCTCAAAGGCAGACAAAGCTAAGTGCTAAAAACTGCATTTACCTTTTCCTGTGCGCTACTATACGAAAACTAAATTTACACATTGCACCAGCCACTGGCACAGTGTCCATTGACAACATCGTGCTTTAAAGCATTGCCAGGGAGGCTATTTTGAGGTGATGTAGCTGCTGAACGAGCTTTGTTATGCAGCACAGGTTTGATTTAACGAGCATTGCCCGCATTGAGAGCAGTGCTCAAAGTGAAAATTGCTTGCTTCTTCGCAGTTCAGAATTTTTTTTTTTTCGAATTTGTTTTTTTATTAATGCTTGAGCAGCCATTTTGCTCCACCAGTGTCCGTCACTCATCAGTCTTTATTCATTGCATCACTGTATTGAAAATATATGCTACCGTCTTGTATATTCCATTAATACAGCTTTCAATCCCTCACTGACGAAAACCTTCGCATTCCACACACATGATTCGCTAGAGTCAAGCTTATTGCCTGAAATTCATGTGATTTGTACACATCCTAATACTTGCGTGACAAGTATATGCCCCAAAAATGTACAAAGCTAATAAGGTAGCCTTGTTCAGAATATTCATAGCTCTAATTTAGGTTTCGTGGTTGCACATGAAACTGCAAACAAGTTATTTACCTTTAAAAACTAAAACGACAGGAGATTATGCTAAAGTGAGGTGCACGCTTCGCCTCTTCGTAATTTTTGATGGTAGTTAGAACATGACCTATTTTTCTGAGCAATATTTATTGTTGATCAGCTCATGCCGGTTACAACAAATTAAGATCGAAAATTCGACATAATAAAACGGTTGTCGAAACATATTTGCTTTAGTTTATAGGAAAATAACTAGGTGTTGCCTTCTTTAGTCTTCCTATTTCTCGCCGTTAAACTAAGGGAAAGCCTTACCAGCGCTGGCTGATATTGATCATAAGCGGATAATTATTTAAGGTGCAAGGTGCAAGGTGCAAACATGATTCGCCATATTAGATACCCACCAACTGAATTATGAGACATCTTGACAAATGGTGTTGATGCAACGGCTGCTGGCGTAACGCGAGCGCTCCGTCATGCGTCAATGCCCACTTCGTCACCTTTATCTGTGTCACAAATAAAGGTTAGGAACCAATGAGTGATCGTCACGATCGCGAACTAAAAGAATGGCACCAGCGCTTGATAGCGGGAGATAGCGATGGACCTGCCAGATTATTAGTGCTTCATTAGAACAGCTAAAAGGCTTGCCGCCTCGATAAAAGAGATCAGCGAATGACGCCTGGTCTACAAATGCTACAGAGCTACCAGTCGCCAGGTTCCGAGGCCCACGCCTAGTGAGCTGAGGCCCACGGACGCACACAAATGCTCGAGCCAAAGTGCTTCCAGCGTGAAGTGTGAGCTCATCTTCTCAGGTCATTTGGCATCGGTCTTTGATTAGTGGAGCCATACTTTTAGCATCTTCGCGACTTCTGGTCAGTGTCGTGAGAGGGAGCAGGAGAGATAATCGAGGTCAGGTCGCCTACGACAAGCTGGTGCAGTGCTAGGACGCGACCCAAGCGCATTACAAAGAAGACCTCGACGAACGACAGGCTTCGTATCTCCGGAGCCATGGTAGGAATGATGAAGACTGTTCATGCGTCCACCAAACGTTGCAGTACTGTTCAAACTGCGCTTCTCATCGAAACACATTTCTGGATTTTAAACAAATTGATCGCTGGTGAAAAGCGCTGGACAGATGTTAAGACTTGCGTACTCAGTTTATTCATGTTTCGCGAACCTCTCTTGCTAATGAAATTCTAGATTTTTGAATTATATATAGCCCATAGAGAAATACAGGTTTTTTTTTTTAACTATGGGTTATCACACTGCAGGGCTCAACAAGACATTATGGTGTGCGGCTACTTGATCCCTGCTGGTACAGTTGTCATATCCAACATATGGGCGACCCACATGGACCCTAAGCTTTATCAAAACCCCGAGATCTTCAATCCAGACCGGTTCTTGGCCGACGGAAGTTCAGCACTAGTCGAGAAACCTGAGTACCTAATGCCATTCTCCACAGGTAAGCACACATTTCATCGTGAAAGCACCAACTTTAGTGAGAACACGCCCGGTTAGGGCATAACCTCACAACTTCCTTCGCCACTTTTCAATGAACGATGGCCTGAATGATTTACAATGTTAAAAATTTTCCAAATGACATTAAATTGTACACTTAAAAAAAAAGGCTAACATTAATGCTGTATTCGTATTTAGAAGCCCAATTTCAAATAGATTGCGCATATCGTTTATGTAAAGAATACTCTCTCAGTTCAGACACCTACAGATGATAGCAGTAGTGTCCTTTCAAAATTACTAACGTTGCCAAAAAAGATTTATCAAGGAAGGCTGTAGTAATTTTGCATTCGTTGTGGACATCCCAGCTGTGCCGACAGATAAGTGACGAAGGATAGTGTGTGGAAAAGGAGAAGGAAAGAGACGCCGAGAACGGCAGCGCTTAGTATTATAATGAATAAACAGCGCTAAATACGAGGGCGAATAACAAAGAAGCAAACAGAACGAGCGCTTCTTTGCTCTTCGTCCTCGTCTTTAGCGCTGTTTAATCATTATGTCACCGTACCAACTAGCCCAAATGTCTCTTTTATTACAGCTTAGTATCAGCTTCAACCATCACAAAGTCAGCGTACCTGCACCGCAATCACACTGCATGAGCGCGCGTGTCATCCCGTTTTCGCATCATTGTGGCGCCAATACTCGCGTCGCAATCTGAGCACGTTGTTCACTCGATCGGGATGGTGTGAATTCTGTTGTTTGGGCATCCGCTCCTGTAACGCGCAAGTCACGCCACTGCGCAATACCATCTGATTTCTCTGGTGTATATCCTACGCTTGAGCGTGCGACGGAGGGCTTCAAATGCAATGCAGGTTGTCGAGCGGAGAAAATATAGTCCTAAGCACGTGGTTCCGACGAAGTAAGTTTATCGCAGCAATGTTTATTTGGCAAAAATGAAAATCTGCGAAGAATAAACAGAAATATTCGGAGGGCACTTACGCTCCACCTGAGGGTATGACGCGATAGCGGCCGGTGACCCCTGGGTTACTTCCGCTTTGAAACACCGACGTATACGCGCAGTTTGCACTAGACCGCAGAGGAACCATCTGTCTTGGCAACAAGGAATAAAATCTCGGAGTTTCGATAGCCACCGCATGCCGGCGCCACATGTTTTTACTCGCACGTTTAAGACTCGTCCTTGAAATTTCCCTCTTAAACTTGAGTACGGCTTCGACTTTCACAGCAAGCCCAACAACTTGAGTACGGCTTTTCGTCACAGCAAGCCCAGTACACTCTTGCGTAAAATGTGGCAGCGCGCTTCGAGGGCCCAGATGTGCCGCGATTATAGCTCTACCATTCCAGAATTGATGAAGTTCTGTCACATTCGCACCATCTGCGCTGCTCACACAACAGAGCTTTGTGATGATGTTGGTCCTTAGATAAGTGAGAGAGCGGCACGCTTATTTCGCGACCTGCAACAAGCCGATGCATTGTAGGAAGCAGCGTTGGAACGCGAATCTAACGGCGCTTTATTCATGCACACTATCGCGTAGCTCTTTCAACTTCGCGATATTCAATTTCTGCAGTATTAACAGGATTTCAGTCAGCCTAACTCGTCGGGAGCACTTCAGTCGCACAGTTTTCGTGGTGGAAAACTTTCCTGTTACACTTCAGCGCTGATATCTATACTTTATAAATAAACGCTTTGTTAGTGTCTGATCAATATTCAAGTAGGTGGAACCGAAAAATGCATAGTGTTTACTTTACACAAATGGTGACAACATTCTTGTGGCTAAAAACATTGCTAGCACAAAACGCCCTGTTAAAGCAATGACAATAAAACGGAGAATTGAGCTAGTTGGTACATTTTTAAGAAATAACAGCGTGGAGACGAAGGGCGAAGGACAAGGAATAAGACAACACCTGCACTGAACACATCGCAGGTGTTGTCTTCTTTTTGTGCTTTGTCCTTCGTCTCCGCGCTGTCATTCCTTAATAAAGCAATCCCATTCACGCAATATCTATTGCGACGAAGTCTGAGTTGTTATTAATAGCTTAATTTTAGCTAAGACAACCTGTATAGGAAAGAAAAACTCGCACTAACTATATTAAAATCACATCACAAAATTGACTTTCCTTGCTTTCAGGTAAACGCATGTGTCCTGCTGAGCTCATGGCCAACATTCAGGTGTTCGTCTATATCGCAACCATCGCCCAGCGCTTCACTGTCCTGCCTGAAGAAGGAAAAGCAGTAGACTTGGACTTCGACAGCGATAGCGTCTGCGTTCCAAGGCCGCAGAAACTGCGCTTCGTGGCTCGATAGAGATGAAAAGACCTGGCAATGTGCGCTAGTCACGCATCACGTATACACGGATCATTTCTTTCCAAAGCTGAACATAAGCGCCATCAGTTTAGACCTCAGACTCTGCTTAAGAGCGCGGCATTGCTTAACGTCTTAGAGTGATGCTCGAGTTATCCTTTACTCGTCGTCAGTAATGCTCTTAGCAGAGGCCACGAACAAAAAAAAAAAAGAAAATAAAGGGACATTTCAACGCTGCCTTAAGGATATGACGCCATAGCACCCCGTGGTCATCTGGGCTGTAAGCTTTCGCGCTGAGGAATCGAACGACGCATGCGATAGCCGCCTCTGAGCGGAGGACGCTGGAACCCCAAAAGAGCAATTCATCAGGATGCTATCTTTGGAGGCAGTGTCCTACATCAGATTGGGAGTTATTGCGGTTGCTGCCGCATGAAGGCGCCATGATGTCATGTCAAAAAAAAAAAAAAAAGAAAACGCCAACATGAACTTTGCTCATTGTTTAATACTACCGCCGCAACTAGAATTTCTGTAGGGCTCATTTTCAGGAGCATGCCGAATTAAGACATCAGCTTTTTCACGTGAGTGACCACGCGACATATATATAAAACCTCCTTGTACCGGTGCCTTACAAGCGTGCCTTTGCGCCCAAGATGGTAGCATTGGCTGGTAACCGAAGGGCAGTGAGTTAAGTCCAAAGTTTAACTTATGGAAATTTGTCGTTACGTAAAATCTAATTTATGTAAAACGTAATACACATGAAGCTCCAAATCCGCTGACACCAAGAAAAGCATAGAAGAAATGTTTGTGTTTATTATAGTGAAATAATTATCTAATCTGAAGATAATTAATTTGAAAGAATAAAAACAACCACATGCACCGGTGAAGCATGTCGTGTGTTTCTTGACACAAAGTAGACGCGAAGTAGGCTTCTAGACACGAGCGTGATCTGGGTTTCTTATTCCACTGACCATAGACTTAGGGTTATAGCTTTGAAACTACATGCAAGCTCATCAAAGAAGATCAAAATACGGACGCCATACCTGCTACGCTACGAATGCTTGCACTATGGACTTTTGGCAATTGTTGCGCGCTTTCTCGACTGTGAGTGCCACATGTTACTCTCTTCTTTTACTTCTTCAACCAACTTCAACTTTCCCCCAGGATAGCATGTATGGTTATCACTAGTCTAAATAATTCCGCTGTAAAGGAAAGGCTGTCCCCATGGGCGCTTCTTACCTGCTCGTGGTAAACCGGCAACATCTAAAGAAGCACAATTTCCTCCTTCTCATCTATCCTGCCCTCGACAATGTTTCCTTCTTTCCAGTCAAAAATAGCATCTTCTAATCCACTGTTGGTAACTGTAAAAGCCACAATATTTCTGATTAATTCTTTTTTTCAACCTAATTTTCATGCTGTTTTTGTTACATTGAAGTAGGATGGACAGTTGGGCGAGTTGGTTTATTACCTTTTGACGTATTTCGTACGAAGAGTTTGAGATTGATGTTTCATGTTCTCTGTGTTTGCTACATATGACTTTTGTTGGCATGGTGATAAGTTCTCCATCGTGATGGCGGTGAATAAATTACCTTAGACTTTTTATTCCGCTTTAACTAATTCAGAAATATGTGTTCGTGTGCTGGTGTCTGTGGAAGCGTACACACGTTTTCCTCCTGCGCACTTTCGAATTTGTGTAACTAGAAATTCGCCCCTTTCATTTCCACACATGTCTCCACGCACTAATCTCCCTTAACTAGGGATAACAAGGATTACTGCTTCAGCAGGCACAGATGACATTACACGCTGCACAAGAGATTGTTATGAATGCGAAAGCATTAGTAGGCTGTGCTAACGCCGGAACAGCAAAATATGTCGCTGGAAGTTGGGCCTCTAGTGATCTCATTTCCAAGTGGCATCACCAGTCAATTACCGGATAAGATCTTTAAGTAATAACATAAAGAAGTGCTGCATCATCAACGAGACGAGTAATTAGTCATGTGACATGAAAGTGTCGAGCCATGTAATTCATGAGCCTTGGGCCACGAGATAAAATGTGCTGAGTCCCATTTGAGTGGCTGCACAACAGCCATAGTTGCCCAAGAAGAAAGTAATAAATTCCAATTAAGAAAGATGCTCGGCAAGGATACATGTTCCCCCTGTACTATTCACAGGTTGTTTAGAGGAAGTATTCAGAGACTTGGAATGGGAGCAGATAGGGGTAAGGTGCGATGAAGAATACCGCGGTAATCTGCTTTTTTCTGGTGACGTTGTCTTGCTAAGTAACTGAGGCGACGAACTGCAAAGACTGATTGGCGACCTAGACAGAAAAAAGAGGAAGGTAGACCGGAGGAATAACGCACAGAAGACTAAAGTATTGATTCAACAGCCTCGGAAGGAACAGCAGTTTATGAGGAGCAGCAAAGCACTGAAAGTGATTAGCGAATATGTCTGCTTAGGACAGGTAGTCACCGCAGATTCGCACTATGAAAGGGAAATAATTAGGCGAATAAAATTGGGATCGAGCGCATTTGGCAAGTACTCGCCGATTAGGACTAGCAGCGTACCGGTATCGCTCAAGAAGGAATTGTACAACAGTTGTATCTTACCTATAGTCACCTGTGAGGCTGAAACGTGATGGCTAACAAAAAAGATTCTACTTGAGCGGAGAACAACTCAAAGGCCAATGGAACGAAAAATAGTAGGGGTAACGTTAATAGATAGGAAGCGTGCGGAGTGAGTCAGAGAAATATCTCGACTTAATGACGTTTTAGCAGAAATCAAGAAGAAATGGGCATCGGCAGGGCATCTAGTGCAAAGAGAGGATAATCGATAGTCGCCGAGGGCAACAAATTGTATTCCAATGGAAGGAAAGCATACCATGGGGCGGCAGAAAGTTAGGTAGGCGGATGCGGCTGAGAAGTTTGCACGTTTAAGTGGGAGCAGCTGGCACAGGGCCGGGACAGGCCTTCGCCCTGCACTGCCTGTAGTGGGCATAGTCCGGCTGATGATGATGATGCCGTGATACTGATAAAACGTACAGGAGCGGTCGTAAGTAAATGAAGCAAGCATTTTGTCCTAATTGCAGTCACCCTCTTCGGTTTCGAATATACGACGACATGATTTGTTCAAGTGAAAGCGCTGTGTGTACTATATACTAGCCTGCTTACGGCTCCGCGAATCACACAGAACGCACTTGCAAAATGTTACGTATTCGGCGATAATACCATTTTTATATAGTGGACAGCAGCCTCAAATCAAATGGGAAAATATTGTCAAAAATTATATTCAGTTCGGACTGTTGTCGTTGGCATCTGATGGTGGGGCGCGTTCTCCTCGTGTCATGTTTTATTTGTGTTCAGTGTCATGCAGATATCATAAGCGAAACTTCTTCCCTGGGTTCTCACCTAGCGGTTGATTTTACCAAAAAATTTAGTGGAATACTTATTTTAATCAAACTTAATATTAACAGCTACACCTAGAGGGGAAACTGGGAGCCAAATACACCATACTAGCTGAAAACACTAATTATCAAATGAGGTTCTCTACCTCGTAATCAACCTTCATGAAAGACCTGCTTATCTGCCGACGAAGAGGAGGTGATTCTAAAGAGCACGACCCAGAGGCACGTGGCAAGCTCCGGACCTCAGAAGAAGCGAGAATGCCCGGGCGAAGCGGTTCGAAGATGCCGCCGTTGGCGACCGCAGAGACCACGCAGAACACGGACCCCGAGCTGGCAGCTATTAAGGCCCGCATCCAGCTCGGGTACTTCGAGGACACGCCCGATCCGATGGGCGTGCCGGCCAGCAGCGCAATCGCCACAAACCCCGACTCGCCCGTCACGCAGGGACACCACATTCCGACGGCCTCCATGCAGAGCTTCTGGAGTTTGTACGCGAAGAAGGCGAGCGGAGAACTACATACCAGGTAACGGTCCTGAGTTTATATCATCCTCTGGTTACCGCTGCTGAGAATCGAAGTCCTGATAATACATCCTCAGGATGTTAAGTCTTTCAGATTAATCTACTGAAACTAAAGGAAGCTTAGGGTTCCGTCCTGTCATCATTTTATTACCGCGATATCTTTAAAGACTCCCTTCTCCAGGAAAGCCCTCATCGGCGTATCAGAGTTGTCGGCAACGGGTTCAGCTTTGGGGTTGTGAGCGAAATGTGAGTGGTATAGATGGCAGGTGACATAACCATGTCCTGATTGATGATCAGGTTGTTTCACGTCACGAGACCATAATGACATAGCCGAGGTGATAGGCGTTGCCAATTCGGACTTCACGTTTGTGGTGGTAGGGACCGTTATATCCCGGTAGAGACACGAGTGCCCTTAAGGCACGTCCGTATGGCTTGGTTACAGCGGGAATTTAAGTCTATGTCGGCTGGTGTTTCACATAAATGGTTTCTGACGACCGTTTCCTATCAGTGTGTGTGGAGTAATAAAATCATGTACAAACAAAATTAAGAGTAGGAAAGCGAATGGACGAAAACGGGATCAGCGAGAGGAGCCGGCAGACGGAAGTCTTAACGCTGTCCTGAGAATTGCTTAAAATGCGAATCTTAAGCGTATCCCCAATTCTTTGTTTTATGATGGCCTCAACAGAGCCCGCTTTAGTGGAACAACGCCCACATATCCTAACTCTTGAGCAACTATGTAAAAAGAGGCCAAAACCTGAGCGAATCGATCTTCAATGAGGTGACTTATATCAGCATCCCACCGCGTATAGATTGTATCTATCATTGCACTATGCGAGTTTCAGATTGGATTAGTTTGTTTTGTTTTGCATATGTTATAGGTTTTACCTTTCCAAAGCGACTCAGGCTATGAAAGACGCCTTAGTGGAGGACTCCGGAAATATGGGCCACCTGAATTTATTTAAACGGGCACTGACATCCGCGCACTAATATTCACTGGCGACTCGTCTTATCACCTCCATTGAAAAGCAAGCCGCCTTTGATTTTGCCGGTTTATATAGTGCTAGCTGCACACTGCGAAGCTCAGCCGTGTCCGAGCAAGCCCCAACTGTGAAAGCAAGCTGGTATATTTTGCAAGCAGTCGTTTAAGATGCATAGTTAACAAGAAACCGGTTATATTATTCACCAATGCAGGGCCAGGCCGGCGTATCTGGCGTGCTGCGTGGCCCTTATGCTAACGGTGGCCGTGGCAACGCTCATCATTGCCCGGTTCCTGTCACCCAAGCACGAAGGAGTCTACGTGCAGGGCCCATTCGGCATCGTGCACGGCTCTGCCATGAGCTGCGAGGGACACGCGGTGCACGCTTTCCGCGGCGTGCCTTTCGCCGAGCCACCCCATGGCGAGCTACGCTTCCGCGACCCCAGAGCGATCAAGGAGGACAGCGAGGCTGCCTACGATGGCAAGCAGGCACCCCCTGCATGCATCCAGCTCAGCCACAGGGCATATCGAAACGGTCAGAACATTGGAGTTTCCCTTGTCACACTTGTACAGTACGGTTCACTGTTAAAGAGGACGTACAGTCACATGGCCTGCACGCTTCGCAAGGCGCTGCCGTCGACAAATGGCGAGAATTGACACTATGTGCATGCTCTGGAAGAATAGCCAGCAGTACTTACTGCGCATGTGCCTTGTGCAATCGCTTGTCGCCGGCTCTCGCTGTAGCGCTTTACAAAGCACCACGGCCACGCGGTCTCATATTTCCTTTAACAGTGGACAGCACTGTACAACGAGCGGTCGTGTGGTCTTATAGCGAATGCAGTGATATTGGCTCCGCAGCTTCTGCATGCCTCCCGCGAGCAAACCTAAGGGGATTTTTAAGCCTTTCTATTCTTCTTTTTGCTATCGCCCACCATCAGCTGTGACGTGTAGCGCTTCAGGCTTTCTATGGTCTCGTTACTGTAAACAGTGCGCAGGCACTGTTTTCTGCGCAATCTTCGATTAAGGGTCCTCCTGTCTTGAATATTAGCTCCATTCCGAATGAAAATGACAGCACGTTATCAAGGAATAAACAAGTGGAGAAGCACTGTATAGAGAACAACCAATGCCTTTAGATTTAAAGAGATGCGTCCCCATCGCTTTGACAACAGAGCTTCGAGCTGAATGGCTCCCTCAGCAACATATTTTCCGCACGCATCTACATTTGGCAGTGTTGTGCTCCGTACGTGGTGATCTGCTGCTATAGAGCCTATCACTCTGTGGCAAGAAGAAACGAGCGGTGTGTAAGAACAATTTTGCGTAAATCCTACCGCAAATTCGAGGCTGTGGCTGGATACACTAGTTCCACAAATCGGGAAAGATGTAGAAGTAATCTGCATCGGTTTCTGTGCGCGAGGATGATGTTTACGTTTCGGAAAGAGGGAAAGAGAGCTGGCCCACGTTGCACTAATGGACATAAGGCTGAATACGACAGTATTCAACTGAATACAGCTCCTTTATTTTTTATTCTTAGACCCAACGCAAACGGTATGCTCATAGGCCCACGTTGCGGTAGCGGACATAAGGCTGTATACGACAGTATTCAACTGAATACAGCTCATTTATTTAACATTCTTAGCATCAACGCAAACTGTATGCTCATATACAACGTGGACTGGATCACCATGTCTAAGCGTCTACAAAGCACAAAGTTCGGATGCCTCATTCCATTTTTTTCCTTCCCTTTTTAGACTTTCAGCAGAAACATGAACGCTATAAGGCGAACGTTTAAGATGTAAATTCGATCCTCAGTTTCTATCTTTTTCTTGCCTCTCAACAGATTCCAGGAGCGGCACACCTTCCAGGTACAGCGGACGCGAAGACTGCCTCACGTTGAGTATCTGGAAGCGCCCAGGCGACTGCACGTCCTCCGAGCAGCGGCCGGTGATCTTCGTGGTACACGGTCACTTCTTCCAGCGGTCGAGTGTCGAGAACGAAGGCCGCTGCCTGGCCGCGCTCGGCGACGTCGTGGTCGTGGCACCCCGCTACCGACTCGGAGTTATGGGCTTTCTGAACGCGCCTCCCGATGCACCTGGCAACATGGGCCTCGCCGACCTCGTCCTAGCCATGAACTGGACGAAGACGTGCGTATGCGTCAAGCATGTCGAGATGCCCTTACTCCTAGCGATGAATGAAAACCGCTTCAGAAGCAACAAGAACGTGGTTCCACGATCTACATTATTGGCACATCAGGTTCGGCGCTTAAATACTGACACGATCGCGCTCAATTTTGTGGGGTTTCCCACAGCTGAGAAGTGAACATCTTGGCAGAAATTGACACTCAGAGACGACAGGCAGATGTTTGTCTTCCGACCAACATGTTACTCAAGGTCGAACTCTGTGTTGATTGAAAGAAATAAAAAGCCTACTCAAAGCAGCTCTACGAGGTCCGTACTTGTCCCTTGTTCTTTGTATAAAGGCTGCTGAAAGTACCGATTTTACTAGATTAGAATTAATCTTGTTAATGAAGCCTGTCGGTGTCACGCTGAATGAGGATTTAATGAATGGGTCGGCAACGCCACACTCCTCACAGCAAATTAGGTTTCACCAGTACGCCACAGGTCACATGATGGTTTGACACGGGAGTTGACGCAAGGCGTCTGCCTTGACACCAAAATTTCACGTAGGCATATGCATCCAGTAGTTACAGAAACAAACGATGCGATTGGCAAAGCACCTGTTGTCACAAGAATGATGAGCGTGCGGAAGCAGCTTCGTGTCTGGTACTTACATAGCCAGCCGTGCAACTGTGAAAGAAGATGATTGACGTGAAATGTTAATGAAAAAACAGACCTGCGGTGCGAGGAGGGGAGAGTTCAGGCAAGGACTGAGCGCCTGAACTCCCCGCACACTATCGTGTTGACATCCCACTGGAATTCACCAATGCTTTATAAGCTCGTTCTTTGAGCTTTTCTTTGAGCTAATGTAAGCAAAATCCTATTCCAAAATTTAGTTCCAAGTTAACAATTTGCGCAAAAGTATTGTTTATTTATTTACAATACTGCCAGTCTTCTTCCAAGACCATAGCAGGGGTCTTTTAGTACATTTCGAGCAGAACATATATACATATCTTTCACGGGCAGCACAACAGGACATACAAGTACACGTCATTACATGGACTAAAATCGCGTACAAAGCAAAAGGATTAGCAATAAAAAAACAACTTCACAATGCAGTGCACATCGCGTAAATCACAAAATTGTACACGTGACCGTATTCCTATCAACAGGTAGCAGGTACGGCTCTTGCAACGCTATTATGAATTTGTTAAATGATCTACTTCTGATATGAATGAAGATAGAGATTGCACGCTAGTATTGCGATGATCTAAGCTACACCATTCACTGATAGCGAGAGGAAAGAAGGAATGCTTGAATGTGTCATTGCGACAGATGTACTCTGCTAGTGTGTACGAGTGTTTGTGCCGAGATGGTCGCGATTCTGAAAAGGTTATGTATTTTTCCCAGTCTATTTTGTAGTGGTTATGTAATAACTGAAACAGAAACTTCAGGCGCTCTCCAATGAGTCCAATATGGCTGTCCAATGAGCATTGCATAAGTTGGAGTAAAAAATATAAAGTTGTAAAGTAACAGTGCAGTCACCCATGGCCTATCATGGTCAAAGCCTATCAAAATTCAAGCGCCCCTGTGTTGCAGTAATGATTAAACATTATTTCACTGAGAGTTGAGGAGGCGCAGCATTCTTCTATGCGGTGCTGTTCATTAATATTGTAACATGTTTTTTTTTTTCGTTGCTTCTGTGGAGCGTGTGACCATATGCAGTGGAGCTTTCACATTTTAACCGCGAGTCAGAAGTGCGGAAACGCTCTACTAACAAATGATCAAGTAATGTGAATTTTCCTGTGAAACGGAAAAGTCTACAAGTGCTTCAAACAGAATAGCAACAATACTGATGGTTTGGCGCATTCCTCAGCATGCCACCAGCCCATGATGAAACGTGAAACTGTCTTCAGTATTACATATTGGCGTTATGAGCGAGCTCAAATCAGTAGCTTACACGAAACACTTAAGCATTCGTAACTTCATTCTGCATTACACAACAGCCGGCGTTCTCGGTTCTCTATTTACCGCACCTGCAGGTACCTAAACTGATATTAGCGGTGAATTTCGTCGCATAACCAACGCTTATATAAAGAAAAAGCATTTTGCCAGCCACATTCCCCAGTAGAAAAAAAAATACAGAAAGAGAGGTACATAAAAGCAACTCGTACCTCCTCCCTGTCAGTTGTCTTGGTGAAGTATTTTTTTATCCAAAAGCAAAATTGCCTCTGTCTGAAACCTGTTTGAACTGAAAACGGTCCTTCGTGGCTGGTGCTTGTGAAAGAAAATGGTCAGGTTGTTGGTGGGAGGCATTTAGAGGCACTATTTTGTTTCAGTTACCGTTAGCTTGCTATGTGTCTTTATGCAAGAGCACTGATTGGGATGAGTAAACAGGAGAGAGTAAGACATCATCCGATATGCCAGTGACATGGAACAACTGATTAGAATTTCCTCAATCAGTCTTAACTACAACTTATCAAACGCTTCTTCGTGCGCAAGCCGAACGTATGGCACACGTTAGGACACAAATGTTTGTAACCTAACCAATTTTTAAGGCGCATTCTCTTTTCCTCCCGCGCACTAAGGGAGGACAATCATTAGATAGTCATAAATTTTTCTTACAAAGTCTCATATTTTGTACTTCGTGTAAAAAATGTTTTATCCACCCCCTGCAGCCTGCTATTTTTTTTTTTTTTTGCATTTGCTACGTCGTAGTAGATATAAATGTTTGTACAGCAAAATATTTTTTGAAGGCTTGTCTAAGTGATAGCGGCGTGTTCATATGATTAAATGGTCCAAAAAGTTCTTATCTCGTTCATGTAAATTGCCAAGGTCATCGAAAATGTTAACCATTCCGTCCTAGATGCACACTTTTTAATCTTTAGTACTATCACGCGAGTCCCATGTCTTAGCTTTATCGGCAGCCTGCAAAGAAGCGAATAAGAAAGCTGAGCTACAGCTGCAGCATGCGCATTTGCATACATCGATGAGAACTTGTCGGGTGTTCGCATCGTCTGCGGCAACGAAGAAGCAATAAAATAAGTTAAAATAAGAAAAGCAAAATAAGCCACTGTTTCCAGTAGTGAAGCCAAGGGCGCCATCTCGTCTTGTTTGTATCAACACTGGCGTCGAAATTAGGCGAAAGAATGGAGTTCTATTGTAGAAAGTCTGTGGAGCTTTATCAACTACTCCATCAGTAATAATCACCAAGACTTAGTTTGGCCAGAACTGCACTGAATTCGAAGTTTCGGTTGGGTACCACAATACATCTTTTTGGCCTTGCAAGTCAACGAGATGCTGCACCGGTGCCATCGCTGACACGGCTTCTTGTGTTGCTTCGCTTTCGCCGCAGAGGCATTGGGAGAAGACTCATCAAGGTCACATGGTAACAAAGGAAACAACCAGAAAACAATGCCCTATTCAAAACTGGCAAATGCTTTCAAAATTCGGAATCATTGTCTCGTAGACAGAAAGGAGTTGAAAAAATAAAGATTGATAAGATAGCCACGTCGCAGCAACCACTTCCGCCCAAAGGATTGCTGCTGCAAGATACTCACAACATAACCTACGCCCCCCCCCCCCCCTCCCCCCCCTTCTCTTCCCTCCTAGAATATTCTATGTTGTACCCCCTAAATTCGCAAGGTGGCTCAGCACTCAAAATGCAGAAAGGTTTATTAGTGGCCCGGTGAAGATAGATTAGTGAAATATTATGCGCAGGGAAGCTTTCGGAGGACAGTAAAAGCCTCACGCCTTCAGTTTCACCGTCAAAAGCTGAGCTCTCCTAAGATTTTTTTTTTTTCCACGCGTAATCTCACAGCGGAAACACTAGAAGATATTACCAACGCTTGTCATAACCGTTCCGTTAACGTTTGCCAACAAAGTCAGAGCAATTTACACACTGATCGATAAATCCGGTCGCATAACGCTGAGCATCTTATTAGTTGGTAAATAAGTAAATAAGATAAATTATTGCTCAGTTCACTGTTCTTCCTTTCGATATCCTGCAGATATGTCCAGTACTTTTGCGGTGATGCAGCTAACGTCGTGGCATTTGGCCACAACGCCGGGGCCGCGGCAGTCGGTTACCTGCTCCACAACCGGCCGGTCTTTAACGTCACCAGCGCCATTCTCATCAATGAGACACCATTCACTAGGTAAACAAAAGAATCTGAACATGATATGAAAACCCTCGTCTCGAATTCGTCTCGCCAGTGTCGAGAGGCTGCCACAGCAGGTTCGAACTCTGTGCCCCATCACCGGCTCTTACTTGATATCCTTCGGGAATCCGGCGTATATATACCTATTTTGCAAATAACCATTTTATGCTTCAAGGCCTGCTAACGCCGAAAAACAGAAAGCACTCCGTTTATGCCTGTCTGTATCCCGCTCATATCATGTCTAAATTGGTTTTGTATGGGGCCCCTATAGAAGCAATGCCTAAAATGTTACACAGCTGCGAAAAATGCTTATCTGCTCGTAGCCTGGACAGCGGGCGTCAATTCAAAATTACAAGTAAGACTCTGTACTTCCAGTTTAAACTTTGGATTAATAAGGGTCATTGCTTTCGCCCGTAAAGTCAAGCTCAGTCTATAATGAAATTCAGCTTTCACGCAGTCCCTATTACATTTGATATTTTCTCTCTAACGGTGCAGCTGTCAGTTGAATACAGGAAAGTATCTTGTTTTTTTTTTTTCTTATTATTTCTCTTGTACACATTCATTATCACTCTAGATGTTTTTTATAGATCGTGCGAGCATCTACATGGCAAAAATGGGTGCTCCTTATTGAGCGTTATTGTGCTACGGGAGCGTATTTTCAACCAATTTTAAGTCTACTGCATTTCCACTCACTCTCTGGACATTGATTTCAACTGTCAGCTGGGCTATATGACACCGAAAATGTCAACTAAATGTACATGTTGGTTGTGAACCTTGACGTCATTCATTTTAAAGGAGTCGGATATTTAACCGCGACTGGGTTTGTGAGAAAACAAGGCCCTATAATATCCTGCCGAGGCCCGAAGAATCGGATAAATTGTCCAATATATTCTGCAATGGAACCACACGGGGCGAATCCAATATGGAACGAGGTTCAGTGACTTAATAAGTTATTTCATATCTACGTACATTTGGCACCTGTACTGCTATATCGCTAATATGGTCAAAATTGGGTCTATTCGTTATTCGTATCGACTTTTATTCGCACGTACAGCAATCCAAGAATTATATTTTTTATCAGAGTGGAAATACAATACAAAACATTCGCAGCTGGCAAGAGAACAAAACGAGGACAAAGTACGCTGTCAGAGTGACATAATAAACTTCATTTGTCAATACAAAGTGCTGCGAAAGAAAGAGAAAAAAAAAAAGAAAAATAGGGGTATTTCAGCCTTTGCACCATAAGCGCTATAATAAAGAAAGAATATTTATACAATTATTTTCTTCTTCTTCCGGGAGAAACAAATTACAAGACTGCGCCACTTTATAGGACTGTTTTCACTAACTGCATCGTCATTATTATCCCTGCTTTCATCAGTATCATTATCACTAACTCCATTATCATTGCAACTATCATCATTATCACTAACTGTATCGTCATTCTCACCGATACCATCATCCTGGAGCAGAATTATGATCGGCTTCTCGCCAGGCCAGTGTGCAGTATTCTTTAATCGTACATAAAATATAAAATATTTAAACAATAACCCTGAACCATATTTCCCTGCAGCAACAAGATTAAAATTCTATCAATATGTTTGGATCTGCGGGAGCCAGTTAGGTGCTGGATCTACGAGTTTTATAGCTTACCGCGCAATGACTTCCTTGGTAAGCGCGCTCGGCTGGGAGTCGGTGGACGAAGATTTTTTCTTCACTTTCCTACGGCAGACACACCAGGGGGACACGTCCAGCGGACGAACGCGAGCTTCGCCATGAGTCTAGAAAAGGTTTATTACGTCTTAAAAAGGGGGAAAAAAATCGACCTAAAATTTCGCTTTTCAGTTTCAATGTCGAAATGTGCCAGCATTCTTAGAAAATGTTTCCACCACATATAATCCTCAGATACGTACCAGAAGTCATTTAATAATGGCGCCAAACACGTCCTCACCCCCGTGGCCTCGCCTACTCACCGCATGTTTTGTGTGACGAGTAGTGATGTTTCCGTTGTTATTCTTGATTTAGCGACGCATAAAAGCTTTTACTTCAATAGATTTTTAGAACTAACATAAAGAACTTCGTCGGTGTCTTTTGTAACGCCGCAAAGGCGCTGCGTTAGCATCATGAAACGCGCTTTTGGCGCGAAATGTTTCTTTACGTCTGGTGCGTCTGGTCGGCATTCGGTCGTTCTGCTTTAGCGCGCGTAAATCAATGCCTTTTAGCAGTGTCGCAGGTGTTGTGTGGTAACTATACTGTGCAAGCTGCAACGTCTTGATTTTCTCGTAATCCACTAAGAAGCTTTAATTTCGCGGAAAGGAGTACACGAAACAAGTCCCAAAGTGTCAAGCGATTTAGAATAAGAAAGCCTCTGCTGAAAGCAAGAAGCAAAGGAAGGTAAAGACAAGTAAAAGAAAATGTTTTACCAGGCAGTTCAATGAAAACAATGGTAAGCACAACGTATCAGGGGCATTTTAGGACAGCTTGACTGAAGGTAAATCTTCGAGTCGCAATTTCTCAAAATACCTTTTATACTGACAAAAGGAATATTTTTTTATGCATCAGTTAAAGTTACTAAAACTATTTTTGCGACTTGTTTCTGAATGCTGACAGAACATTGCTAACCAAATAAAATGCGGTGTCACAATTATTATTTTTTCTTGACACGTTTTCACCGCGGAAAACGGTTAAAATTTGAGCATCCGTTATGTAGATCTTTTTCAAAAAGCAATGATTAGAGCGATTAATATTGTTACGGGCGAAGAAGAAGAAGCGGACAATGGCGTGGGCAGGCGCGCTCGCGCTAGGCTCGCGATCATTCATTAAACGTCATCTACCATCGCCCTCGGTCATGTTCTCTCCTTTCATCATCAGCTTGCCGCCCCGCAACAATATTGTTTTGGTTCAAAACATAAAGCCTGACGTATATAGAACACTGAAAAACGTTTCAGGGGTATCTCTATGAAAATATTTATACATCTTCCTTCGGCAGAAAATGAAAGTAGAAAACGTTACATAACAGTATTTTAAAACGCTTTCGAAACTTTTGCATCATATTTTGCAGAATTCTACTAGGTTTACAATAGAAACAGCCTTTAAATATCAACTCAATTTTTTAAGGCGAAGATGTTACCGAACGTGTCTAAGCATGTCTGGCCACTGTTCACCCTCCCTTCAAAGTGGAACTGTCAACCAGCTGTTAGTGCGAGCGCATTTTACAGTCGTGGATTCAATTGCATTAAACAGAGATCGCAGCGCCTTCAAGTACATATAGTAAGCACACAAATACGCACATATTTTAGGAAGTAAAACTAATTTTGCTATCTGATTCGAAAATTGCTGTTGTTGTTGTTGTTTTTTTTCACCTCTGCGCTGCAAATTTCTCAGCACCCATCAACGCTAAAAGGTATAATCGCTTGTGACCCCCTCAATAACACCGTTTATCCGCACTTCATTTCGTCGGAGGATATATGACTTTTCTAATCCTCTTAGAGTTTTATTTTGCAATTGCCATAGGATTAAAGACGCGTTTCCTGGATTTCGTCGGGATCTGCCCACAGGCGTGTTGTGCGATTAACTCGGAATGGAATCAAAGGTCAAGGCTTCTCGTAACAACCCCGGGCCATGGTTTTTCCTGCCTTATTTATTATAACTGTTATTCTACCCTGATCCATTTGAACACTTTCATTTGTTTTTATATCTGCCAGGACCGCGTAGGATACAAAGCAAAGGAAAAAAAAAACAACCTTAACGTCTCAGATGGCACATGTCTGTGACAAAGCGGTTAGTGAGTGCTCGGGGAAAAATGTCAGTACGAAATATAAATTCCTGTCTCCGGGGTGGGAAATGAACTTAATCAATCTAAGAGCTTTTTCCGTTTTGTCATCCCATGTAGTTCTAAGAGAAGGACTTAACGCAGAGTCTTTAGCGGAACTGGCAGCAGATTGAGTCTATCTGCGAGCACAAGTAGTGAACGCAAAAAGCGTGCATTTCCTGAACGACTAACACTTTTTAGTTTATACTTATTATGTTTCGCAATATTATAGCTCCCAAAGAGGCCTAATACGTCAAAGAGCGCTGCTGAAATAAATGCAAGTCAGATTTTTGTTTGATATTATACAGCTATAAAACTTAGGGACACTTCAACCTCGCTGTCATTTCAATGGCTGCCAAAACTCTTCCGGCACATGAGACCCTGTCAATTGTGAACCAATTTAGACTAATTCGTATGCAGTGTGCAATACCACCGGAAAGTGTATTTACGTTCAGCGCATCGCATCTTGGTTCGCAGGTACTTAGATAACACCGCCAGTGCCGCGAGCAACGCGGCGACGGCCGCCGCGCGACTGCACTGCGAGACGAACGTGCCGACGCCATTCTTCTTGAAGTGCATGCGCAACTTCACCGCTATGGAAGTCCTGGAGAGCGCTATTCCCGGCGGAAGACCAGTCTTCTTCCCGTCCTACAACCATTCTTTGATTAGATTCACGCCATACGACCGCCGAATCATATCCACGGTTCGTATACAATTCAAAGTATCTAGAAGTAATTCGATAGGAACCTATATACTTCCACGGATCTTCATAACGGATTACAAGCGCCAGCGTCTACTGTACTACCTCCGCCTTCATCCTTAGTAGACCTACTCTTTACACGCTGGCTTAAATTAGAAAGCCTCAACGGCATGTGTCCAGGTTGTATACATACGCTAGCGTCTAGAAATACGTACTAAGCGCCATCAATGGGCTCCAAGTTAGCTGTCACTGACGCCAAGATGCTTCCGTCATGCTGGTGTGACGGCATCATTTTCTTGGTGCAAAATCGTACTCTTCGTTTTCAGCTTTACTTCTGACCGTCTGCTCTTTCGCAGAAGTCATCAGCAGCATTGGACTTATCGTCTGTCGAGCACAGAAGTTCACTGGTATCTCAACGTGCTGATTTCATTTTTCATTGAGAACGTAATGACGAATACCCGCAGAGCTGCAGCAGGGAGCTTTATAACAGGGGGACTTAAGCAAGTTGCGCACCCCGACGCAACGTATGAGCCGATCGGAGAGCTTTATATTAAAGGTTTTCCTGATGCAGCGAAGCCGGGCTTCCGTTTTACGCGTTCATTTATTGCAGCGCCCTGGTGAACCATGAAACATATTTTAAATATATAAAAACTAACAACGCTACGTTATTCCTCAAAATTTTGTTATTGTACGAACCAAGTTTAAAAGTACCAGTGATATAAACCGTTTTGTTAACCAATCCAAGATGAGACAGCAAACCTCGTTTGAACCTTCCGCACTTCCGCACTTTGAGACCTGATCTCCATGGAAACCAAACGAGTTGAACTCGCTAAGCCAAACAGCTTGGTAAATCCGGAAGCAATCATAAAATATGGTGCGTTTCGCCCCTAAAATTCGGTGATGTGGGCATCTTTAAAGATAGCACACGCTTCGTACGCCTTTCGTTTGCCATGAACGCACGACACCGTGCACCGGTAACGACGAATCGGTGCTGAGGCAAGCAGCTGCCACCTGGTCGGACGGCGCCATGTTGTCATAACCCAAGTGACCCGAGGCGGCTTGGGACAAATGCTGTTTCCGGAAAATAGAGTCCGCCACAAGCGTTAACCCAAGACCTCAGGCATGCCTAACGTTCTGTGCATGCGCCCCAAGCTCCCTGAGGTGACTATATTCTAAACCTCTCTAATAAGACAAGAAAAAAAAATCTGAAAAAATTCAGGTTCAAGGCTAAGGAATACGTTGCACAGTATTTGTGAAAATTAACGCGCCTCACGCGTGGAACCGGAATTGACGTCAGATTGCGCCATGAGGTTCTCATATGCTCATATCACTACAGGCTCTCCGAAGCTGTACAAAATTAGAGCTGTCTTTGCGGTGTTCTGTGAAGAGGATGCGTCTACAGCACGAAAGTTGCATATCACTAAATGCAGTTTAAGTGTAACTTCGATTTTCTAAAAGTTGCAAGTGAGTCTCTCTTTCTCTGCTGAGACAAAAGCGTGACAGCGATGGTTGTAAACAGTCCTTCACCCACAAAAGGCGTGCCACAATTTAGGCCTTCTCCATAGCACCCCCTTTCCTCTGCACATGGCAGTCGAGCTAACACACTCCGTAGCCGTGCAGGTTGCGGCCTATTTACGAATACTAGAGAGCATGGCACGCAACTATCGCGCCATCAGCGGAAGCGTCATGACCAAGAGCATAGCAAGCCAAATTCAAGCAACCGTGACACGATGCTACACAAGTTTTGATGAAGGAAAAATTATACGATTCGATTCTCAGCTTGCTTGGCTTTAGGTATTTCTTAGAATTAAGGTAGTCATACGACATGTACACTTTCGCGGTACTAAATTGGTCAGTCGATATTTCGACAATTTGTAGTTTATTTTGACCAGATCCAATGTGTATATGATAAAAAAGAAAATAGTCATGCTCTGGCGTCGGCGATTTGCAAATGCTCAGCAGAGTTAGCGGGCCATCCGCGGTGCTTGGCTGCACTTAGTAAACTTAAGAGGTTCGTGTTACAGGGGGCCCTATAAATTAGCTTGTTGCATCACGAACGTAGCAGCCACGAACGCTAGCGAGTGTGACAGGTGATAGAAGAGTGTCTGATATTCCAAACAGCTCCCTCACTTGGCTAGCGTTGATATACAAGACGTCTATCATGGAGTTCTAATATCCAGCTTAATCCCCCACGCAATTCCGTTAACCAATTAAAGTTTATTCTCTCTCTCTCTTTCTCTCTCTTTCTATCTATCTATCTATCTATCTATCTATCTATCTATCTATCTATCTATCTATCTATCTATCTATCTATCTATCTATCTATCTATCTATCTATCTATCTATCTATCTATCTATCTATCTATCTATCTATCTATCTATCTATCTATCTATCTATCTATCTATCTATCTATCTATCTATCTATCTATCTATCTATCTATCTATCTATCTATCTATCTATCTATCTATCTATCTATCTATCTATCTATCTATCTATCTATCTATCTATCTATCTATCTATCTATCTATCTATCTATCTATCTATCTATCTATCTATCTATCTATCTATCTATCTATCTATCTATCTATCTATCTATCTATCTATCTATCTATCTATCTATCTATCTATCTATCTATCTATCTATCTATCTATCTATCTATCTATCTATCTATCTATCTATCTATCTATCTATCTATCTATCTATCTATCTATCTATCTATCTATCTATCTATCTATCTATCTATCTATCTATCTATCTATCTATCTATCTATCTATCTATCTATCTATCTATCTATCTATCTATCTATCTATCTCTTTTTCTCTCTCTCATAGAGTTGTCTCGATAAAAAGTGCATTCGTCTCTCTCGCAGCCTCAGCGCATCGACATACTCGTCGGCTACACAGACGGCGAGCTCTACGATCTTGCCGATGCGTTGTGGCACGATTTCGCGCACTTTCTGGGAGGCAACATGTCCACGGCCTTTCTCACGCTTCTGGGTGTAGAATCTGCGACAGAGATCACTCGTTTCTACCAAAAGGTGACATGAATCAATAAATGCTACAACACGTTATATCGTCGCAGATAAGTCAAGCTTCGCAACCACAATTCGGACGCATTTGTATAATTGCATTTTCTATACATTCGTTTCGCTTTTGTCACTGTTTTCTCCTTTTTGCTATTCAATGCGAACACTGTCACAAAAGAACCCAAAAGAACCGTGTCAAAAATAAGTTACAATATTGTATAGTTCGGTCGTAGCGTCAGACTTGTTTGACATTTTTGAATGCCTTTCTCCAGTTTTGTAGAGTTTTCTGTAGTACTGTTCTGTAGTTTGTAATTTTGTAATAGTTCACTGTCGTAACAGCACAAAATTTTTAATACCAATTTTTGTTACCACAGAAATTTCTGCTCTCACAGCAGGTTCATTGTCATAAACCGCACAGAAATTTTGTTGTGTAAACAGAAAATTTTCTATAGTTTCTTCCGACTGGGAATATGGCTATTTACGTAATGCCTTAAAGAGAGGCGCAATTAGTCGGCCAGAAAATAGCACAGGCATGTTTTTTTTTTTTTTTCGTTCAAAAGGATGCGTCCGTGAGCCTAAGCCTTTTTTATGGATAGCATGTCAACGTGAAAAATTATAAATGGTATACCATTTATACATGAAAAGAGCGGTATCAAATACCACAATCGACGTGACGTAACGTAAAAAGTAATTATAAAGAATGACGTCAGAGCAAACTTCCGGTTCACATGCAACACCGAAAGCAGCCTGGGGCTGTGCGCTCAACCAAACGAAGCTTGCTTCGGCTGCTCTTGCTGTGGAGAGAGTTGTTTGTTAATGAGCTGATTGTGAGTGAGCCTTTCCCTTTGTCTTTAGCCCTAATCTTTATTGTTCTGCTAGTTCTGGACGTTCTTTTATTCTATGCGCGAGGTCTTTTTTCTCTTCTATCTTCTTTCTGCCTATTTCTATGCGAAATAAGTGTCAATTATCACCCTGCGTTTGTCCTATATTTATTCCATTTTCTTGCGCCTTCTGTTTCGCGCTGTTTAGAGCAATTTCAGGCATAGCATTCACTACGCAAGCTTCAAGAGAGACCTCGACATAGCAGTCTTGCAGACTGACTCTTAACGAAGCTCTGCCAATGCGGCTACGCATCATGTACTGACCGCTGCGATCAGCAAAAAGATCATTTAGCCACCTGGTTGCGACAAGTCCAACAGCCTTAAAAGGCTTCACAGCAAGGATCACCATCGCTTTCCGCGCGGACGGCAGGTATAATTGAAATTTTATTGGTTATAATCTACACAAAATAACACAGATGGATCCCTGCGGGTGGCCTAAATCTAAATGCTTGAAAGCTTGACTAGCACAAGCCGATATCAGAGCTTATCGCTAGTTCTTTACCTAGGTGCCTGCTTGAGAGCAGGCCATGCAACAATGCCATGAAGGAAACCACTCTTATATATAATGAGAAATCATTTTATGACTCATGACTCGCTGGCGTGTCCGTGCATCCGTCTGTGCGTCGGCGGCAACTGTCGGTCATCTTCAGAAGGATTAGAATGGTTTTAGTACTGATAGCTAATCAATAAATGATGTATTAGTAGGGTATGAATATTACTTAATAACTACTTATTTAGTCATCGTTAATTAATTAGTCATTTGTAACTTGTTAAATCTAGTTAGCCAGTCAATCGTAATTAGTAAGCTTTAAGACATCTTAAAAGCCTCACAGAGAATGCGCAGTGTACTCACGTGATGTCACGTCGTGATGACGTCACATCCGGTCATGGAGTCACAGTCGATTACTTCACCATGTGATGACGTCATAGCCACACTCATTTCAAGGCTAGATATACTTCACCATTGATGACGTCATCATTTATTTCAAAGTACGACATGCTACACTGTTTATGACATCATAACTTTCAAGGTGCGACATAATACACCACTGATGACGTCATTTATTTCAGGGTACGACATACTACGCCACTTATGACGTCATTAAAGATAAGATATACTACACCACTGATGACTTCTTCATTAATTTCCAGGCGCGACGTATACATCGCTGATGACCGTCATCATTTATTTCAAATACGACATACTACACTACTGATGACGTCATCATTAATTTCAAGGCACGACATACCACACCATTGATTACGTCACCATCAATTCCAAGGCACGTCATACTACCAATACTACACCACTGACGAAGTCACTATTTATTTCAAGGTACGACATACTAAACCACTGATGACGTCATCACACTAAAGCGTTACGGACGGACGGACGGACGCGATTGTGGTCGCGAGCATGAGCCATTAAAGGATTTAGCTTTAAAAGTGCCCGAGTGCCCAAAAGCGGGTGACGAAAGCATCTGGGCCCTTAGCGAGCTGATAGTTAGGGCATACGTTTGGGGATAAGTACATTCTGCTGCTCGGTGACTTTAACTCCATTTGTACGGCGCAGGAGGTGACTACGTCGCCATCGACCATGGCGGCAATGGAAAACGCGGATGTTACCCTGCGAAGAGATGTGTTGCATGCGTGTCCCGTGCGCTTCTACGGCCAGTTCTTGTCTCGGGGGTTCAACCGCGTCAGCAGCTTCTTGCTGCCCTCTCACGCACTCAGCGTAGAAGTCGCGGGAATAGAAGGCCAGACCCGAGATGGTGACGTAGACCTGGAGCGGGCCCTGGGCACGTTCCTCTCCGACCATGCGCTGCGGTCGAACGAAGAAGACAGGGGCAAGCTGAGCAGGGAACTCATCAACATATGGAGTTCGTTTGCCAAGGCCGGGTGAGTTCGTGACGCACTCAGAGCCCAGTGGAGAAAGCATGCGAATTAGTACCGTCAACTCTCCTAAAATCAGCACTCAGCAGCCACAGATTCTTTGGGGACTGTAAGCCCAGTGAAGGGCGCTAGCTTTGGCGTTGTAATTTCGTAGTAACCAAAAGTTCCTCTTTTCCCCTGTCTGCTAGTAAAATACAAATAACGGCCACTTTGGTCTTACTAACGAAGGCCGATCACATGAGGTAAGGGCCCGCAGATGAAACGCAACGCGATGGCCGTCAGCCTGTCAGTGTTGTATTTTTTTTAATAGGGAAAGGGACTCGGCATTGGTCAACATGGAAATTGTGTAAAAAGGACGGCTCTCGATACCGACGCCAATCGATTACAAGCGTCAAAGTAAAACTGACAGCAACAATGATCGCTTCGGAGGAATCGTGCCGATCGCGTTGTCATCGCGGCTATTGTAAGACAGTGCGAAATACTTTCCTACAGCTGAAGTAAAATAATAAACAGCTCCGTCAGGTGTGTCTATTATAAATAAGCATTACTCATAAGGGTGCCGCAGCAGAACAAACATGGTACCAGCAGAGCGAAGCACCCTATAGAATCGATGTAAAGCTGACACGCGAGCGCTCCCTTGTCAGCAAAAAAAAAAAAAAGAAAAGAAAAATGGCGAGCGAGAAGGTATAATTGTCGTCTTGCCGGGAAGCTTTCTGCTTACCGTTTCATTTGGTTATGATCAAACGTAGATTTCTCACAAGATAAGTAACTGAACGAAATACCATTAGCTCGGATACAGGGTAGGATGAGGGAAAGAAGATGGCTAAACAGAATGCAAGAGCCAGGTGAAGACAAGTCCCCCTGTTTAAACGTTGGCTCAGCTTGCGAATTGAGGTTCCGCCTCAACTCTTGTTCAGTTCTCTTGAATACATTAACGCGGATGGCTCTTCTATATTAATTCAGTGGGGAATAGGAAAGAAAATCTTATTGTGTGTTGTGTAACTTCCGTGGGTTCTCTATATTATACGTGGAAAAAAAACACCGGAATGGACGCGTTCACAAGAAGTGCACCATGCGAACGCGTGCAGCAATAACAGCAACTACCACTAGTGTTCTTGTGGACGCGTCCTTTCGGCTGTTTTTTTTTTATTTTATTTTCATATACCGTGCACCAACTGGCCCAACAAGTTACGCTTCTTCAATACCACTTCTACATTATCTTCGAATTCTTTGTATTTGTATTATTTTAATTAATCCAGGCCTGTCATGCCTGTGACGACGAAATAGTTAACCATTTTCCTTTTTTTAGCGTGTAACGCTTCTGGCCTTGATCACAGATTTCGCTGATGGTGGTCCGACGCTTGCTCTCTCTCTCTCTCTCTCTGTCGCTCCCGCTCTCGCCAGTTGTGTTACGTGGATCACCCAGTGACTTGTCAGGTAAATGGTTCTCGCTACAGAGAGGAGGACGAAGAGGAAAAGGAGGAGGCGCTATGGCGTGTGGGCGGCGAACTAGGAAGCAATATACGCTTGATTCAGCCGTAATAAATGTGGCCGAATCACGATCATACAGATCATGTCTCTTACCGGTCATCAGCTACCTTCCGTTGCTGTCGTAACTATTGACGTCACGAGATAATAAAATCAAACTCAAATCTAATTAACCATTACAAACCAGGTCCATAGCCTATGAGCATTTTGTAAGCGTATTGGTTGTATGACTTTCCGTCCAGCCGCCTGCCCACCGTGAACAACGCCCCGTGGCCTAGCCTGACCGGTTACAGCTTCCCGGCGGTAATCGTGACGGCGAACGCACGCAGCCTGCTCAATGACAGCTATACCGAGGAGCGGTGCCGGTTCCTCGAACCCCGTCTGCTGCTCTAGCCAAGCATGGCCACCACATTCCTACGACGACTATTCCTATTTTACTAGTTTGCAAGCACCGTCATTACAAGACTGTTGGCAACAGTTCCTCCGTGCCTTCCGACGCAGCTCTCCATCTGTAATGTGACGTGTAGAATGCTGTTCTTTTATTTTATTTATACGTTTACCTTCGTGCTGTGAACTGCAACGCGAATAGTAACGCATCATGCGCACTCGACATCATTTCACACAATTTGCAGCGCACTAGTGAAAGCGTATCTTGAACAAATTTTACTTCACATGGCAAAAAAAAAAAAAAGAAATATTACAGTGAATTAATTAGATCGGTCAACCTGAGAACCGGAAGAAGCAGGTATGCTTTCTTGAATTATTTCAATGAACAACGGACATGGAGTTTGTCTTCAATCTCCGCTCATAAAGAAAATATGTTATTACGATTTCGAATAGTATAGCCAAACATGATCCTTCACTCAACTTCGCCTCGGCAGCTTTATGTGGCTCTCGGTGTTAATAAAGCGGGCAAAATTGTCCGTATACAATGGAGCAGCCTTTTCCTTCGAGCCTAATCCTCCTTTGCAATACGCCGCGCGCCAGCTAAGCACAGGCGAAATATGCGCAGGATAAGCATTAATGTATTTTGTAACAAAATTTCAATACGCACGTCCGTCCCGTGACACATTCCCTCCCTGAACGCAAACTGTACAGTCAGCCGTTCGCGAACACCACGCCTTCTGACCGCTAAAAAATTTGGCTGGACAACATTTATCTTGATATTCATTATGTATACGCTTCCAGGCTCAGCAAACCGCGGTCTGTCATGATACGAACGTGCTTTGTGCCGAGCCTACTAGCTGCCACGCCCTGACGGCCATACATCTAGCGGAGTATAGACGTCTCTACGTAGCTTCTCCTGCTGCCCACAAGCGCCATTAGTACCACCGGCCTAGCGGGATAATGCATTGTCAGCTTTCCGCGCACGGCCGGCGGCTGGCCCATTAAGGCCTATTTCCGGCGCAGCTGCCACGTTTTATTGGACACCGCACTCCGCCAGAGTCCAACGAATTGTCTGCGCCACGCCACGTGCATTGTGCCGTAGTTTGTTGCGTCTGAGCCGTTCGTGTACTTACGCTGCTGTATAACACACGAGTCATCCTAACGTGCTGCAGGCGCCTGAAATCTTTCTTTTGCGTAGGCAACATCTGCGGAGGGAAAATTATGCTTCAAGTATGCAGTTTTATACATTCAGACTTGTATCAACGTGCCATCTTTTCTGCTTTGTTGGTTGGTTGGTTCGTGGGGTTTAACGTCCCAAAGCAACTCAGGCTATGAGAGACGCCGTAGTGGAGGACTCCGGAAATTTCGACCACCTGGGGTTCTTTAACGTGCGCTGACATCGCGCAGCACACGGACGCCAATTCGTTTCGCCTCCATCGAAACGCAGCCGCCGTGGTCGGGATTCGATCCCGGGAACTCCGGCACAGTAGTCGGGCGTCTTACCACTGCACCACCCCGGCGGGGCTTTTCTGCTTTGTGACGCTCTTTATTTATTATATTAGCACAAGACTGTAGTGTGGTGTAGTGTAGTGTAGTGTAGTGTAGTGTAGTGTAGTGTAGTGTAGTGTAGTGTAGTGTAGTGTAGTGTTATGTATACGTCTGAATGGAAATCCTTTTTCGTATCAGTGTGTGCCACACACGGGGAATTTTCATTGCCGTGTCGCGAGCAATTGTTGTTTTGTGCTGTTCATCCTCCCAGTTATTACCGGTTCTCTTTCTTCTGCCAACAACTACTCCCGCGGCTGAATGCTCATAATACCGAATCTGGGCATTTTTTGCTGTCTTGTTTCGTTTTACGACTGTTCTCGTCTTTACCTTCATTAAGCTACGTAACAAAAGGGTTTAGATTTTTTGTTACGCGGCTTTCAAAAGCGGTCGCTCTCTCATGTAGCATGTTCATAGAACTCGAAGCCCGGCTATTGCTTTCAACGACTAGCATAGGCTACAACAGAAAATCGTCAACGAAACTTGACGACGCATATTGAACTTTCTCTTCAAAGGCTCGGCTTCATAGTCCCCAAAGGAAATTACGAAGCAACGACGTAAATTATCTATTTTATGTGCAGGTTGATGGTGCATGCTTTGTTTTACGGAAAATCATGTGTAAGGTATATCCGCTTCCTTAAAACCAAAACTATGCAAATGCGTATGAATGTGTTTGTAGTACGGAATCTATCTTTCTAACCAGATAAATTAGGGTCTACATCTTTAATGACCTCCGTGGGCTTCATCATCATCATTATCAGCCTAACTATACCCACCGCAGGGCGGAGGCCTCTGTCATATTCCTCCAATTAATCCGATCCTGTGCTGGCTGCATCCACTTGACTCTTGCGAACTTCTTAACCTCATCCGCCCACCTAACTTTCTGCCGCCCCCTGCTACGCTTTCCTTCCCTTGGAATCCAGTTTGCTGCCCTAAGCGACCATCGGTTATCCTCTGTTCGCACTATATATCCTGCCCATGCCCATTTCTTCTTCTTGATTACCACTAGAATTTCAGTAACTTGAGTTATTTCTCTGACCCACTCTGCACGCTTCCCATCTCGTAGCGTCACCGCTACCATTTTTCGTTCCTAGCCCTCTGCGTTGTCCTCAAATTAAGTTTTTATTTCATTTTGATCTTTTCTTTTTTCATAACTGGTTCCGGTGAAATAACGGCACCGCGCTCCATATCTGTCCAGAGCTATGTGAACACTACTTCACATTCCTACAATGGAAGTCATCTGATGATGTTGAAAGGTTACAAAAAAAACTAATTTTACCCAGCCAGTGTCCGTGTAATTGGAATTGCCACCCGCTTCAGTTAGCCGTCTTGTACACAACTGAGTACTATTTTCCGTGAGACCGAAAAGCACGGCGCCCGTGTACCGTGCTATGTCATCATCATCATCATCATCATCATCATCATCATCATCATCATCATCATCATCAGCCTGATTATACCCACTGCAGGGCGAAGGCCTCTCCCATATTTCTCCACTTAACCCGGTTCTGTGCTAGCTGCATCCACTTGACCCCTGCGAACTGCTTGATCTCATCCGCCCACCTAACTTTCTGCCGCCCCCTGCTACGCTTTCCCTCCCTTGGAATCAAGTTTGTTACCCTCAGCGACCATCGGTTATCCTCTTTTCGCACCACATGTCATGCCCCTGTCCATTTCTTCTTCTTAATTTCCACTAGACTGTCGGTAACTTGAGTTATTTCTCTGACCCACTCTGCACGCTTTCTATCTCTTAATGTTACCCCTACCATTTTTTATTCCATAGCCCTCTGGGTTGTCCTCAACTTAAGTAGAACTCTCTTGGTTAGCCATGCTATGTCAATGCACGTTAAAAAGACCCAGGTGGTCAAATTTTCCTCAGACCTCCACTACGGTGTCCGTCGTAGCCTGAGTCGCTTAGGAACCATCAAACCTTATAATAAAAAACCAAGCCTATCCGCAACGTATGTATGTATGTATGTATGTATGTATGTATGTATGTATGTATGTATGTATGTATGTATGTATGTATGTATGTATGTATGTATGTATGTATGTATGTATGTATGTATGTATGTATGTATGTATGTATGTATGTATGTATGTATGTATGTATGTATGTATGTATGTATGTATGTATGTATGTATGTATGTATGTATGTATGTATGTATGTATGTATGTATGGTTAAAATGCACTATATTTCTCATGAGCCAAAGAGAGTTTCTCAGCAGAGAGACTGTGGGCCTGTCCACGAGATTCGCCGCGAGATCGACCTAGAGGTGGCGCCACCGTCACTCCGGTAGTGTGGATCGGCAGCCGGCGGCGCTCGCAAAAACGCACGCTGCGTAGGTCTGCTTCCGAGTTTACGGCGGGTTTGTTGGCAATGAAAACGTGTCTTCTGCAGTATTTCTGCAGTATTGCAGAAAAATATCCAAGGATTTCGCCAATGCAGCAGAAGAAGAGCGGATTTCAGGAAAACAAAGCACGCAACCACCAGACCTCTAAATTTACTTCGCGCGTTTCTTGCACTGTACCACGCTCACGCGCCTAATGCTTAGGCCTGCCTAATGACAGCTTTGTTTTTCTTATCGACTTTTAAACAGTTTGCGCGTGTCTCATGCGAGTGAGACAGGCGAATTTAGTGTCAAGCCCACGCAGATACAAGGTTCGTGCTGTGACCTGCAGTAATTTAGATTTAATCGAGAAAGCCTGGTTCAATATCTCTTACTTGACTCTAGGATTAAGCAGGTTAAATGTAGCATTGGCAGCGCACTGCATGGCGAGTTGCTTTAGACTGAGTGCACATCAACTCTGACCCAGACAACCACGCACAAGTATTCCCCAAAAATGAGATCACGCCGACACTATACAGGAAACCTCGCCGCACAGGAAAGCTGATTGTTCACGTTTACAGAGCTGAGTGGATTGAATTTGCCGAGATGCTTTTTGCTGCCACTGTCATAAAATGTGATAGTATATTAATGCATGCGCCACTAACTGTAAATGATTTCCTGAAACCGAGGAAAGTATAAGGGATTTCTGATGTGTGTGATGTTAATATATAACGGTAAATTAGTAGTGTAATTATTTTGTTTTGCAATGCGAATAAATTTCACCGTGTGAGAGAACGTTTACACACTTGACAGAATTTACAATAATCAGCGATCAATTTTCAGTAACGTTAAAGTGCAAGCTACGAACTACTCGCTGCGAAGACATCGTTTTAAACTGCGCATGGGCACTGTCATATTCTGGGAAGCAATTTTACAGGCTGAAAAATTCTTTATCGCTAATTATTTGGCAGTGACTAAATCTTATGCGAAGTAAAATATTAGGGTGCTTCCAAAACAGATGCCGGATATAAAACTATTCCGAAAAAAAATCCGAGGTCATCTTATCATGCGACTATAAAATGTATTTATTCCCGAACTAACCACTGATATTTAAGCCCGCATGAACCTGTTTTACTCCCCTTGTCAGAAATGACGAGTTTTGTCGGAAGACAGCACTTGGACGAAAAGGGATTATAATGATTATAATAGGCTACCAGTAAAGTACATTGATTAGGTGTATCATGTAATATTTAGGGTAACAATTAGGTGCAGGGAATATGTTTCCCAAACATTCAAGCATTTCTCTAAAGCAAAATATGCTCACTAAAACTTATACGGATGCACAGAAGCCTTCAACAACAAAAGAAAAGAAATGCATATTGGCCCGGGTTTAACGCATGAAAGCGGCATCGGCTATGACGGATGATTGCAGAGGCTGGTTTTGGTGTCGTTTTTTTTTTTCATTATTAACACCACATTTACCACGTGGGATTGTTTATTGTGCAGTCAAATCCTACAGCAGAGGGACGCCTTTCGAAACAGTTGTGATTGAATCCCCCGTTCTCGAAATCAGCAGTCGAGCGCCCTTACCACTGAGACACCACGACAGACGTTTAAAAGCAAAAAAAAAAAAAAAAAAAAAAAAAAAGAAAAAGAAAGAAAAAAAGAAAAAAAAGTACTCACACAACTCTATCGTGCATACAGACGGCATAGTAGGTATAGAGTGGTCTGTTCAAACTGCATTCTGCTATATGAAGCAGTCTGCGGTGGCATACGTTTTAGTAGCTGCGGTATTCCAAACAGAAACGGGAGTATGCGATTTCTGAGCGTTTGCACTAACTTTTATTGACGGCAATGACCTGTTTTGCTTTTGACACGGCGGTAACGACAGTACCACTTCGTTTGAGACATTGCATGTGAAAGGATCTCAAGCGCCGAAGCCCGCGATGGATGATGTCCTTATCCAAGCATGACATGCTCGTACGGACAAGTATATTTTTTTTAATGACGCGTGGGGTTACAGACTGTTCATATTTATTATGCAAGAGGCATATAAGTAAGCAAAAGCTCACAGGAACTGCGAAACAAACAAAAACACTCCTGTACACGCCGCATGCACGCGCGTAAATCACTGCGGGCTGGCACGCGACGCGAAAACCCATCCACACTGAGTACGTTTCGCCACTGAGCCGCAAGGTGGCGACTCTGCTCGATCTCGAGGCCAATAGCCCTCCGCGGGATCTGCAGCTCTCCACATGCGAGCAGTGGGGGGCCGCTGTGCTCAGCTCTGACCCGCAAATCCAACTCCGGGCCATCGAGCGTGCAACCCAGGTCGCCAGAGCTCAAGGACTCCTGGCCACCTAGAGCGGTAGCCCCTGCTACCTGACTTCTTCCTCGTCAAATAAATGTTTATCCTCCTCCTCTCAGCAGAGACAGAAGAGCCATTAACTATAAAGCGACACAGGACTCAGGGTCGTGACTCTTCTTTCTCTTCTTCTAAAAAATTCTTTTTGGCTCCTGGCTCTCTTTCGCTCAGTTATACCCACAACGGCGACGTGGCCAATGCACTCTATTTTTTTCACCAGCCAAAGAATTTTTCTGTAGAAAAGAAAGAAAGCCACGAGGGAGTGACGCGTAAAGCTTTCGGGCATTCCTTCTCTTCTTTTAATAAATTCTCTTTGGCTTGAGACTTTCTCACGACTCGTGATTCTCGTTCACTCGGTTACTCCGACACCAGCGGCGACGCTGCATTATCCCCAAACAGGTGCATAAGAGCAGCGCTCTAAAAAAAAAGGACGTAGCCCATGTCGCCCATCTGGTTGGTAAACAGTCGTACCGCGCCATGTGGTGACAAAGCCATCGCACTGAGGGCTACGGAATCATTTCGACAACGAGAGGTTTATTAATCGGGCACTGACATCATCCAGCACTTGGCTGCTTCTGCGCTTCGCCTCCGTTGAAATTAGAGTGCCGTGGCCGGTATCCGATCCCGGGATCTACTGCGTGGAGGCTAGATGACACGTCCACTCAACCACAGCTTAGTTTCGAACGTCGCGAACGAAGAAAAAAATGCTGCCACTCATGGCTTCGCACTTCGTCAAAAAAGTTTTGAATAACTTGTTGCATGTCTTTCCCAGCCATACGAAAAAGGGACTAATCTGAGAATTAACAGCTTTCTATCAGATAATATCGTTTAAATTAAACTCAGTATTTGTCGATATGTAGCAGCCTAACCTCGTCATTAAAAGACGACAGGCTCTTGCTTACTACTCTGAAGTTTCAAGCAGAGGTGGCGAACTCCTCCTGGATCGCCGACTGCACTCTCCGCTAGGCGGCAGCGCGCGGCGCTATCTCGCAACAAGCGCACCACGGAGCGCGCCTCCAACGACGGCGACCAAAGCGAAAGTGGTCTTGGTGCACGGCGGATCGAACGGACGGCGCGGCGGGAACCTGCCTCGGGGATACGCGCCTGGCGCCGTGCGCGCGCTCTGGGCGTCTTGCGCGCGAGCGCGGTGTGTCATTAGTGGGGTTGCCCCGGTGTACGCGCCTTAAGTGAGCGGCACCGCAACAGCGTGTGCCGTGTACCAGAGTGTGTCTACAGCTGCACTTTCTGCTGCTCGGAGGTTGCTGGAGAATTTCGGTTGCTCGACAAAGAAGGCAGCGAAGAGGCGACAGCTTGTCGAGCATGTGGGTCGTCCGGCCGTCCCAAGCTGTGTCGCTGGTGACGGTAGTGGCCTCTCGTTCAACGGCGCCAGCCTGAGTCCGCCGACGACCCTCTTTTTAATGCGTAGAAAGCGAGCCTCGAGACCCTCGGCAATTAAGGGTCGGGCATGTGCCATATCGTCGACGCCCGGGGATTAGGAGGAGACCAGAAGCCAAAGCCAACGTGAGTGGTGGCCAGGTGACTAGTCTGGCCGGAACGTTATTTTCTTGCACACTTTCGTGCGATGTTATAGAGTGTCTTATTTTGAGGAATGCTTGGTTTTCACGCTGTTCTAGTCTAATTTCGCTGCACTACTAGGCGCAAGCTTATACACTGTTTCGATAGTGTTTTCTTATGCACACACTTGACACAACATAAAAAGAAATGCTAAAAAATTGTGCACATGATCTGGTTTAAGGATTATTTTTTAGTCACTGTCCGGTACTATAGAAATATTATTTGATGGCACTTTGGAAGTTGGTATTACAGATTAAATTTTCCCTATGGGTTCAGAATCAAAAATCAAGTTTCTTGGAATTTTTCTGGATCGTTATTACAGATTAAATTTTCCCTTTGAGTTTAGAATCAAAAATTAAGTTTCTTCAATTTTTCTGGATCGTTGAATGTCTGGAACTGGAGGAAGAAAAAATATTAGCAACCTCTCAAATCTCGGTAGATGCCCAAGCTATTGATTTTTGGCTGGAATTCATGCAACAGTGTGCTCGCATTATCACGTCGTTCATATTGACAACGCTGCCTACTGTCTAAAAGTGGGTATATGATAACCAGTGCTCCAACCTCGATGCGTGCTGCTTTTTGCAGGTATTCTCCCATAACGACATCGGGCTGTTCTTTTCTCTGCATTCTGAATAATAGCACAAATCTTCTTTCATAAAAACTTGAATTCATTCACACTTGTTGCGTTTCATATGATATTGTTTTTCCGCATTCTGTGTTCAATGGAAAGTCGTCAAAACATTATCTCTCTGCGATCCAGAGTTTAAACTGCTTTCGCATGATACCATAAACATAAAATTTCATTTCAATTAAACCGTATGAACGCTCTTCTGGAGAAAAACAATTTTCCTTTACTAATAATCAAAATAAGGTTAAAGTGTCAGCTCTTGAGGACTTAAAACGCTGTATTTAAGTTTTAGCGAATACAGCATTGTATGATGAGCTTTCAAGAACCACTACATAAAAAGCTATCGCGTGTGCAATAAACTCCACACTGACACGTGCTTGTAACGCTGTATAAAGCACCTTCCTTGGTTATTTCTGAGCACACCATAAGATGTAAGGCGGAAATTTTTTAACGTGATTGCATTCTGAAAACGCTTTGAAAAATGCGCCAGTGTACGCGGCTTTTATGAAAGGTGATATACCCGTCTCATTTATGATTCCGCTACAGGCGCGTCCCCATCATTATTCTGCAGCCATTGCTACGACAAAATTTCATCCGCAGTAGGCGTGCATAGCACACCGGAATCGATAGTGAAAAGCACTGCCAAGCACTCGTCTGGGAGGAAGCGGCGTAGAACGCCGGAAATTTGCATGTGCCATCCTATAGAAGAAGAAGCGTCTCCAATGCACCTCCTTGGTTAAGCGTCGATGTGACAAGTATGGCCTCCTAAAGAAACTGGTAACACAACATAACAGCCAGTCACTCCCGAGCATTCAAAGAAGCAGATATTGGAGTATTTTCTGAATGTGCAGCGCATAATAACATACGAAGCCTCAATCCTCATCTCCGCAATTATTTATACTAGCTGGGTATATCCGTCTTATAAAGGCTCGGTTCCCATTCCAGTACCAAATTCGAAGCCGAAGTTGCAAGTTTTTTCGGGTATAAAATATGCACAAATACACGCACACGTTTTCCTATTCCTCCTCCAGTTTTTGCCACAAATTACAGGGTCAATTACCGTTAGCTGGCTTGATTATCCTGCTCAAAGTTATACATTATTTTTTCTGCTTCACTACATCTTTCGTCGAATTATTCCTAATTTCTCAGTGGCTCCTCAGACGAGCCCACCGAAAGCATTTATATCTTTAATTTTAATTTTTTAAGAATGTTGTAAATAGCCTTTTATAAAGCCTCACATTCCAAGTAACCTCGGTCTCACGACACATCATTGATAGCATCTGTTTACTTTAAACTTTTTCTCATCACGTATATCCGTGATAATCTGCTGCAGCTTATTTCATGAAATTGACACATAGAAAATGATCGCTTGGTGCAAGCAGAAACATGCTGCAGCCACGCCTTCTATAGGTCCTGGTTGCGTCTTAGAAACGTTACTGAACAAAACATCCTGCGTTAACAATTGCTGTGCGCTGGAGATATGGGGCAAGAATTCAGCGGCTACCGACCCCTCTTTTGCAAGCAACCGCTGCAGCAGACGCTCAGAAAAGCGCGTATGCAAATTCCACACGCTTCGATCGTAACGTTAGAGTTTGTCGCACCGTCGCAGTGAATCGCGGCCGAAGTGTTTTCGCTAAATCACTAGGCACGGCGAAACATGCTACGCAGCAGTGAGTAGAAATTACCACAAACTCCCTCGAAACGAACCACTGTCTTGATGTTTCCAGTTCAGAAAGTTATAAACTATGTGTTTACGAAAAAGAAACACACTTTCCTTGAATATTAAAGAACGGGATGCAGCGAGTTACAGCTACATTCGCAAGATTCGTCATACGTAGTACAAAGGAAAAAGATTGATCAAGCAGAAAGTGTTAAGAAACAGACTAAAAGCTATAATAGAGACGTTTTGTTTTAGTATTCTGACCTACAGCCCATAATTGCTGATTTCTATCAGTTTCCCAAGGTCGTAAAATCGTTCACAGGAGCTTCCAACTTGGGTAGCGCTTTTGAGAAGGGTATCAAACCCTTTGATCCCTTGTATCCCAAGTCAGACTTACATCTCCTAAATCATGCAGGCATATGTTAGTACAGTCGGGTGAAAGCCGGTCTTTCTATGTACTTCGGATGGTACCTCACTCACTGTTAGTAGATTAATACTGTATTCTAGTCAGCATGTGCGACCAGAAACGGAAACCGAAGTGCTAGGCCAGTTATTTCGCATTTGGTTACACGAGCAGTAAGAAAACATCGGCCGTCATTTTCGCATTACAAATGTCTTCCGTGAGCTGTTCGATGACTGAAACTCGTTTTGATCGTTTTATTTCTTGCGTATACTAAGCTTCTGTTTACGAAACGAAATTCCCCTCATGCTTGCAAATAACTCTGCTCAAGAATCCCACTGCGTCAATGCACATTCCTTTTCCGCTCATTAGCAACAACCTTCCTGAGCCTACCCTTGTTCAGCAAGTGTGCAACACAGCTGCAAACGCATGCATACACCGCTGAATAAGCGTGTATGTCATTGTCTGGCTGCTGTTTAAACAAACTATCTTTGCTAGGTGAAAGCTCGTGCCCACCTCGGCACAAAGATCGCCGATGCGCTTGGCAAAAAGCCCGCTCGCTAATAGAATTTCGTTCGCCGCTTAACGTCTTCCGCTCGTTATTTAGATAAAAGTTTACGAGTTTTATAGGCTTGCCTGCCCGATAGCGGAGTTTTGCCAGGCAAGCGAGCAAACGGGCGCCGCATTCCGAGCTCATACGGCGCGCGCGGGCTTCAAATTCCTCTCCTTGTTTTCCGCTAACTCGTCGTAGCCGCGGGGAATTCCAAGACGCAGATCGGGGCATGACCGGGTCGTCTTCTTGCTCCTCCCTCGACAGAGCTGGCTCTGTGACCACTCGTTCTCTCTCGTGGCCGTAATGATCCGCGAAATCGGCCATTAGCCTCGCTGAAAAGAGGCGCGCGAACCGTGGTTCTGGACCCTTGTTGCTCCTCTGAGCGCTGCCGCGGCAAACGCACTGGCGCCGAGTTCAGCCACGCCACGAGAGAGCGAGTTCTTTCTCTTGCACGACATTCGGGGCAATATTCGCGCTTGCGGAGTGGAAGTACGATGTTTCTTTGGAAATGCTGCGCTCATAGATGCTCAAACCGCTTGGAATCTTACCCTCAAATAGTTGGAAAGGTAGAGGTGGAACGGGGGTGTACCGACCCCAAGCGACGAATCGAACAAAACAGATTCCTGCCAGCATCGATACTGCAAACGAAAAACGATAATCGGAAGCCGGTGCTGCAAAGGAAAGAGTTCGGACGGTAATGGAGATTAATGGCAGGTGTTGTAGCATCCAGTACTAGAGAGTCTGGAAGGCAGCCTCTACATGGGACTGAACGTTTTCTGCCTTGCGCAATTAGATGCGATGCGCAAGCCATTTTGCTCCATATATTGGCGTTTTCCGTGGTAGCTGCAAGCCGTTTTCTTTCCCGTATGTGTGTGAAAAGTTACAGCCGGTTTGCAAAGTTAAAAGCGAAGTAGGTGCACAGCATTGCTTGCGCCGTAGTACTGAACGGCCCGGCTTCGTCAATAGCGACGCCAATCTAAAGCGCGGCACATGCCACATTCTTAGCTTTTTTCACCCCATCTACAGTGGCGCATACCGAGAAGGCCGGGATCGAGGGTGGACCGCACGTACACGTCTGCTGTCCGTGATGGCCGAGGAGTGACCTACACTGGGACAGAGTCTGAATTTAAGGGTGTGCGAGCTACACGCGGTTACTCGGTCCGCATTAACACGCGCTTGTACAGCATTGTAGCATTGTCCGGTGACGGCCTCGACGGCTGGAACTTTGATACGCGCAACTCTCAATGGCTGCAGCTGTGAGGCCACTCCGCCTTCTCAATTACGCGCGACGCGGCGCAACACCACCTAGTCTCACGGCATCTCCACCGTCTCCTTCGCGCCTCAAGCTCACTGATCGAGTACGAGAGAGCAGGCGTCGGACCGCCACCAACGAAATTCGTTATTTCGGCCAGAAGCGCGACGGGAGCGCGTGGCACCCACACTTTGCAAAGCGCTGCCACCAACACAGGACGAGAATGGGTGGCACCAAGAGTTCGCTCGGAAAGAATAGCCGACGATGCTTACTTTGGATGCGTCTTTACCCCTGATTCTTATCACCTGTCGGTGATAGCGCATTTGAAAGCGGGGGGGGGGGGGGGGGGGGGACACTAGCTCCTGTGTTCCCATTCATGTTCCTTCTAGCTGTACAAAACGGTAAGGCAGTACACGTCTACGCTGTAGCACATCCCCGCTCTGCTAAATGTTTGTAATATAGACATGTATTTACTTTCGAAGAGCGAGAACTCTATTCTCCCCATTCCCTCTGAATTGACGCTGTATATAATGAGTGATCGATTAATATAAACAGTTGCTTCTCGAGGTTGTCCACTCTACTCTGACGGTACTCGCCCATGCGTGGAAGTGATCTTTCAACCCAAAAGACGGCGGGGACAGATCGCAGCACTTCCGCTCTGGGAGTGTCCTGGTCGGCATTTCCGTTCCAGCAAGACGAGGGAAGCCCATCCTTTTCGCGCCGGTGGTGCCTGATTCGGACGCTTCATTATGCGCCACCATTAACATACTCCCCATCTTGCGCCATGGGGCGTCGCCCGGTCCAGACGCAGTGATTAGAGGAACACCGCACGAAAAGAATGTACGCCACCTTCTCTTAACTGGCCCGGTCTACATGGCGATCATTCTCCTCGCCAAGGCCGCAACAGCGATGGTGTCCAACGAGCAGATAGGCATTGCAAAACTTCTTGCGGTCTAACGTCGGCAGTTATAAACGGTCTCGCATAGCCGAGTCTCTAATGGCTGCTGCATGCGTTAATTATAGATGCCTCAGTAAGCGATTTTTTCTCTGCTCTTGCGGTAAAATATTGCGACAACAGATTTAAGAATGTCGTGTTTATCATACGTTGCACACTTTCATCAACTCTATACACTCCGTTTGGCTTAGTTATGGCGGAACTTAAGCTGCTTGCTTCAGCCTAATATATATTTTCGTAGTTTAATAGCCGCTTAACAATACATGGAGCGTGTATACGGGAGTAACACAGCAAGTGTTCCGTTACAGCCGAATGCATTGAACCGCGAAATTCCTGAAGTAATTGCTACAAAACCGTATTTTCCTTTTGTAATATTGCCCGCAGCAGTTTTCTTACGCCTCCGTTAGTTTTGCTTTGATTAGGATATGTTGATTTTACAATAGCTATAAAAGGACGGCTATGATTTTGCTTTACCGAATCAGTTTATTTATTTATTTATTTATTTATTTATTTATTTATTTATTTATTTATTTATTTATTTATTTATTTATTTATTTATTTATTTATTTATTTGTTTATTTATTTATTTATTTATTTATTTATTTATTTATTTATTTATTTATTTATTTATTTATTTATTTATTTATTTATTTATTTATTTATTTATTTATTTATTGATACCTCAAAGGCCCCATTTAAGGGGTACTTGAATCATTCGATGGATGATCTGAAGGTTGATGGGTCGGAATGAAGTACGACGGTGTTTAGCAAGTCATTCTAGTCCCGTGGGGTGCGAACAAAAAAAAAAAGATATCAGATGCGCAGATGTCCGGGCAGGTGGAAGGTAAACGGTCTTTTCATGGTGCGTGCGGCTAGATGTATGGTGGGCGGGGCTGATGACAGACCTGAGCAGGGGGTGATGGTAAAACTTGTGAAAAAGGCAAAGTCTAGAAATTTTGCGTCTGTGCGCTAAGTTAGTAAGGTGCGCATTTTGTTTTAGTTCAGTGACACTTACATGATAGGAATAAGCCGAGTATATAAACCTTGCCGCGCGATTTTGTGTTGCTTCTAGTATGCTGGAAAGGTTATTTTGGTAAGGATCCCAGACAGCGCATGCATACTCTAGTTTGGGACGAATAAATGTTAGATAAGCTAGTAACTTAACTGATGGGGGAGTTGCGCGCAGTGTTCGCCGGAAAAAGCCGAGCACGCGATTAGCATCGTTAGTTACCTGCGTTAGATGATGGGACCAATTTAGATCGCGGGTTAAATAAATGCCTAGGTATTTATACGTTGATACAGCGACGATTTCGGTGTTGGAGATAAAGTATTTTGATGATGGCAGGGAGCGACGACGATGGAAAGATAGTAATGTTTTCTTCGTGTTTAATGACATTAACCAATTATTGCACCAGGTTGTTACGCTTTCGATGTCCAGTTGAAGAGTTTGGGAGTCATTGCTATTAAATATAGGACGGTAAATAACGCAGTCATCTGCAAACATCCGGATGTTAGAGCGTATGTTAGATGGTAAGTCATTTATATAAATAAGAAAAAGCAGAGGCCCCAGGACGGTGCCCTGGGGAACGCCGGACATAACAGATCTACGTGAAGATTAATATTTATTAGCTAGAACAAATTGTTGCCGGTTAGTGAGGAAGTTGCGAATCCATTCTAAAACAAAGGAATTAAAGTTCAGGCGGGTAAGTTTTAATAAAAGCCGGTTATGAGGAACTTTGTCGAATGCCTTTTCAAAGTCTAGGAACAGGGCGTCAACAGGAATGTTGAGATCAATGTTAGAGCTTAGGTCGTTAATGAACAATGCTAACTGAGTGTCGCAGGATAAACCTTTGAGAAAGCCGTGTTGACGGGGTGAAAAAAGTTGACCGATACTAGGAAATTCATAATATGAGAAAAGAGGACATGTTCCATCAACTTTGAAGGAATGCTAGTGATAGATATGGGTCGGTAATTATGACGTGATGATGAAGAACCCTTTTTTGGAACTGGAATGACTTTGCCCACTTTCCAGTCATGCGGTACAACACCTGATGACAAAGATTGTTGAAAGATATGAGACAGTATGATACTAGTAATATGCTTGTTCTAGTAACTGGCGCAATATCTCTGCCTGTCGTATTCTGGGCACCCGCCGCACTTTATTATACCAAAATAATAAAAGACTGGCGCAATTCAAGTGCAACGGAGCAAGATAACATTTGTTCCATCAACCAACAGCACATGCTGCGTTTTACTCTGACAGAACGACGGGCAACTCCTACTCGCGACTGATAGTCAAAAATACTGTTTTTCATCTCATTACCGACCAAAATATTTGCCATGCCGCAAAAGTTCGTGCTTTGTTTGTCTTATTTAAATGCTGAATCACAGTGCATGACCCCCTTACCCCCCCCCCCCCCCCCTCCCTTCTTTGCAGGTAGGCTAGCAGACAAACAGTATTGGAAGTAGGATTTCTTGCGTAACCAATCGTGATATGCATCGGCCTAACATTTGCATAAGAGTGGAACACGCTTGCATTATTTTCCTCCTGTTCGCATTGCGCATTCATTGGATCCCCCTTTATTCATCTCGGACAATCGAGCCTTCGCAGCGTGATGGAGAAGCAGAAATGTAGTGCGTCACGCAGACCTTGACGCATAGCCGTCAGAGAGTACTAAAGTACCCCAGTTCAGACATACCTTAAAATACACTGAAGTAATCAAACTTGTAGATTCAGCACCTGATTGGCTCCCGTAAACTGAATCCGTAAATCAATAAAAAAAAATAGTCATATTACGCCATTCAAGATACGGTGGACGGTTATTGTGCAAATGTTGTATTATAGTGAAGGGAAAAAAATCCCTCGTGGATCAAATGGTTTCGCGACCATCTTCCGACCCAAAGGACTTAGTTACATTCCTGCCCTGTCCAAATCGCTGTACTTTTACAGCTCAATTATTTTCATTTGGTTACAGATTTTTTTTACTTCTGCGGAATTTGCCGTCAAATCAAGAATGATTCCCCCTTTGGTTTTTATTCTAAAATTTATATGACCCTAATTACTTAGCCCTTTTTATGTAGTCTGAAAAGACGGAATAGGTTCAAAATGTAGCCATTAAATATATTCCTGCAGTTAAACAGGCATAGGCCCTTCACATCAGCACCGTTCTGTAGTTACAGAAGTTTTTACTTTGTGTAAACGGAAATAACTTGACACAAAATAGAGAATTCTACTCTGACTGAGGAGCATAAACCAATATATATAGAATAATATAAGAAAAACTTTCCCACTAACAAAATTTGTTTACGATTTCACCTGTCTCTAGAAAATTAACTACATTTTCTAAAATTCTATTACATCCGTCAAAAGTAATGCTGTATTCGAAGCACAACTGTAGAAGTTCTGTTCCGAATTTTTGTTGCTTGTCATGACAACCTGAGCACAATGTCCTGTTTGTTACTGAAATGTTACTGAAACAGGAATTACTTCGACTGTCCCGTACCTTCCGATTTTCCCCTACATTTCTTCCAGTCTCACAGAATATTTCTAATGCTTAAACATCTTACATCTCATGACAGTATCATTTCATAAAGTTTTGATACTGAACACAGAACTGGCCATCAGATGCATTTTTTTTTATATTTTGTGCATTTTAAATTTCGCCGTTCAATGCTCCAAACATTGTCGCAATGGGCGCAGCTATGCTGCCGATTAGGGGGTCTACTAAACCCTAAGTTTGAATTAATATTTACTGAAATTTAACGTCAATTTCGTTCTTGTATTGCGCAGACCGTGTCTAGATAAAGTTTTGCTTAATGTTTGGGCAGTAGAAGTAAGGAAACAAAAATGTGTGAGCGCTTATTTCATTCATCAAGCCGTTCATGATTATTCAGTGTTTTCACAAGTTTACGCTTCAGTATACACATGTAATCGCGTTTCGTTTTGATCGCACGTTCGATTGCAGTTCCTTAGACATCGTACACGGACGTAGAGTGCGTAACACGTTTATACATGCAAAAAAGGCGCGCGGGAGACTTCGACGACGCGGAACAAAAGCAACACCGGTGATAGTATGATAACCCCCTAATAAAGGCAAGGCACCTGCGGGCAGAAGAGGCGGAGAAGCGTTATTCAAACGTAAAGCCACTACGCCATGGCGACAAACGACCGGAACAACGTGCAGAAACAAAAACACGTCTCTGAAACTTGTCCCGCCCGAACCATGCTTTGCATAAATGATGGCTGGTGGCGGCGGCAGGCACACTTCTTAGTTTGCGCCGACCAAAGAAAAATACACAGACATGCCAGTAAAAAAAAAAAAAAAAAAGAAAAGAATATTTAGAGCGACAGGGACGAAAAGCCTCAATGAAAGAGCTTATTTTTGCCTCGCGCGAGTTTCCTTCGTTTCATTTTATTTTTGTTTTCTTTATTTCTTGCAGCCATCTCACTTGGCCGAGTTCACTGCTTATAATTGCCTCCCTGAAGCCCTAGTTTCAAAAGCTAATGACGCCCGATATAAGGCGGGAAGAAATCGTTAGCATAACTTTTTCTTTTATTTTTCGAGCGTATCGTGAAGCTTCCTCTTCGAAATAAAGTGCCCCATGTTCCTTCCTATGGGAGAAAAGGTGGCGCACTTTGCGCGGCATGGTTCGAGTACTTCTAGTTGATGTGATTTACCGGCACCTGTCAATCACGCATTGACTTGGCACCATCAAAAATACAATCTATATTATTTAATTTTTCACTTTAATAATAATGAAGTTCTGCACATTAGCTATTTTCTTTAATTCACTGACCTTCAACTGTTTTGTATGACCAGCTCGATTAGTAAACACTTCAATCTAACAGCAACACGTATCAATCAAGTTTTTGTACAGGCTAAATCTCCGACACACCGCAGCTATCATTGGTAATGGTCAGTAGGCATGGCGTATAACAATTATAACGTCAAATTCGCCGCATAAAGCACTTTTGTGATAGCAGTTCCGGCTTCCTCTAATCTTAAAATCTGGCGATAGGAGGAGGCAGGCGGAACGGCTCACCACTCATTCATTGCTATGTTAGGGCTATGTACCGACTATGTTTACCGTGAACAATGAAAAAAAAAAAAAAAAAAAAAGAAAGCGCATGTGAGCAGTACAATAATTTTGCCTTGAAACATTTACATTCCTGTAAGAAATATTCCCTTCTTGTGGGATATACGATGCGAATAATGCAGGGTGAAGTGCCGTCAAGACGACTGCTCCCCGAGAGAGTCGATCGCACAAGTCTGGTACGGGGGCTGTATGATTTCGGCACGCATGTGACCTAGCGAGCTCAGACACCAAGAATCTAGATTTCTTCGCGTAGGGAGCTGTCCTTTGTATTCATTTTTCCACGGCTCTCTGTCAGGGCGTAATTACATTTTCTGCGAGCAGCAGCGCTCATTCGTATCCGACCTTTCTGTTTTGGCATGTCCGCTTCGCCCGCCCGTCGTCGCTTTGAATCCACTTTCCGTTCCTTCTTCGTCTCGCTCTTCTTCTTTTCCTTGGCCTCCTTGTTTCCCGTAATGCGCGCCTTACTCTTTCGTTGACAGAAAGAGGCCGATGAACAATTTTTCATAGCTCAGAATCGCGGCCCGCGAGCGTAAAGCTTTCCTTTCCCCTCTCTCTCTCTCTTCCGCAACTCCGCTGGCCCATCGCCTCGTTTCCTCCGCGAAAAAAAAATCGATCGCGTGCATAGACTACATACTCGCCAGTTCCTCCGGCTGCAGGCTAGCGATCTCCCAGAAATCTTGTTTTCACGCAAAGATGAAGACGCTGTAAAAGCTTTCCTCCACACGCCTTGCTTCAACGATCCGGGCCTCTTTGATGTGACATAGTAACGCTTGCTGCGGCAAACTGCGACCAGCTAGCTCATCCCGCTCTAGGAGCTCTAGGGGTACGGATGATCTATACGGATAAGGGGATATATATTGCGGCACTTTCCTGGATATGCTGGTTAGGACGGTTTTTGTATCGTCACCTTGATACGCCCACGGATAAAACAAAATTCCATGCCATCCTGCAGCATGGTAAGCGCTGGTCTAATACAGCACTTGTGCCTCAAGGAGCAGGAACCTGTAAGACCTGATCAACCTCGAGGTACAACAGGTGCAACGTCCGTAGAGAAGCGACAAAGACTATCACGTTTTGTTAGGAATTCTTGGGGCTGCTTTGTATTCATCGCATAAGAAATGGGGCCAACACGAACTTTTAAATAGCGGGCAAGAGATTTTGACCAAGGTGCGAGGAAACGATAGCATACACCCCTGGGCGACCTGATATTTTCTCTTTCATAAATAACATGAAGAATGTATATATGTTTAATTCTCTTTCCCCTAAACAAATTACATTACTAATTAATTTATGTGATTGTCGAAGTAAAAATTAAAAAAAAAAGACAAAGTACATTCCTCAATGCTTTCCTTGGCCTCGCCGACTGTTGGCTTATTTCCTTCGTGTAAATATATATATATATATATATATATATCACAGAACTCAAATACCATGCAGACATTACCCACTATGTAATTATTTGATATACCATATCCGATTATACTCGTTTACAATTGCATTCTGGCCACTATTGTCCTCACTACAGAAATGTTGATTGCTCGAGTAATGTTCATTTTTAGGAAAGGTAGTAAGGAATTATTCACTGATTACCGACCAATTTCTATCCTACCTGCATTTCCTAAAGGCATCAGAAATAATACATTACAAACTGATTTTTTACTTCAAGACTTGCAATATGGACTTATGAAGGCATTCAGTGAACGTAAACTAACCATTTGTATCTACAGCACTTTGACTATTGGAGCCTTTACCCTGAATAATGCTAATATTCCTATTCTTTTTAACGCTATACAAATATGATCGCCAGAGGTTTAGCGCTAGCAATGTTATTGTCTTACTTATCTCACATAACCTAACATATAGATATAAACCTAACAATTTCTTCTACCCGCCACAGATTCGGTATACCCAAAGGAAGCATTTTCTGGTTATTACTGTTTTTATTGCACATAAATGGCATCGGTCACATGGGTAACGGTGTCCTTTCTGGATTACACAACTTTATTTTGCCAGAGATAGTACCGCTGAAGCCGGCGTTTCAAGAGAATCAAGCGAAGCATTTAGCTGCATTAATGGGCAGAGGCAAACGGTCTGCGCATAAATCCGACCGAGATAAAAGTTCTGTTATACCTCCCGGTGGGGAGATAATGTCCAAACATATCAATGTAGTCCTTAAGAGCCAAACAATACTGCTTGCGACACCTATAAAACGTTCGCACTCTCTTGTCTAAATTTTGTCTAGGAGGGCACACATAGAACAAATTAGCACAAAAGTCTCCAACTCTTGGTATAGTTGCTTGCTTTAGGCATTTTCCAGCAAGGGTAACGGTGTTGCTTTACACGCATTAGTACTATCTCATATTCAGTATTGTAACATGTTGTTTTTCATAAATTTAATTTGCTACAGAAAACACCTGTTCAATTCATAGCAAATGTGCCGTACCTTTTTCTTGCGAAAACTCTATTTGTAAAGTATAATATCCAATCACTCTACGTACTATATTTTTTACAGGCTTCTATTGCGTTATAAATACCGATCACAACACCCTGGTAGTCCCTTGACTATACCTGTACTACTTGGACAAAACACCAACTGGAATGACACTAAGTACAGATAACCCTAGAATATATTCAAGCAGCTACTTGAAATTCCGGTATAATGGTTGTTCTTATTTTTAAAAAGCCACTGCCTTCAACCTGAGAGAATAAAAGCTGAAATGTTCACTGTCGTTGTGCTGCGTATTTCAAAACAACGGACGCGCTGTACTTAGCAGAGCCAGCTGCTTTTATCTACTCCCCTCCTACCTGGAAGTGGTAACAGGTTGAGGACATGCTTTTTAAGTCGGACATTCCAACAAAACACTTTCGATTGTTTACAGCGTTGCGCCTAAAACGTCACTTAGGTTTTCTATCTCACTGCTTAGGCAAACGAAATTATTTTCTATCTTCCGTGACTGTGTTACACCTTAACAATTCCCGCTTAAACATTAGGCAGGAAGAAAACCAGGAACGAAAGCTGGCACTTCAGAGCATCACACGTCTCTTACTCCGAGCATGAGGTACCCACAGCGCTGAAAGAAGCCAAACCCGCAACAAAATAATCCTATTTTTCTCCTCCCTTCTATGCACTTCTCTTCACACAGAGGAAGTCAACATTTTCCGAAGAACATATAAGCAGACACATTAGCTGCGTCTACCACCAGGAATAAAAATGGCGCGCCACTCGCAAAATAGCAGACACCAGACGAAATAATTTCCAAACGCCGGTAACGTCAGCCGCAAATCCTCGTGTTCGCAGAGAGTTCCCCGCCAAAGCTGGTTTCTTTGCATTGCTTTTGCGCGCACTAGTGGAGCATACTTTCCAGGGGCGCCCCCCAAAGCGCAGCTCTCGGGTCGGTCCGTAGTCACGAGGAAACGACGAAGTGAATCGAAAAATCCTCGCGGCTTCCGGCGAATGAAAGCGACAGTGCGGAGGCACTTAATGAGCTTTGTGTCTCCCAACGCATTTTTTCTCCATCTCGGCAGGCGGCACTCAGTGCCTCGAGCGCCTCGTGTCAGCTTCATCAAAAAGTCAACGTATTAGCATCGCGCGCTATCCCGTCGTCTGCCTCATGCAACAGGAATGAAGGCTGGGGTAAGGTCTAGGGAAAAAGCTTTCACGTTAGATAATTCGCTTTCGCAAGTAGTTAGTTTTTGGTTACCAGTTGCTGCCAAACTAACGGTAACAGCCCTTTTTAGGAAAGTTAATAATTTAAATCAACACCGGAATATCGAATAGATTCAATGCTGCGGCATAGCCGCTGTCTTTAGCAACAGCCAGTCTTTAGCAACAGCCAGCTCGATAGATAGAAAAACAACTATCAGCTTCGGAAATATTTACCGAACCACACAGTTCAGAACTCATGAAAACAAATGCCACATTGCTAAGACTCGACCTATAGCTCTTTGTACTTCAATTCAGTTCTAATATTATGTGTTCATCAAGATAAAAATGAAGGCCTTACACACATCTCTTCACTAGATTTTTTTAAAGTAGCTTCAGACACCCATGCAAGCTCTGCAGCGCACAGCTTATTTGCCAAAGTGCGTGTGTGCATAATTTAAAACTAGGGCGTTGTTCCTGAAACGTGCTTTGAGTTTTTACAACGCAGTCTGGGAACTCGTGACAAGCTCATCGGTGAAAATAAGTTTCCAATTTGTCCGCCCACCACCCTCTATTTTTATCTTTGTATTCCTGCTTTTTGTTCATCGAGATCTCATTCGTAAATTTTGAATTTATTGTGTCTTCTCTTCTTTTCTGCAAGCATGTCTTTTAGGAGCGCTCCCGCCTATAATTTCAGAGACGGGCAGCAGATCCTTTCGGACTGGATTTTTTTTCTTGTGTCAAAACCGATGGTTATTTCAGCAGATTTATCACAGCCTACCATTTTTCGAATCTCTCTCTCTCTCTCTCTCTCTCTCTCTCTCTCTCTCTGACATTCTGGGCGCCCAACCTCGTCAGGAACGCATATTGGAGGCCGACTGAGGACCAAGCCTCGTTTTATTTTTGCCTTCGCTTGTGCTCAAGAAAACTAAAAAGAATGAACGCCGAACTGAGAAATGTTATCTTCTTTTTTTTATTGTTTTTTACGCCATCTTTATTCGAGAACAGAAATTTGTCCTCCCAAGTAGAGTAATCGCTGCATTCCCTAGATTGCGAGCAGGAAGATAGGGTGGATATGGGCGTAAAAACCTGTGCTCTGTAATTAGAACTATTTCAAACGTGCCCGGTCGTAACTGTTCCTTCTAGGGAAGACGGTTCAAACAAAAGAAAAAAAAATGTGCAAAGCCAGCTTTTCCCTCTTCTCCTTCTACTCTCCGCGGCACCGACCCGGACCAATATGTCTCGCTAAGGAACGCATAGCGAATCATGCAACAGAACAGCTTAAAAAGATGCAGGGGGTCGTACAGAAGGTACCCGATGATAATTGCTCTGGCACCTGAAATCGGGGGCAAAAAAAAAAAAGAATAAACGTTACAGTGGAGGAGTTTCAAATGAGAAACTAAGAAGTGCAATTAGAAAAAAAATTGAAGTATATTCCGTCAGATGTCCTCTGGAACACGCAAGCTATAGTCAGTGGGGTATAAGATCTGATATGGCATTCACTGTTGGGCACATGGCTCGTAATTGCGCCTGAACAAACTGCAAGTTTGTGTGGCTGTGCTATCGTATGAGCAGAGACGCTGAAGTTCAAAAAGCAGTGTTAAGGCTTTTCTTTTAGGCAGTGCTTCGCTCGGACCCATAGAAAAGCTTGGTAGCACTCGCTTAAGGGGCCTTGAGAAAAACTCCGTTTAAATATTGGTCTTAATAGCAATATTGTCACGTAGCCGTTTAGGCCCGTAACCAGAAGGTTGGGTTTTAGCGGGGGGTTGAGCAGCTAGCAGGCGCATAAGAGCAGATTCGGAGCACCGAGAGACGGCAGCTAACTTAGCTTCTTCTCGAACGCCACGGGGCCACTTCTTCGAGTCCGCGCACGAGACTCTCGATGAGAAGCCGCCTAGCGGCTGCTGTTGCACACGCTACATTACCCCCCTCTCTAAAAAAAAATAAATGTCAACTTGATGAATTCGAAAGCAGAGAGAAGAAAGAAAAAAAAATAAAGCAAGAAACATGCGTTAGGCGGTGCGCTAATTTTCTCGCGAAAAGTACGGCTTCATGCGCACGACATGGACAACCTCGGATTTCTGCTGGCGACGAGTAGAAGAAAAGCCGTCCGGAAGCACTCCGTACGTGACGTCGCTCAGCTGACGACGCACTTTGTATGGCCCAAAGTACTGCTTCAAAAGTTTTTCAGATAGTGCCCGACGTCGAATCGGAGTCCAGAGCCACACTCTGTCGCCCGGTGCGAAAGTCACTATACGGTGGTGGTGATCGTAACGCTGGGCGTCTCGACCTTGCTGGTTCCGGATGCGTGCCCTCGCCAGCTGTCGCGCTTCTTCTGCGCGTTGAGTGAACTCCTCGGCGCCAACTTCGAGGTCACGGCCGTCGTGAGGCAACATGGCTTCGAGCATTGCCGAAACTTCGCGGCCATACAATAAGGAGAACGGCGTCATATGCGTTGTTTCCTGCTGCGCCGTGTTGTACGCAAACGTGACGTACGGGAGGACGTCATCCCAAGACCGATGTTCAACATCCACGTACATGGACATCATGTCGGCGAGAGTTTTGTTCAGACGTTCTGCCAAGCCATTAGTTTGTGGATGGTAGGCGGTTGACCTGCGATGGGTAGTGCCGCTTAGCTGCATGACAGATTCCAGTAGCTTGGCAGTGAAAGCAGTGCCTCGGTCCGTTATTATAACTGTCGGGGCGCAGTGCCTCAGGACTATACGTTCGATGAAAAATTTCGCTGCCTCGATTGCCGTACCACGCTGGAGGGCCTTCGTTTCAGCGTAACGCGTGAGATAATCTGTAGCGACAATTATCCACCTGTTGCCGGAATCAGAAATTGGAAAAGGACCCAACAGATCCATGCCAACTTGTTCGAATGGGCATCTTGGCACTTGAACAGAATGCAGTAACTCGGCCGGTTTCACAGGCGGTGTTTTCCTTCGCTAGCAATCATGGCATATTCTCACGTAATGTCGTACTGCGGCCGCAAGGTTTGGCCAGTAATAACTCTTCTTAATTCGGGCCAGAGTTCGAGCATACCCCAGGTGACCCGCGGTGGGCATGACATGCCTGTAATATGTCTTCGCGAAGAGACTGTGGTACGACGAGGAGGTAATCTCTTCCCGTCGGAGCGAAGCTGATCTTGTATAAGACATTGTTTCGCATGCAAAACGATGAATGCGTTCTGGCGAAGAGACGGGGAACTTCTTTAGTGCGCGCTTCCAGAAAATCGATAAGTGGTGCGAGAGCCAGATCGTTACGTTGCTGCTGCGAAACAGTGAGCGCGTCGACGGCTGCGATAAGGGGAAAGTCTGGTTCTTCGTCTTCCCGCGCAGCCTCGACAGGTGAACGGGACAAGCAGTCAGCGTCGTTGTGCTGACGTCCAGACTTATACACGATGGTCATGTCGAACTCCTGTAGCCGTGAGCTCCATCGTGCTAGGCGTCCGGAGGGGTCTCGCAAGTTCGTTAACCAGCACAAAGAATGGTGGTCACTCACAACCCGAAAGTGCCGGCCATAAAGATAGGGTCGAAATTTCATCACCGCCCATACTACAGCCAGACATTCTTTTTCGGTGGTGGAATAGTTCGATTCGGCACGGGACAAAGTCCGGCTGGCGTATGCGATAACTCGCTCGGCACCGTCTTGCCACTGGACGAGTACAGCGCCTAGACCCACGTTGCTGCCATCTGTGTGGACCAGAGTCTCGGCATTCGCATCGAAATGGGCAAGCACAGATGTTGTCTGCAAGCGGTGCCGTAACTCGTCGAATGCCTTTTGCTGTTCGTCCGTCCAGGTGAAGGTGACATCATCCCGGGTGAGACGTGTCAACGGAGCGGCAATGCGCGAAAAGTTTTCAATAAATCTGCGGTAATAGGCGCAGAGGCCCAAGAAACGGCAAACTGTCTTCTTGTTACATGGAGTAGGGAATTTGGTGACGGCTGTTGTTTTAGCGGGATCGGGACGAACTCCCCGATGGCTGACGACGTGACCCAAGAACAGGAGCTCTTCATAGCCAAAGTGACACTTTTGTGGTTTTAACGTGAGGCCCGCAGATCTGATAGCCCGTAGCACAGCAAAGAGACGTTGGAGGTGTTCCTCGAACGTTGGTGAAAACACAACAACGTCGTCCAGGTAGACTAGACACATCTGCCATTTAAGAACAGATAGAACTGCGTCCATCATTCGCTGAAATGTCGCTGGAGCGGAGCACAATCCGAAAGGTAGGACTTTGAATTCATAAAGTCCATCGGGCGTGACAAACGCTGTCTTCTCGCGATCACGTTCATCGACTTCGATCTGCCAGTAACCGCTCTTAAGATCAAGCGATGAAAAGTAGCGCGCATGGCACAGCCGGTCTAATGAGTCATCAATGCGTGGCAGTGGGTAGACGTCTTTTTTTGTGACCTGATTGAGCTTACGGTAGTCCACACAGAACCTTAAACTTCCGTCTTTCTTCTTAACGAGGACAACAGGCGAAGCCCAGGGACTCCTCGATGGCTGTATGACACCGTCATTTAGCATCTCGTCTACCTGCTGGGCAATGACTTCGCGTTCCCGCGGTGACACTCGGTAGGGGTTCTGTCGGACTGGTCGGGTGCGGTCGTCGGTTATTATGCGGTGCTTAGTCAAGGGCGTCTGTTTAACCGCGGAGGCGGATGAGAAGCAGTCTTGGATTTGAAAGAGTAGCCCGACGAGTCTTTCCTTCTCTGCCGATGATAGAGCGGGATTCACATCAGGGTCAAAGTTGGCCGTTTGGCTGGCAGACGTGTTGGTCTCAAGAACAAAGCAGTCGTGGGCAGCTTCTGCGACACCTTCAAAGTAAGCTACCGTGGTGCCTTTAGCGATGCGTTGCCGTTCGTTTCCGAAGTTCGTAATCAGCACGTGAGCTAGGCCGTTAGTCAGATGAACTATACCGCGTGCAACACAGACTCCATGATGTAACAGAAGCTCTGTGTTCTGTTCGGCAACACCGGCAGCACAGGACTGGTCGTCGCACCTGACTGTGACGAGAGCAGACGAACGTGGCGGCATGGATACATCCGTGTCAACGATGCGTAAAGGTGCGTGGCGTCGTTCTGAGTCAGCGGTCATCGTTGCAGGCGTCGAAAACGTTACAGTACGGCGAGGAACATTAATAATGGCCCCATGCTCACGTAAAAAGTCCATGCCGAGTATGAGGTCCTAGCAGCAGTGCGGCAGGATAACAAAAACGGCTACAAAGGCTGAACCGGCGATGGCTACTCGGGCAGTGCATCGTCCGATCGGCGTCATAAGGTGACCGCCAGCAGTACGAATTTGCGGCCCGAGCCATTCAGTTTTCACCTTGGAGAGCCGATCTGCGAAATTCTTGCTTATTATTGAAAAGTCTGCGCCGATGTTCACCAAAGCGGTTACTGGGTGTCCGTCGACGAGAACGGAAAGGTCGGCGCTAACAACGTGATCGGCTTGGGGTTGATTGGGAGTTTCGGGTTCATGGGACGGCGGAGGCATTGTAGTCACAGCATCGGGCTGAGTCGTCACGGGAGGGTCTTCGGGACATCGATTCCGTTCGTCAGCAACCTGCCCTCCTGAGGTCGCCGCCTTCAGTTTCCCCGGTGTGGGCTTGGCGACCGGCGCCTCGGCACATGACTAAACTCACGGCGGCCGGGTGACGAGTAGCGCACGGGAGAAGACTGTGTACTGTCGCTCGAAGAGGTTGCACGGGTTGCCAGATATTCTTCGATGATTTCTGGAGGGCGTTTGCCGACCCGGGGACGCGGGGAATCACGAGCAAAACCCCGAAGACCGAGTTCACGGTATGGACAACGACGGTACAAGTGGCCGGGTTCTCCGCAGTGGTAGCACAGCGGCCGTTGGCGAGGAGCGCGCCAGACGTCTGCCTTCCGAACCGGTTGCTGCATGACGGGGCTCTGCTGGGATGGCGGCTGGTAGAACAGTGGCTGAGGAGCGGACGGCTGCATGACGAGGCTCTGCTGGGATGGCGGCTGGTAGGACGGTTGGTAGAACGGTGGCTGCAAAGTGGGCGGTGGCTGTGCTTCGAAATAAAGCTGTTGCGCAGGAGGCACTGCAGGCCGGCGAAGAGCCGCTGCGTAGTTCATAGAACGTGGCTCCGACAGTGACTCAGGCGGTGACAACGTTTGACGTATTTCTTCCCGCACGGCTTCGGTGACAGCCACGGCAGTCGGTTTAGGCGTTCCAAGATTGAACTTGAGGAGCTCCTCGCGAACTACCTCGTGGATCAGCTCACGCAGAGAGTGATCGTCAGTGGACCCGTTCAATGTGGCCACACTGCTGAAGGGCTGACCACAGGCAGACTCCGTGTGCCGGTATCTTTGCTGCAGGGCTCGCTCAATGAGGGTAGCTTCATTGATGAAGTCCGCGACGGTTTGAGGTGGACTCCGAACCAGACCAGCGAAGAGGGGTTCTTTTACGCCCTGCATCAGGTGGCGCAACTTCGCTGATTCCGTCATGTCGGGATCAGCCCGTCGGCAAAGACGCGTCACGTCCTCGGCGAACATGGCCACACTTTCGTTCGGTAGTTGCACACGAGCTTCTAGGAGGCGGCGTGCGCGATCACGGCGGTCGTGGTTGGCAAAGGTTTCCCGCAGCTGCTGGCGAAAGGAATCCCAGTTTTGAAGACTGGCCTCCCTATTCTCATACCACGTTTTAGCACAGTCTTCAAGCGCGATATATACATTGCGCAGCTTCTGAGCCGGGTTCCACTGATTAAATTGCGACACTCGCTCGAACTGGTCGATCCAGTCGTCGACATCTTCCCCAGTACCACCATGGAAACTGGGGGGCGTACGAGGCTGCTGAAGCAGCAACTGATGCTGACTTGCCTGGTCCATTGCAGAAGTCTCTAACTGCTGGTCAGCTGGCATCGGTTCAGGTAGAGGAGCGAATTCCGGTGCCAGATCCCGGAGGCGACGGCTGCAGCGATGAACGGGTGTAGGTAGATACGAGCGGAAGCCGGTTGGGACTCGATGAGCGGCTGCGAGAGGCCCGAGACATGTTGTTCAAGGCCTCACCTCCACCAGTGTCACGTAGCCGTTTAGGCCCGTAACCAGAAGGTTGGGTTTTAACGGGGGGTTGAGCAGCTAGCAGGCGCAGAAGAGCAGATTCGGAGCACCGAGAGACGGCAGCTAACTTCAGCTTCTTCTCGAACGCCACGGGGCCACTTCTTCGAGTCCGCGCACGAGACTCTCGATAATCAGCCGCCTAGCGGCTGCTGTTGCACACGCTACAATATTTTCTCATGCTCTTTTTACCTATGTTAACGTTTTTCCGGCGGCGAAAAGCACATACAAAGGTACATATGTCGTTGATTGAAATACGTGAGCAAGCTGGTCTCGAACTTGTCTAGCAGATGTTTTCTATATGAACGAGAAATCCTGCAACACCTGAATCGCGCTGCAAGATCACCGGCTTTATCACAGTTGTGATATAAAGACGATAAAGCTAGTGCCACCACTGGCGGATATAGACAACTGTCAAATAAACGTCTACCCAGACTGGTAGCGGCCTCTGTCGCGGATAGGTCTAAATGCATGCAGTGGTGCATTATGGATGGTCGGTTTCAGTGTGCGTCACGCGGTCGTTTGATTACGTCCCCCAAATTTTCTTCCCATTGCTAGGATTTTTATGAGCATCTCACAAGTACGAAGGAATAAAGCCGCTGATTTTTTCAGCAATAGAATAAGGAATGTTTTCGCACTGGGTAACCTCCTAAGTCGATTCAAGTTCGTGAAGTCCTAGCCGAATAGAATCTGTCACTTGTTTAAGTGTACGATGGTGTATTTTAGCCTTTTAAAGTCTGCATGAAAACAAAAAACAAAAAAAAAAAGAGAGAGAGAGAGAGAGAGAGGCACTGTTTACGCAGCCTCTTTACATGCGAAATTGTGCATTGAGTACACAAGAGCGAGGTTTTGGGCTATATATTACTATACAGTTAAAGAAGGTGAAATTAGAGGCGTACAAAGGTTTAGTTCGTCCTGTCATCGAATATGGATCAATCGTCTGGGATCCGTTCACAGACGGCAACATAAAAAAACTAGAATCGGTTCAAAAGAAAGCGGCTAGATTTGTGTACCGATCTTATAATTGGCGTACTTCCGCCAGTGCTTTGGTAAGAAAGGCAGGATTAGAGTGTTTAGAAAAGCGGCGCCAACGTGATTGATTAAAATACATGCACTTGCTATACCACAATAAACTTGGTGTGAACAAACGAGAGCACATTCAGCCAGTGTGCAGGCGAACCACCCGATCGCATCATGATAAAAAACTGCAAGATTATTTCTGCCATTCGAACACATTCGCAAACTCATTGTTTCCGAGGACAATATGTGAGTGGAATCGACTGCCAGCAAGTGCTGTTGAAAGCCCAACCACTGAATCATTTGTGAAATGCCTTCAGTTGTGATGGTAGGCGTTTTGAACTCTGCCCCGTGTACCTTACTTGTTTCTCTGTATTTTTGGTTAATTTTCTATTGTCTTTAACAGGATGCTGTTCTGTTATTCGCGGTTGCATTTGCCAAGTTGTGCGTGTCGGTTTGCGGAAGCAGGCTTGTAGAGCCTTGTTTTGGTTTTCGGATGTAATTATTATGCTATACTTCATGTCTCTCACTCCTGCTTACAGCCTCACCTTGCGGCTAGCAGTACTGTATAAACAAAATAAATAAATAAATAAATAAATAAATAAATAAATAAATAAATAAATAAATAAATAAATAAATAAATAAATAAATAAATAAATAAATAAATAAATAAATAAATAAATAAATAAATAAATAAATAAATAAATAAATAAATAAATAAAACACGAACAACAGGGATGGAGGACGAAGAAGAGACGGACACAGGCTCTAATAAGTGAAATTTTCGTTGAGAGCAAGAACGTATGTAGGAGTAGCAGGAAGGAGCGGAACGGTAAATGTGGTTGAAAGCTATTAAAATGAAGAGACCAGTGAATCAAACAGCCATGAACTGGCATGTGGAACGTTTGCCGTACCACAAAGGAATTCAAACTTCTTCCTGGAAAAACAGAGGGTTTACGTGCTTCTGCGTTAATCATTAGCTTATTTTGTTTCGTTTTTACCTCTTAATATTCCGTAATACCTATTTGCATCATGTTTTTTTTTTATCTCATTTAGCTTGATTTTGGTGACTTATTTTGTATTAATTTTGTCTCTTTAATGGAACTTCTCTGTTTATCCGTTATCATGCAGCAAGAACTCCTATCATCTCTATATGTTGCCTATATACACGTTTTCGGTCCGAAATAAAATTTCAGCGCTACTGTGCTCTTTCTGTGCCCCTTGCCATATTATTTGTGCTCATTTTGCCGGTAAGAGGTGTCTTTTGTTCATTAGTGTTTCCTAGCTAATAAAAACTCCACATTTTGAGAGAGGGATTTCTTTGTGAACAAAATGCATGAAAACGTACACTTATGTCCCGATACCTTAAGACATCGACCGATATAATTACCAGGTCAAGTCATACGAACTGAACGTTTGAAGAAAGGGCTGTCTTCTTTCGGAAAACATGGTGTTATAAAATTGAGTTCTTCAGTCGAGGTCGCTAGAACCTATAAATTAACTGTAAATCAAGCACGTTGGTGCGCAAGCAATGTCTGGGAGGAGATGGTGAGAGAAGCTGTCAATTACCCGTGTGCTAAGCGCGCCGTTTACTGATTCGTCCAACATCGTTTTGGCGGCTGAGGCGCAACTCCCTCAGCGGCATTTTCTGTTGTCATTGTCTCTATGCACTCTTGATTTTCACTTTCAGAGGTACAGCTTCAGTGAGAAAAAATCCTAGCCTTCACTCAGCTAACTACAGACATGGAATGCGCAGGTAATGATTATGTCACTCTATGCATGAAACGAGTATTCTGTGTGTTGTGCATGAAATATGCACTAACCACATTCCTCAGAAGTTTCCTTTTTTACTTCTTATTCTTCGCCTGATTTTACGAAAACGCAAGACTTGCAGCAGGCCGCATAAAATTATGGCAGAACATTCAACGCGATTGACTGTTCCTTTTTCTACTCAATACTAAGCTTTCTCTGCCAAGGCGACAATTGCTCGCCATTCAAGCACACTGTTCTTACGTGTGAAATGGTATGACATTTGGGCCCCTGCTTCGCTTGTTCCAGCCGCAACTCCTAGTCTAGCTTCAGATACTTGTCAGAGTGTGAGCAGAATATCTTTTGACATTTTTATCAGCAAACTGCTATTTGGCGTCAAACTCTTGGGCTAGGTTACATATAGAAGGTGGCTCGCCCCATGAACTTGACTTTGGGAAAGGAGAAAATTACAGCCTTAAGGCGTACTGATCGATTTTCATAGCAAAAATCAATCTCTGAGTAATTTTATCAACCCTTGTTTCTTGCTTATCTTCTAAGCCAGTCACTGACCACTGTTATAAAAATCCTTGTGCGTATTTTCTTTGTTGCTTTTTATACTATATCTCGTCCCTATATTTGATTTATGGTAAACGTGACCCAGATATGTCATTTCCACTGGTCAACCACAAGCAAAGAGGAGCACTTTATATGCATGGAAGCATAAACTTGGTCCCTCGCCCCCTTTCGCTGCATAATTAACCTCATCGCGCACGAAGCAGCGACATAGATTTTCAATTATCCTCCTGCATTCCCATTTCATTTTTCTTTAGCGAAAATAAAGCGCTGTCATTACATTCACTCCCTTTATCGCTCCACTGACTAGTTTCTCGTTGCTTGTTGGGTATAAGGTTACTGGCTTCCCACTGCTTTGATATCTCAGCTAACGAGTGTCCTCTGCATACACTTCTCCTTCTGAACACACCCTTGACGCTCCCTCCTTCTCCTTCGCAAAAGGTTCGCAAAACAATCACCAAGTAGTTACTCTGCAAGACACCGCTTGATCTGCCAACTGAAAGGAGCATCCCTTGTGCGATTTGCCCCTCAGGGAAATAAGCCATTGCCAGAACGATGCTTTGAAACAAGAGCGCCAATCGGCTCTCGACGAATCTTAATCCGCTCTTGATGCTCGAGTATCGCTTTTGCTAATTACCCATGATTGTGCGCGCACGGCTGCCCGGCCGTGTTTGGAAAATGGGTACCTAGGAAAATATCAAAGGCTTGATTTCAATGCAGAGGCATCATTAACTGAATTCTTGGATTTGGACAAAACGAGTGTGAAACCTTGCTACCATTGGGGAAAAAAAAAAATTTCGCCAGCGTTTTCCCAACCCAGGCCGAGATAAATAGACTAGCTTTGCTGGTCAGTGTGTTACCACAGCGCCATCTCGTTTCTTTTTGTTGTTGTTGTTGTTGTTGTTGTTCATTTTACTCAAAAATACAATGTATACACAAGAACCGTCAGTCGCATATGCCTGACGTAGCATGGCTGAAATTCCTTTAATCATTTCATGATATCATTGTACTTAAGGAATTATTCGTGGATATTTGAAAGAAGCTATACAATTAATTTTGTTATTTTCTGCATACGCGATTTTAATCTGGCTGCCGTAGTGATCTGACAGAAAAAAAAAAAACTACTTACACTGTTCCCTCCATCACTGTATAATACCATGCACAGTGTCGGCCCTAGTCAAAACGTACCAAAATGAGTAAAAAAGAATAATTACTCCGGCAGCCGAAACTTTTTTCGACAACATAGCAAGACCTGGCGGGTTAACAATGGCTGCGAGAGAAAGTTCGCCGTTTTTGTTTTTTTTTTTATTTTCCGCTTGATCATCAGGGCATCAGGTATCTCCCATTTGCAAACGACAACGGTATTCACAGAATGTCTGCTGGCCACTGGTACTCACAATACCGTGAACGAATTAATAGAAGCTCAACGCACCAACCAATTAGTCCGCCTGAGTCGCACGGAAACAGGACAATGCCTACTGCGTCAATCCACCCATCGCCACCCCAGCAAGTGCTACACCTTTCATGATCTCTCCGGGCACGCAGGATCACATATACCAGAAGCCCCTACCACGCAACATGGGCGCTTGCCTTTATCAGGGAAGGCGGAAAGTTAGAGCCAGCTATTACACCAAAAGATACCGCAACCGCTCTGATATCCTCTATGTCGACGCGGCAGGGAATTCTAAAGTAGGATTTTTCACTGCAGTCGCTGACTACGAAGATGGCAGAGTGGGGGCCGCCGCCACTATCCGAACTAATTCGCCTGCAGAAGCGGAAGGAACCGCCATCGCACTCGCGCTTGCCCATTCAGCCATTGACAAAGACATTACCGAAATTTGTACAGATTCTCAGGCGGCATACCGCCACTACCTAAACGGCGTGGCGACACCGGCCGCGCATCATATTCTTGCCACCGCCACCTCTCTCGACCGAACGGTTAATCTAACGTGGATCCCAGGGCATGCCTCGATCCCCGGTAATGAGCGCGTTCATGCGCTGGCTCGAGAACTCTCTACCCGAGCCCCGGATGATCAGGCACCCAACTCCGCGCAGGAGGCTGCATCGGTCCTTTCTACATGCCACCAAATCACCACATTCTACAAACACAACCGCATGACACTGCCACCACCCCACAGCACCTTGTCACCCTTATCCAGTGCTACATGGCGACAATTGCAGTCGGATTGTTTCATTTCCCCTTACCGTCTCTCATGCCTTCACCCTGGCTTGCCCCCTCACTGCGACACCTGTGGCGAGCCCAAATCCTCACTTTTCCACTACCTGTGGGAATGTCCTTCCCCCCAGGCAGTGCCCCCCATCCCCCATCCCATCTTTTCTTCCTGGGAGACTGCTTTGCGGACAGATCAACCCGCCGGTCAGAAATGGCTGGTAGATCGGGCTCTATGTGAAGCAAAAGCCCGTGGACTCCTGGACTAGTAGGGGACCACCCTGGAAGATTTTTTTTTATTAAATAAAGTTTTTTCCATCCATCCATCCGTATACTTTCGTAATGGCGTTGGGACTTCATTGTATATATCGAAGCAGGTTTTTGGTGCTTCACGTAGATCTTGACGCACAACCAGGGAGATAATATTTCAAGGTCACAGCGCCATTTTAGTAGCTGGTTGCCTCACATGCTAAGCTCAGACTTTCACGCTGCGTTTAAGATGTGGTCGTCTTCATTATCTCTATCTTATATGACAATGTTGCGCTAGAAACCTTCATCGCGCTTCTTTTATTCTAACAAAGTAATCAAGGTACTACTGGCCTTAAATTCTTATAATGCCCTTCGCTTTGCTCAGAACCTTTACTCAATAATGTTGATAGTTCCTCCCCTGACAAAAATGCCTCATCGTTTACGTTGTCACAGAAACTCTTGCGACCGTGTGAGCCACATAAATGCCACATTATATGGTTTTACATGGAGCACGTTTCGATTTCCGCCTAGCCAGTCACTTCGACGTCGCTTTACTGCTGCCACAATTAGCCGTTGTGACGATGGCGGTGCTGTGAGATATGGACAATATTTCAAACACAGCAATGCTTAGCTAAACATCGGAAGACGTAGTAAAGCAAAACTAAGCAAAACAAAACTAGTGCTGAACATTGTTTTTGCATGTATATCCGCACATAGGAAGCGAAATTGCCGTTTAATTTTCTTTACTAAATTTGCCATTATACATATTTGAATTCGCAGGTCCTGAAAAATGTCAATAAAGTTTTGACAATAAATTAATAGGTCGTTAATTCGTTATCTGATTATATTTTCGCCCACAAGAATTATTGAAAAAAGGACTTGTAGCAAAAGAAGAAAAAAAAAGAAAATCACAAAAGCCCTCAAGAAATATGCCGGTGATGTTATAGCCGATTTTCGCAAAAAGGTAACCAAGCCTTTTATAGGACAGTGGACCGCGAAGTGCGAAAAGGCGGCTAGATGGCCGATGTACGTGGCTTAAACAGATCAAATTTCCTGCCTAACGTAAAGGTGTGAACTTCGAAAGGTGTTTCGTGCAAGAGGAAAGCCAGGAAGAGCGAGAGTTTGAGGGTAAGTGGTAGACAGAAAGAGAAAGAGAGAGAGAGAGTACTATAGTTAGTCTGCGGCTACGCATTCGAGTCAATCAGCGCATTGACGCAGTACTGCACAACTGACAGACACAATAAAGAACACCACAATACGACAAAGGTCGTAATGGGTATGCGATATAGATGCATATTCTACAAAGAAATTTCGCAGCGTACACCCTATCTAACGACTCTTGCCTGATACAAGCGTAACAACCTGGGCTTGTTGCTGAAAGATTACACTTAAAGCAAGGCAAAGATATGACGGAAACGCTAGAAGGATAATCTGCCGGCCTAGCTTGTTATCGATCATGCGATCAACACATACCTGAGGATGCCCAGTGACTACTATCACAGATAAAGGTCGCACACCGAGTTGGGGAAACCTGTATCAGAGATGACAACAGATACAATAAGAAATGCAGGTAAGGGGTAAAATAATGTAAAAATTTTAGTCAGCAAATTCGCTAACTAGAGTGATTCCCCATGGATCTTGCCATCATCATCAGCCGGACTATACCCACTGCAGGGCGAATGCCTCTCCCATATTTTTTCCAATTAGCCGTCTCCTGTGCTAGCGGCATCCACTTCACCCCTGCAAATTTCTTAACCTCATTCACCCACCTAAGTTTCTGTCGCACCCTGCTATGCTTTCCGTCTCTTGGAATACAATTTGTTACCCTAAGTGACCATCGGTTGTCCTCTCTTCGCACTACACGCCCAGCCGATGTCCGTTTCTTCTTGTTGAGTTCCACTAGAATGTCACTAACTCGAGTTATTTCTCTCATTCACTCTACACGTTTCATATCTCTTAACATTACACCTACTATTTTGCACTCCATAGCTCTCTGCGTTGTCCCCAACTCAAGTAAAACCTTTTTCCTCCACTGCCGGCCACTGAAACCTGAACCAGTGTCACTCATCGCGTAAGCGCAAAACGAACGAGTTGCTTTGAATTCTTCGAATGACGCGCAATGATGCTGGTTACTTTCCAATGCGTACATCGTTACATGAACCACTCATGAACTATACACACTAGCACAGGTATAAATCCTCTTGACTAGCGGCAGAGGGATGATCGCCGTAGAAGGAAACAATGCTAAAGTGCAGCTTCAAGACTCTTTAGCCTAGTTTACCAAATATTAGAGCGATAGAGTTTAAGGTTCAATTCAGCTGTAAGCCCGGCTTAGTTGTTGGCGTCGTTTCTGTGTCGAGTAAATCCGAGAGATTTAACTGTGACTTCAAAAGGAAACAGAAATTAATAAATCACCTCATAAATTGCGATTTAAAGTTGGAACACGGCTCAGACGTAATTATTAGATAGAAGTATTTAATTTAACTTAATTTCGCTACAAAATAAATTGGTGTGACTAGATGCGAATCAAACCTGCGGTCATCGAGTCGCAAGCACTTATGTCGCCAGACCGACATGCTGCCCCTGAGCCACCGAGACACTCTTCTTCGGTTTGATTAAAGTAAGGCCTTTTGTGCCTTGTGATAAATAAAAATCAAATACCAACAAGCATTTTCGAGCTGGGCACTTTCAAACATCTAAAACTGCAGCATTTTTTTAAATCACTAAAATGCGGCAGGTGGCACAGTGCCGAGTAACCAACTCCTCCTTGTTTCTTTCGCTTGCAAGCTACCTTGAGAAGTGTCGAGGCACTCCCAATCTACTCCCGATGCCGATGCGTGAGTGCACGCAAAACCTCGCTTCGCATGCGAGCAGTCTTTATGCCGTTTCACGTTTCGCAAGCAGTTAGCTTGTCAATGCACTTGCTGAACCAGACGTCGGTCTGATAGGGACGCAAATATCGAGCGCGTTTCCTATTAAAGTGTCGATATGCTGACAGCACAATGCGGGGGAGGGATAGAGGCCAACCATCGCACACGTGTTTTCACCATTTTTCTCTTCCTCGATTTCTCGCCAGAGTGGCAATATCTCGAGCAGCAGAAATCGATCGTCACACAAAGCTCTGAAGTGCTCTGCTTTCAAACAGCGAGGTGTTAATATTGTGCTCCGTCCACTGGCAACTCGGCGTATATTGGCCGCCGCCGCCGCCGCCGACGCGTCGAAACGGCTTCGAGCGTCTTGACGCTTGCAGGGGCTGCGATCGATGAAGCGACACGACGCACTACAGGCGACGGGGAAAATCACCATGCCCATTCACTGAGGCGACGAATATCCCATGTGATCTCCGGGAGCTTTCTGTTAACTGGCCGTCTCCAAGCACGTCCAGTGCTGTGACCGCTTTGACGATGTGGCAGCAGCATATAAGTATGGCCTATATAGCCTTACTATAGATATTATTACTGCCCTTTTGACCTATTGCTTTTTTCTATAGGCAAACGCAAATTATCTATTAACTCAGTTCTTTACTCCGCTTTAATTTCCTCACTCTATACAAAAATTATAGACTATTCAGACACTGAACTTTATAATTGTCCTCATTGTTTTTCATCTATAGACTATCTACAGACACTACTAAAGTATTTTTATAGACGCCTTATAGACTGACGCCTGAGAAGAGTGTACGACCATGCAAATATTGTTCGTATATTTTGTTGACTCAAGTCTATTGAGAGTCTAATGACGGTCTAAAGAAACTTTTGCAATAACGTTCCCCAGAGCCCAGCGCGAAAAGCCCACAGGAAAGAGAGAGAGCACTTCACTGAACGTCAGTGCATTTATTGAAGGCCCTAGCTACCATGTTTTACCAAAACCATATCTTGCCTGTTTTAAAAGTTATTTCGTGCATATTGTCAGACATGATATCTATGTACATCACACCAGATCATCGAAATTGTGAGACTATTCTACCATTCGTCACATTCGCCTATAACACAGCAGTACAGCGGACTACCGGTTATTCTCCAGTTTTCCTCGTTTATGGCCGTCCTCCCACTACAATTCTCGACACTTCCTTCTTCTCTACGCCCGACTACTCCACATCAGTACCTACCCATTTTTATCTCGTGTGGCCAGATGCCGTCATCTTGCCAGCCTCAACACGGCAGCGTGCCAGAAAGACCGAAAGACTCGCTATGATTCTACACATCGAGTGGTCTCTTTTCGTCCTGGCGACGAAGTACTGCTTTCCAGTTGGTAGTGTGGGGTTCGCGATTAATAAACCAGTTTCTGGCGACCTCAATGAGATAGAACGAAACGTTGAGGAATTTCAAAGCATCGTCCCACCGGTTATAGGCTCTGCAGCGTTCATATGTGTCGAGCCAGTCATCGATGTCTTCGTCGCGACGACCAGCGAACAGCGGCGGGTCACGTTGACGTGTGGGCAGTGTCGGAGGCATAGGTGCAGCCTAGGTAGAGGGTCCGGCCTGGTCGGGATTGCTCTCGGTGGACATGATTATGGTGGCAGTTGCCAAACGGCGACCGGAACGTAGCTCCAGCGAGAGGCAGGGCCCAAGGCAGCAAGGGGATCGAATTTGACCTCCACCACTTGTGAAAGAAGGCTAGGTTGAGACGGCAAGGTCGTGACGGCAAGGTCGTGACGGCAAGGTCGTCACGGCAAGGCCAGCGATGCCTTGTCTAGCGTTTTAATCCGATGACAAAACCCAGGCGCGTGCTGGAGCCGGCGCCACGGGACGATGATGATGGTATGTACAAATGAAAGAGGAAGATCATGGCATGTACAAATTAAAGAACATCCACGAAAGAGTCACAATATAAACATCTTTTCCTTGTAGTGATCAAGCGCTTCAGCTGTAACCGTGACAATTTTACGCTTCAATATCAAAAGAATATGATGTGGGGGGTATGCTGTGGAAGGATGTGAATTAATTTCGCAGAAATTGATGTGTTCGACTCAGTACACGAAATTTTTCAGTTTTCGCCTGTGGCAAAATTCTAGCTGCCTCCACACCTGGTACTGAACCTGCCTTCTTTTGCTCACTTTCAAAAGGAGAAATATCCAGATTCAAGTTGCCTGCAACGTTGACTGCAAAGGCAAAAATGTAACAAAGGGGAATCAAACTCGAATAACAAATATTTTCGCATCAACACATCGTGATGTCAAACATTAGAACAAAACAGATTGGAAGTCAATTATTTCTGCTCTTTAATATTTAACAATTCGACACAAGAGAGAGAGAGAGAGAAAACTTTTAATGAGCATAATAATCAGTAAGAATTCGCAGGAGCTGGGTGGTCGGTGCCCCTAGTCCAGGGCTCCGCCGGCAGCAGCTGACTTGCGGACTAGCTGGATAATCCAGGCTTGCTGGTCCAGGTTGTCGCTGGTCAGGGCCGCCTCCCACTGCTCGTGTGTCGGGCATGGCACTACACACGAGGCCGAGTGGTTTGGGCGCCCGTCTCGGCTGCGGGAGGTGGTCAGTTCGAAACCCGCCGCCGGACACCCACCGGTAAAATTGGGTACAAGCGTCCCCCGGCCCGGCGCCCGGCTCTTTCAGGGGTGTGCGTTTGGGAGAGGCTCTGCTAACCCTGCTGTGCTCCTTCGGGGGCTTAGTTTCGAACAACCATGGTCTGCAAAGGCCGTGCTGCTAACCCTGCTGTGCTCCTTCGGGGGCTTAGTTTCGAACAACCATGGTCTGCAAAGGCCGTGCTGAAAAAAGAGCATCCGCCTCGCATTCGGGAGGTACGGGGTTCGATCCCCAGTGCCGCCGGGTACCCACCGGTTTCCAATGGGTACAAGATTTCCCCCGGCCTGGTGCTCGACTCCTCTGGGGTGAAATGCTGGGAAAAGGGGCCATGAACCAAAAATGCAGGTTCCGCCTCGCATTCGGGAGGTACGGGTTTCGATCCCCAGTACCGCCGGGTACCCACCGGTTTCCAATGGGTACAAGATTTCCCCCGGCCTGGTGCTCGGCTCTTCTGGGGTGAAATGCTTGGGAAAAGGGGCCATGAACCAAAAATGTATCATGGTGCATGTGCTTGGGTATCGGGTTCACATAGATGTTGTTTCTTGTAGATGTCGAAATTTGTGATTTGATCTCAGAAGTTCTTAGTGCCTGCCAGATCAAAAAACAGCGCGGCTACTTGGGACAAACAGAGAGGAGAATAACGGACAAGCGCTGACTACCAACTGAAGTTTATTCGAAAAAGGCACAGGTAATATACACTTTTTTCTCAAGAACCAGGACGCATGCGCTCCCAAACAAGCATCAGTCTAATCATGGGAATCCAAATATACAATCTCAGTGTCATGCAGAAGCACCGATGGCGTGCTCACGCAACTATCCCCTTTTCTATGGATGTGATAGGCTTCCGATAACTCCCTGGTTAGTTGATCCTTATGCCTGTAGATTACATTAGTGTTGTTAAAAAGAGGTGTGCATAGTTTTTTATCAGGATATCTCGGATCATTATTTAAAGGGCAGTCCCTGTAGTGCAGGGCAAGGTTCGAAGATGGGGCATTTTTCAAAGATGCCTTATGTTAGCGTAGACGGGTGTTGATACATTTACCTGTTTGGCCTATATACCTCTTTCCGCAAGAAAATTCAATGTCATACACCACGCCTTCAGCATAGCCTGCCATAGCCCTAGTTTTGACAGGATTTCCCTACCCGCCTGCGTTGTTGTTAGGCGTTGTTTCTGACTCTCTAGAACCGCCTCCTTGAGCTCCTCGAAGTTGTTGTGCACTCCGAGTCCCCAAAGACGTTCCGTTGATGTTGTTGGCGGGAGGTTTAGGGACGTTTTATAGGCTCCTCTTATGATAGTGTCAATGGCCTTTTATCAGTGATTCTAATTTCGTGATATGGGAGCCCGTAGGTAATCCTGCTAACAACTAGGGCTTGTACAAGGCGGAGGGTGTCCTCCTTCCTCATCCCTTTCCGGTGCCAGGTCACCCTTCTAATCATTCTGGAAATTTGGTTGACTGTGGTTTTGAGTGTATTGATTGTATAATCCACTCTCAAATTGCTTTGCAACCACAACCCCAAAACTCTGATCTTGTCCTTCTCTTGAATTGTCTGGTCTCCTAGACAGAGCTGAATTTCTCCTGGGGACTTGTAATTTCTTCTCTGTAGCTTGATAACTTCGGATTTTTCTGGGGAGCATTGAAGACCGCTCTCCCCAGCAAATTCCTCGACTAGGTCTATAGCGGCTTGCAGAGCTTCTTTTTGCGCCAAGGATCCCTGAGTAGCCCAGATGGTGATGTCGTCCGCGTATAAAGTGAAGCCAATATCATTGCGGGTCAACAGTTTTTTTGCTAAATTTATCATTGCTATGTTAAATAGCATTGGAGAGATTATAGAACCCTGCGGTGTACCTTTGTTCGACATGGGTACTTTTGGTGATCGGATCTCTCCAATTCCTATGGTGGCTGTGCGATCTGAGAGGAAAGCCTTCACGTATTTGAAGATTTTCTCCCCGCAGTTGATATTGTTTAATTCGTGCAATATGGTTTGGTGGCCAATGTTGTCGAATGCTCCTTTGAGATCTAGTGCCAGAATGAAATTTTCGCCTTTTCGGGGTATGGTGTTGATGACTTCTTCCCTAATCCGGAGGAAAGCATCTTGCGTGCAGAGTCCCTTGCGGAAGCCCAGCATGCAGGAAGGAAAGATGTTGTTTTCGTCGATGTAATTTTGGAGCCTGAGGCAGACTACTTTTTCATAGTTTTCCCAGGCAAGAAGTGAGGGAGATAGGACGGAGACTCTCCACAGCCGGTGGCTTTCCAGCCTTTGGTATGGTGATGATATCCGCGTGTCTCCAAGCTGATGGGACCTGTCCCTTCTCCCACAGTTCTTCGTTGATGTACTTCGTTAGGTCTTGCAGATGTTCGATGCTTAAGTTCCTAATCATGGCGTAGGTGACTTTGTCTCCTCCAGGGGCAGTGTTTCTTGTAAACGTAAGGGTGGCTGAGTAGACCTCCGCCAGTGTTATGGGGGAGTCAAGGGAGGGGTTTGGTTGACCCGCATATGAAGTTTGGCAAGCCGGAGTAGGGTCTCCTATGCATTTCTTGTGCATGGCGGTGATCAACTCTGCATCTGTGCCCGGGTATTTATGGGCTATGGTGTGGAGGGTTCTTCTTGTGGCCGTTTTGGTTTTTGAGGGGTCTATCATGCTTCTTAATATTTACCATGCTTTAGCCGTGCTTAGGGTACCTTTCAGCGAATTGCAGAAATCTGCCCAGTTTTGCTTGGCCAGCTTTATAGCATACTCTTGTGCTTCAGCCGTAACCTGTGCTATCTTCATTTTAAGTTTTCTATTTAATTTTTGCATTTTCCACCGTTTTAATATACTTTTTCGGGCTTCCCATAAATGTAGGAGATGTCTGTCTACTTCTGGGGTTTTTGTCGTTGTGTTGATGGTCTGGGTCGTTTTTGCATGAGCATCCCTTAGGCTTTGAACCCAATCTTCAATTGTTGTGATGCCGTCGTGTGGCGGTCTAATTTGTCTGAACTGATCCCAGTCCGTTATTTTAGTAGAGCCAATGTTCCTTTTCATGCGGGTTGTCATTAGAGATAAGCTAAGGATTTTGTGATCGCTGCCGAGTGTTTTTTCTAGATTGGCCCAGGTGCAATGTCTTATGTTTTGGGTGAAAGCTAGGTCTGGGCAGGTGTCTCTGCTTACACTGTTTCCTATTCTAGTGGGGGACATGGTGTCCGTCATAAGACAGAGATCCAGCTGCTCAGCCGCTTCCAACAACTTGGTTCCCTTCGGGGTGTCCTTGTGGTAGCCCCATGCCGTATGTACAGCGTTTAGGTCCCCCATAATAATAAGGGGGTTCGTTCCCGCTATGCGTGTGCATTCCAGTAAAAGTGGCTTGAAATCTTCCTGCGTGTTGCTTGGAGGACTGTAAAGGTTTAGGACAAACACACTCTGCTTTCTTCTTTTTTGAGAGATGACCTCGATGAGAACTTGATTAATTTCACTGAAGGGAAGGTCGTGCGGTATGACTGTTAGTGTGGGGGCCATTAGTGTAGCTATTTTAGGTGCCATTTCATGGGTGTATGTGAGGTATCCTTTGAGGTATGTTGTGCATCCTGTTTCTTGGAGACAGATGACGTCCGGAGGTATCGTTTGATTTTGAATAAACATCTGCAGGGAGCTGCGTTTCCTCTTGAAGGAGCGACAGTTCCACTGCCAGAGCTCTAGGTGGTTTGGTTGCCGGTTAGGGGAGGCAGCCATCAGCGTTGCTCGCCACTGACTCGCAGTCGCTGAGATCTGTCATGCCAGCGGACCTTCGGCGGGCTTTTAGTCGAGGGTCATCGGGGATTCCCGTGCGTTTTCGCACCCCCTGAGTTATTATTTGGATTTTCGAATTGAATTCTTCTTGAACTGCCGCAAATTGAGTTTGCGTGGCAATTTGTTGGTCTTGGAGTTGTTTGGTTAGTTGTGTCATGGTCTGCTGCATTTCATTAATCATTTGTTGCATTTGAGTAAGAATGCTTGGTGCGTTTTCTTGAGTGTGAAGTCCGAGAGTTTGTGTAAGCGGTTTCTGCCGTTGCGTTTGGAGTACACTCGCCTGTTGAGTTTGAGATGCGGAGGTGTTTACAGCATTTTGTACCGGTTGTGGCTGTACCGATACTATTGATGAGGGTTGGGGGGCAGTTTGCTTCTGACCCATTTGTAGGAGTTGTTGTAGTTGTTGTTCTACCTTATTAAGGCGTTTCTGTTGTTCTGATAGTTTGATTGTCCGTTGTCTATTTTGCTCTTCGAGCCTAGTGCAATCCTGGCATGGACCATACCCGTCTAGAGCAGTGGGAGAGGCAACCTGAGCCCAGCTTACCCTTTTGGTGTCGTGCTCTAGCTTGTCTGGCGTCGCCCCTAACGCTTCTGGTGGTCCCTGCTGGTTGGGCCTAATCTGTTGTATCTTCTGTTGGGAATAGTAGGCTGTCAAGTCCCGTCCCTTGGATCTCGATCGGGACTGGGGTCTCTGTTTCTCTGCCAGCTGCTGTTCCTCCTCCTCCGATGAAAACCAGCGGCGCTCCATCGGCTTGATCTGCTGATCTCTCCGGCTGACGTGCTGCTTGGGGGGCTTCTGTTGCTGATTGTTATTGCTTTGTTTAGCTTTGCTGTTGTAACGTCCGATATGTGCCCTGAGGCGCTGCTTGCAGGCCTTGTCTCCCGTTAGGTGGTTTCCCTGGCAGGCCACGCACTTGGCTTCACAGGTGTGGTTTTCCTCTGGTTCATGAAGGCCGCAGTTCCGACATACTTTGGCGTTCGTTGGGTGTTGGGCAGACATCCGCTCTGTGGCCTGCCTTGAGACAGTCTTGGCAGATCTGTTGGGTTGGTCGATATGGGTAACATGCCGTCTCTTCCCCGTAATAGATGACGTAGCGGGGGAGAATGCGGCCTATGAATGTTAGCACTGCCGTGCGAGACTTTCCCAACATTCGTGCTTGAACGATCTCGACCCCTTGTGTGCGTAGTCGGATGCTTGATAGAAGCTCCTCTGATGGTGTGTTTGGATCCACTCCATGAATAACTCCTCTGATGACTTCCTCAGGCGCCGCCAGGTAGACGTTGACTTCGTAAGCCTTGTTTTCCAAAGTCAGACTCTTGATGAGCCGTATGGCGTCCGCAGTCTCATCGTAAGGAGTGCTGACTATGATTATGTTCGATCCTCTGCGGGGTCTCACAATAAATTTGGACAAGTCGCACAATGCTGGGTTGTTGCAGGCAGCCACGATGGCTCTTGAGAACTGGGTAGGAAAGAATTTTCTGACTTCCATGCCTTTCTTGGGTCTTATGATCACCTTATAGTCAGTTTTAGGAAGGGTTGGTAATTTCCTCCTCTTCTGAGACGCTGTTTGATCCATAGCCGGCTGTACTGGCGATGCTATCGTTTTCTTCGGTTTCACTACGGTCTGCAGCAAGTGCGTCGGGGGAGCATAGATCTTTCCTGCGATCACGACTTGTTCGCCTCTTGCTAACCTTTGGCGATTCTTCTTGCATATGTTTACGTGCCAGTTGGAGTAAAGGTCATCCGGCGTCCAGGCACGACCCTCTTCCATGTCCTTAGAAGTTTGGAATTGGACGTCTAATTCCATTCCCTGGTGTTTAGCAGAGTGAGCTGGGTTAGCGGTTGTTGAACACAGACCACTAGATCCCGCTGCGCCTTGGTCTAAGGTATCCATACGCTCTGGGCCGGCATTACTAGGCCTCGCATCGCCTAGCATGGCCGCCGCCGAGGAGCTTCAAAAGCCCATTTCGATGTCCAATAAAACACTCACGGGTTTGAGAAAGGCCTCGGTGAATTCCGGATGACTTCAGGAAGGTCCTCGAAACAAACTTTCCAGGATTTGTTGGATTTTCCACACAATTTCCTTTCTTTTTAGCCGAGCCCAATCGAAGTGCGTCCGCTGCCATACAAAAACAATCACTTAGCAGCACCTTAGCGATGCTTGGTAAACGACAATGCAATATGAGCGCCATCTACGCAAAAAAGAAACACGCGTGCTCAACATTCGTGCGAATCATAATCACATCGCGATAGAATAACAGCTTAAGTTTGCTTTCATTTATTTGAGACAAGCGAAGTACGCAAATAATTACTAACACTGATGTCAAGCTCCCCTCGGAAGAGCAACCACATTACACGCGCAAAGGGAGAGTGGTATTATCGGGAGGTCTCGGTCAGTGCACAAACAGAGTCGGTGACAACGTCAAGATTGGAAGGCGAATAGCCAGCTCGGTAGTAACTGTGCGCTGCAATTAAAGTGCGTCGTTTGATGATAGAAATCTCGAACTGCTGCTCTCAGTTGAAGCTTTCATTAAAAAATACAATTTATTATAAGCTCATTCGTTATCGTGTGCGCGAAGGTGGCGAGACCAATTCTAATTTTAGCTACATGGCCAGAAAGAGCTTATGCACATGTTTGTTGACTACGATTTATCAGATACACGGTGTGCTCGTGCATGCTTGCTTTGCATTATGCGAAAAATGCACAGCAAGCAGCGTATCATGGCTACACGGCGATATGATGTGATTATTATAACAGTCGCACATAGCTCACCACCAGTCCACACACATAAAAGCCAGCATGGAATGTCAGGTGTAGCTTTTATTTATTTACTTATTATATGCTGCAAACCTTTAGATCCAAGTAGGGGGGCATAGATGCATACGAACAAGAGGAAACAAAAACAAAAAAAAAGCAATGAAAATTTATACAATATTAGTCGCACTGTATAGCCATTTAATATATTTTTCCAGACTGGTAATGTCCTAGGGAAAAAGGAAAACTTAAACTCGTCAGTTCGAGCATAATAGGATGTCAATGAGTCAGTATGATGATGCCTTGTGTGCCCTGTTATTGCTGGAGAAATATAAGGGGGCTTGTTTATTGCAATCTTGTTACTTATCAGGAGATAAAGGAAATCAAGCCTCAGCTGTTTTCTGTGGGATACAACTATAGGAATAGAATTTTCTGTCATTGTTTGAGAGCGTGAGTCAAACCTAGCGAATTTATTTAATATAAACCGAACTCCCTTTCTTCGTATTTTTTCAAGACGGGGCATATTTGACTTAGTGTGAGGATCCCATGCTATGCATGTATACTCTAGCTTAGGTCTAATAAATGAGACGTAAGAGAGTAATTTTATAGAAGAAGGGGCGTTTTCGAGTTTGTGTCTCAGGAACGTTTTCGAAAGGCAAAGGAGCAGATTATATTAATATGCAAGTTCCAGGACAGAGTAAAAGTTAAGGTAATACCGAAGTATTTGCAGCTGTTAGTACCGCGCAGTGGTGAAGTACCTAGGGAGTAAGAAAAAATAAGCGGGGCTTTTTTACGAGTAATACGCTTATTTTTTCTTACTCCCTAGGTACTTCTCTTTTACGAGTAATACGGCCCCGCCGGGGTGGTGCAGTGGTAAGACGCCCGACTACTGTCCGGAGTTCCCGGGTTCGAACCCGACCTCGGTGGCTGCGTTTCGATGGAGGCGAAACGAAGTGGCGTCCGTGTGCTGTGCGATGTCAGCGCACGTTAAAGATTCCCAGGTGGTCGAAATTACTCCGTAGCCCTCCACTACGGCTCCCCTTTCTCTCTTCCTACTTTCACTCCCACCTTCATCGCTTCTCTTACGGCGCGATTCAGGTGTCCACAGAGTAAGTGTGACAGATACTGCGCCTTTCCCTTGCTGTGAACCAATTATTATTATTATTACGAGTAATACGGAGGAATAATGATTTGTAAGCATTTATCAACATCCCCCCTTCACTGCACCAATTCAATATGTTGTTTAAATCTGATTGAAGCGCAATATGATCATGTGGAGTTGTCACATCTCTATGCAAAATACAATTATCAGCAAACAGTCTGATTTGTACACCCGAACTCATAACATTCAAGATGTCATTGATATATATGAGGAATAGCAGGGGACCCAAAACACTACCTTGAGGCACCCCTGACGTGACTGGAACTTAAACAGCGCAACAGCACGTCGTAGAGAGCACGTGCTATGACAGTGACCTCGCGCACAAAAGTAATATATCGGCAGTGTAGAGCGCTCCCATGGCATGTCAGGCTAAATTCCAAGTCACTGAAAATGTCACTAACTTCTTTTATGAATCCGCACTCAACACTACACGAACACGAAGCGCCACCTCACTCCACTTCCGCCGAGCAGCTCTGTACCTTGCCGAGGCAGTTGAGGCAAGCAGACAGTCATGTAAGAAACCACTCACGTGCTTTTCCCGAGCATCGATATCAGATGGCGCTGGCACGCATTTAAGCCATCATACTCGTGGTCACCAAACTTTTGCTCCGGCGGCACCAAGCTGCGATGCCGCATGTTTGGTTTGGTTTGGTTTGGTTTACGGGGTTTAACGTTCCAAAACAGCTCAGACTATGAAAAACATCGTAGTGGAGGGCTCCGGATATTTCGACCAACTTTACAGTGCACTTCCCATCGCACAGCACACGGCTGCCTTGCTTTTCGCTTGCATCCAAAAGCGGCCGCTGCGGCCGGGATTCGATCCCGCACCCTCGAGCACAGCAATTGAGCGCCCTAACTCCTGCACTACTACGGCGGGTCAAAGCCTTGTGTGGGAGTACACGGACTGCGTTAAATGACGTCCCCTGGACGTTCCAGACTTCTGATTCACACTTCTGTCGCCTGTGCGCTGTATATTCGCTATTTGCTGCTTGGGGGCACGCGGTTCTTTTAACTTCTTTCTTATAGCTCTCGCGACATTGCTCGTCATAGGTTCGTCTGTGATCATCATTCACATTTCTCGACGAGCGCCGAACAAAAGTTTCACTTTCGCCTCGACCGAGTTTCTTGATCTGTTCTGACATGGATTGTCGCATCTAGGTGCCTCACGTAACCGAGCTGTAGATAGGGGCCACGAAAGACGCAGTAGGGGAAGGTTCCGTATCAGAAGGCTGTCGCCACCGCTGGGATTGGCTATCGCTACCATAGGCTTATCACCGAAACTAAATCACTACTTCGGCAGCGCTGCCGGTGTTTTGAATTTGAGGAAATGTGTTCATCAAGCAACGATTCACCGCTGGTTCCTCAAACCTTGGCTGCATTACGTTTCAACACTACAGCGTGCTGTAGGTACCGCAATCAACATGTTCAAAATGTTGCAAAATAGTTTAATCATCTACGCAAGGTATTCACCGTACGTGAAAAAGAAAAAAAGCTTATTTGTACCGTATCAGGCTTTTTTATCAGCAGAGCGGTATGCACTTATTTTATACAGGCAGATATTTAATTGCTATTCGAACTCTACTAAAGGGTTACAAAAGTGAAATTTGGAATATGAAAGAAGGAAATATGAAATATGAAAGAAGAGATTTCTAGACTCTTCAGTAACATCAGCCGAAGAAAGAGACGTCGTAACATCCACTCAGACATCTAGGCGGTCGGCGGTGGTCATTTAAAGCGCGCCGCCTCTCAGCTGAGTAACATAAAACATGATTCGGCTGGCAATAGCTCTTGCAATATTAACAAATAATATGGCTGCGATAGTGAAGTAATTTTGAATCCGTCAAAAAAAAAATCGTGCGGAAAGGGGAGGAGATTATGGCTCATAGCCGTCTGTATCAAGCGTCCGCACTCAATCGAGGGCAGAAGGGGCACCGGTTGCTGTGCTGGGGCCAGCTACATGTTATAACATTTTTTCCTCTTAAGCTCAACTTACAATAAAATTATTTCATATCAACTGTCTAATGCATATGAAAGAGGTGCAACCAGTTTTCTGAGACCTCGGTATCCGGATCCTGCCTGCTGGCAAGAGACAGCCGCAGTTACAAACTGTCTTTCATTTGCTGTCATGCCCGTTATGTTTGGCATACGCAGGCTTGCCACCATGTGCTTTTCCTTACCGCTGTATGAGTGCAAAAAAAAAAACTTAGGTTATCGTAAGCATCATGCGACATATACGCGAAAGTCTCCTTTTTCTACAGCGTGCGGTTTGCTTAAGTTATCGTACATGTAAAGAAAAAATACGGACACGATTGCTCGTTTTGTGAATGTGCAATGGAAAATTCCTTTTAAGTAACTTAGACGATACGTCTTGAACCCGAGTACTTGTCTTTTAGGTAAAGGTTTCTTCTGAATGGGGCCATCATAGCCTTATGACCAGAGGAGCGCCCTTGCCACCTAGCAGAGACATGCACGTGATTCTTGAGGGTGGAGACGTCAATCACCGAGGCGTCACACTGAAAGCGCGGCATTTTCGGCAGATGCAACTGGAACTGCTATGTCGCACTCAATAGATAAAAAAAAAAATACCGAATTAAGAGAGTTCAAATTAGCGTGATTATTCTATATAAGAAACCAAAATTCTAATAATAGCACTCTTTTGTGTTCCTAATTTTTTCCGCGTAAAATATTATGCCGGCCTCCCAAGAAGCGTCAAGCTACCGGCCGGTAACACAGAAAACGCTTGTTCGTTCCGTTCTTCATTGCAGCTATGCAATACAGCTCTCCGAAAATTCCGTATCGAAAGGTCAGAAAAAGTTTAGAAGAAAATATTAAGGTTCATATTCCGCAACTCTGGAGAAAACATTTCCTTTTCTTCACATTACAGGTTTTAGGTCTACACAACTCTGTCATCTCTCTGCCGCCTAGAATGTCTGAAATTACTCTCACACGGGTTTACTCCCACGGCTAAGTACCGTAAATTAGCCATACTTCAACTTCAATGAACCTTTCATCTAATGGGGTCCCCATAGCCTTAAACTTTTATTCCTTTGAGCACCCAACTTTAGAATTCCATACCCGTAACCATCCGCTCATTAACCATACAACATCGCTTGTTGATTTCTGTTGTCTGTTGGTCCCCGTATTCTTTTCGAGATTCCTACTGTTTTGTCCTACCTCACTAATAATAATATGGAAATAAACGCAACCAGCCGCATCTCTTATGCACGACTCAACTGAGTGCTCTTCAGAATGCCGCCTCTATACGGCAGCTGTATGTGCTATTCATGGAACGAAACGGTTTATTAAAATCTTTTTCTATTTTGTCCAGTGTCTCAGAAGACTTTACTTTCAAAGGAGAACGCTATATGTCCATTATAAAGGGTCAATAGACTCCCTGAACGTCTCTAATTGCAAATTTTGCGACACTAAAGCCAGCATCGCAATAGTTAGGTATTATGGTGTACAAGAAAGGAATACATTTTTTTCACCTAATTTATATATGCCATTCAAGCTTTGTTTTTATTTCTTCTTTCTTGCTACCAAACTTGAAGCTAATTCTTGCGTTTTAATTAGTTCAGCTTACTCAAGATACACGCAAGCAAATTTCGTTACAATCAAATCGCTCAATTTAGCGATTCTCTCTTCAACGTAGTTTGGCTTCGGCTAATTTTTGAATGGCCTTTTTAGGAATATTTCGCTTAACCAAGTTTATTTCTGGCGTAAAGTGCACTATCTGAATTATGTTCACGGAGGTCGACAAAATATAATTCACATGCTAGTCATTTTTTCCCTCGACGACGCAAACTTACCAGTTATCTTTCACCAATAGCACAATTATCAGTGGCTTTCTTGAAAACTCAGCACTGATTACCATCACCAATGCACCCTCACACGCATGTTAGCCTAAGTCGCTCAAGTACCGGTGAGCCCACCTCAACGGGATGTCAACATTTAAATATTGCTTCGGCAGCCACTGCGCCACCTACAGACCAGTTCTATGCCGTTTATACTTGTTGGTTCAGTGCGTTCCAGGAAAATGAAGGGTTAGGGGGAATAAATGTTTTAATTTGTTTATTATCTCTTTGGCTGTTCATCTCGGCTAGATAAAGGTGTATGCTTCTCCAATGACACCAATATATTCAAGATAAGAAAGAACTCCTGGTTTCACGTTCAGAACCGTCACATCATGTATGTTCTCAGACAGCGTTCACCACACTAAATTCATAACGAGCTATCGTCTCGTGGTGTCCTTTTGAGAGTCATTTGAATTTTCAAAATTACGTGCATTGCAGGCGTCAAGGCATCTTGATTTTCACATAAAGCCTAGAACACCAGACATGCCCGGATGAAAACAAACCGTCTCAAGAGAGCCATTTCGAATTCAGAAATAAGGAAACGCAAATAACTAAACCGTATGCAAAGAATGCGAACCAGCCACCATAATAAGATACCGGCCGCAGTGTTTGTGCTAGCGTGCAGCATTGCAAACGAGCGAATTTCTTTCGCAGCCCCTAAAAGCCGACGCCAGGGAGGCCGTTAAACAAACAATACGCGCCAGCCTCCGTCGCACTTTCGCGGGAAAAGAATGCGAAGTCAAATAAAGGCAGTGCGAAGGAAAGTTCACTGTACCGCGAATATCTCCAGGTGCAACATTCTGGCGCCCGTGGAAAGGTCGACGCGGCCTCCTTGGGCTGTGAGACGGCGGAGCTTGGAAGGCGGGGTGGAGGTTTTATTGAATTTGGAGCCGCGGCACTATCACCGTGCGCTTCACTCGACCTGCCTGAGAGCCTTAAAGTGCCGAGGGAGCCTCAGCTCGCCCGAAAGAGAAAGCGGCCAGCAACGTCCCGGATAATAAGGGAGCTAGCCTGCTTTGAAGCTCGAAGCGCCGATAAAACTGGCTGGCACTTCGGAACAGTGCTCGAGAGATATCCGTAGCCATAAGGGCCCTGCTTTTACGTAACGATCGTTACTGTAAATGCTGCCAGTGAGTGAGTGAGTGAGTGAGTGAGTGAGTGAGTGAGTGAGTGAGTGAGTGAGTGAGTGAGTGAGTGAGTGAGTGAGTGAGTGAGTGAGTGAGTGAGTGAGTGAGTGAGTGAGTGAGTGAGTGAGTGAGTGAGTGAGTGAGTGAGTGAGTGAGTGAGTGAGTGAGTGAGTGAGTGAGTGAGTGAGTGAGTGAGTGAGTGAGTGAGTGAGTGAGTGAGTGAGTGAGTGAGTGAGTGAGTGAGTGAGTGAGTGAGCGAGCGAGCGAGCGAGGAAGTTTTTGATATCGAATTGTTTTTGCATTTTTACGCAATTCTCATTCATAAACCGCTAACCAAAAGGCGAACAAGTAATGAACTGAGGCCCGGACAGGCTTGTTGCGCACTGTTTGAGCGGTACTTTAGCTTAATAGCAACAACTTTAACCGTGAGCACGTGCGCCAGCGAGTTCGTTAATAATCATCGAGTCATCGCTAAATTAGGCATGAGTGAGTGGGTCACTGAATAGATGAGCTCACGTGATGAAAGACGGAATAATATGAGGAAAAGGAAGGTGCAGCAACTGGTTTACTCTTGATGTACACGTGAAATGCGCTGTGAAAAGAAAAGGAATTAAAGGGATGGCCAAGAGGAAAAAGAAAAGCCATAGATGAGTGCCAGAGAGAGAACGCTCACTAATGACTGTGTTTAGTGGAAGGCTAACAAATGAGCGGGCGGCATGATTTGGTGCACCAAGGACGCAGTGAGCGATTCTGTACGTGCGCGCATGAAAGTGACTGCAGTCGCATAAGAGGAAAGACCTCAGCAGCATTCATCCTCAACGCTCCACTTTTTACGCCCGTTTCACATACTTTAAGCAGAACTGAGCAGCCTATAGCTTAATGCCCTCGTGCTTTCAACTCGTTCTGGACAGCCCATTAAGCCTCACGCTAAGATAAAACGCACTCAACAGGAAGCCTCGATAAAGAAAGTTACCGAGCAGAAGGGTACCAAAAGGGTCTGCGAGTGGTTTATTGTATAGCGCCAGGAAACAAAGTTAAGCGACTCGAACAGGCCATTGTTCAGTGAAGAGTTTGCATACGTTTCTGCGAAGTAGTTCAACAAACTTTGCTCCACTTTTTCTCTTTCGAATCTGGTCGAATCTCAAGGCATGAATCTAAAGTAATAGTTAGCAAAGAGAAAGCACACAACAGCGTTTTTGTTTACGCATGAAGAGTCTTTTCGGGCTGCTCTTTTTGAAAGCGCCACGTTTTCTTTGCAAAGAGCCTCCCTTTCGCCCGAACATTCTCCTTCCCGAGTAATCAATTCAAACTTTACCTCTCTTTCCTTTCCAACGACGCCCCTGATCTCTAAGCCTACTCATTACAGACTGAGCTCAGCATTTTGTAAGCCAATCAAGTTTAAGAGGCTGCAATAGAAGAGAAGCTGTGCTGTGCTGAATTTCACTCGTCGTTTTTCATGTCTTGATTAGTTTAGTTTTGCGCATTCCCGCCCTCATGCAGTTTTGAAAGATGCTCGTATACCTAGTCAATTGTGTTATCTTCGACGGGCAACATGCTACACCGTTCCAGTAAAATTCTAGGGGGCGCTTTTGACCAATAAAGTACGATGAGGCGAAAATATTTATAGCGTTGTGGTCGGCGAGTCTTTAGCGTGGTGTTTACTGAAGAAAGTTGCTGAGTCATTAGCTCGATGTTTGCTGAACTGTGACTGAATGCTTTGTGATTTATTGATGGATTTGACACAGTCTAACGTTAGAGGTGTATAACTGTTATTCATGTGTACTCATTTCTGAACCTTCAGAAAAGAGGTCTTGTTTAAATGTGGTCGTGGATTGACTTGTGCTTCACTGGGTCTATATCTAGACTGATTGCTTCGTGGCCAGAGTTTCCTCTCTTTCCTTACGGCGTGGTTCAGGTGTCCACAGAGAAGTGTGATAAACGCTGCGTCTTTCGTTTCCCGTAAGCCAATCTGAAATAATAATATTGTTACATATATATATGCCTTTGAAGAAGACAACGGTGAACAACAGAGAGAGAGACGACTAAGCTGAAGCAACGGTTGGTGCTTGCCACAACACTTAAGCCTGTCATCAGCTAGTGTATCTTCCTGAACTAACCTTCTGCCACATATCATCTTGGCGGCATAGTAATAATAATAATAATAATAATAATAATAATAATAATAATAATAATAATAATAATAATAATAATAATAATAATAATAATAATAATAATAATAATAATAATAATAATAATAATAATAATAATAATAATAATAATAATAATAATTGATTAACAGGGAATGAAAGGCGCAGTATCTGCCACACTTGTTCTGTGGACCCCTTAACCGCGCCGTAAGGGAGAGGAGGAAGTGGAAGTGAAATTGGATAGAGAGAAAGAACAACCGTAATTTCGACCACTTGGGGTCTGAAACGTGTACTGACATCGTACAGCACACGCGCGCTTCTCCGTTTCAATTGAAACGCCGCTGATTTCTGCTTTAATGAGTCTTTGTCTGTATGCTGAGTGGCGCGGCGTTTGAGGAAGAGCCTAATGGTAATGAAAGGCGCAGCACGGACGCCTGGATCGTACGTCCGGCGGGGTCAGCTTCGTATATGTGTCAATCACTTGATGAAGTCATCGGTCATGACCAGACTTGACGTCGTGGCTGATGACGTCACCAGGTGATGACGTCGTTGATTGGATCGAACGCCCGGCGGGGTGATACGTAAATAGCCTGGTGACGTCATCAGTAGGGGCTGAATGTGGTGTAAAGGTGACGCAATTTTGTTAATGAAGTGTAATTGGTTAATTATTTCAATGTGACCTCACGATGCGTCACATCCGGCCGTTATTTATGACGTAACCGTCAGTCACGAGTGCTCATGTCACTATCATCATCATCATCATCATCATCACTAACTACCATTAAATATTATTAACGGGGACTACCTGTACCACTAGCTAAAGTTCTTCCTTTAAAGGCGAACAGAACCCCCCAGAATCTCGCGAAGAGGCGTGACATTCCTCGCGGACGCACGCACGCACGGACGGATGGTACTCGTGACGGCTTTTCCCAACCTTGACAAGGAGCATACAGCAAGGTGGACCCTTGCTGCCTGCTGCAAAGCATGTGAAAGAATCGGTTCGCCCAGACCGAACAGGACTCTAACGAAAAACGTAGAGCTTGTTTGTTTGTTTGTTTGTTTGTTTGTTTGTTTGTTTGTTTGTTTGTTTGTTTGTTTGTTTGTTTGTTTGTTTGTTTGTTTGTTTGTTTGTTTGTTTGTTTGTTTGTTTGTTTGTTTGTTTGTTTGTTTGTTTGTTTGTTTGTTTGTTTGTTTGTTTGTTTGTAGCACTACACTCTTATGCGCTCCTCTTCACAATCGTTCGTGCAACTCAGACTATGCATCACGAAACAACACGCAGCACACAGACAAGTGCTCGCTCGGCTGCTGCGTTCAAATTGGGAAAATAAGGGCGAATGAGGCGACCAGCGTTAAGAAGATACCATTCTCGCCGACCATTTGCAGCGCGTGCTCAGTGACGATCCCATCTTCTGATAAGATGGGAGGGCGAAACGCGCGGTGTGAGCTGAAGTTCCTGCGCGAAAAGTAAGCGCACCTGAGCAGAGGGAAGCCAGCTCACGCGGAGAAAAGGCTCTCTCGGCCTTTGCTTGAAAGGCACTTTGAGGTGTTGCTTTACCCGGTGCACGTTCCGTCTTCCTTTTCCTATAAAGAGGATATAGGTTCTTACCACCTAAACCGCTACAAGTCAGTGTATGATCATAAAAAAAAGGACAGATAAAAGTTCCGCGGATGTACGCGTGCTGCGCACGGCAGATATCAAAGATACCGAAGCAAAGCACCCGCAACCCGTGAGCGACTGCTTCGCGGCACGGTGTTCACCTTTCTACCGACGCTGCTTTGGCGTGCCATCTTTCATCGGGTTCTTTCTCAGCTCGAGCTTCCCTCTGGAGATGAAGATGCTTTTTTTATTATTATTCTTTGTCATCCTTTCTTCTTCGGTGTATTTTTTTTTTTTTTTATTAGCTGTCTGGTCATATTTGGTACTTCCCAGCTTATGTTGCCTGGCTCCCACTTTCCCGTTTTTCCCCGCGAGTACGCTCGGGACGCCATATTATTTCCTTCTCTTTTCTACGGCCCGCAGCATCGAGTCCCTGCTGTCGAAAGCTCGCGAGCGGCTTGCGCACCGTTCGTCTTATGGCGAAGGATAACGAGTGGCTCTTTGCGAAAAAAGCTGCGATAAACAGGATGACACATTGAGCAAGAGTAACAAGACGTTGCGCTTCAGTGGCATAAAATATGTACCGCGCCTTTGGATGGCCCCGACGAGGCTTTCTTCTCCTCCACCTTTTTGCAACGGTCGACCTCTTGCGACATAGTCGGCGTCGACGCAGTTGAGCGCGGACAGCGCATCGCCTTTTTTAACGCGACAACGTTAAAGCTCCCGCTCTTGAAGAAAAAAAAGATCGGGCTTAGTCGGCGTGGTCGGTACGTGTACCATGGCTCCTGCAGGCGAGAGTTGGCGAATGACATGGTCGGGCACTCTTTGGATGGGGGGTTGCGCGACGACACCACACTATATGGCAGGAGCTACCAATTAGGGTCTCATCTTTCAGATGCACAAGTGAGGTGTAAATCGAACCCACCTTCGGATCTCTTTTAAGATTTCTAGGCCATGAATGAACTTATATACGCCTTGGTTAGAGCGAGATTTTACAAATATTGTTACATTAGGCGGTGCATGCACTGGTATCTGCATAAGGACGGAAGAAGAAGAATCTCGTGAGTGTTTGGTGAAGACGACGTTCGAGTAGTGTCGGTTGGAGCCCGGTTGACGCTGCTGTGTTTCTGTGTGCTGTGCGCGGTGTCATCTTAGACTAGTATATTGGCCTTACCTTGCCACGTATCATCTTGGTGGAGGTGACTAAAGATCCCCGTGCGCTTAGAACAGAATATAAGAGCAAAATAGCACAGAAAAAGCTGGATTTGCGCAGTGGCCGCCACCTACCTGGGCTCACAACGACGTCAGCAACGACCACTATGACCTCCGAAGCAGCCCGTACCATCGCAGCAACATCGGCTCAGCCAGTGGTACTCACGAAGATTCGCCACCCTCCCATCTTTAATGGCGAAGACAAGCCGGACGTTGACGACTGGTTAGATGAGTACGAGCGCTCCAGCAGAAACAACTACTGGGACGCGACCATTATGCTGGCGAACATAATCTTCTATTTGGCGGGAACAGCTCGGACGTGCTTCCAAAATCACGAGCAATAGCTAGAGACCTGGGAAATCTGTAAACAAAAGCTACAGGACTTGTTCGGAAAGCCGATTGGGCGGGCGCTCGCAGCAAAAAAAGAACTTTCCACTCGCACCCAATCCCCCACGGAGTCCTACCTTGCCTATATTCAAGACGTCCTTTCGTTGTGCCGCAAGGTGAACAGCTCCATGTCAGAAAGTGACAAGATAGGGCATATCCTCAAGGGTATAGCGGATGATGCGTTCAACATCCTCTTCTGTACGGATTGCGCTACCGACGACTCGGTACTTCAAGTCTGTCGAAACTTCGAGCAGGCTAAACAACGCCGTATCGTACATCGCATTGACCGCCTTCCAAACACGGCGGCTACATCATCCTGCGCTGACCTGCCGCCTTTGGAACAGCCTGCTCCCTTCTGCCGCCACTGCCAGCTCATATGCTCGTGACGCCATAGCCCGAGCTGATGCTGCCCGCGTTGTTGCTCGCAACCGACTCGCAGCCTCCCAGCACTCCTAGAAACGTCGCTATGATTCCTCATCGCAACACACAGTATTCTTGCGGCTCTCTCGTGCAGTACTTTGGACCCCAGCTCGCCGCGTTGGCCTCTCGGAAAAACGTTTGCCCCGTTATACAGGACCCTACCGCATTTTACGACAAGTGACTCCAGTGACATACAAAATTGCGCCCTTGCACCCCGCAACGCATACCTCTACACCACGCACCGAGACGGTCCATGTTGCACGCCTCAAGCCGTACTACACGGACCCTAGTTTGGACGTTAGTACGCACCGGGACGGTGCTTTTCAGCCGGCGGAGTAGTGTTACATTAGGCGCTGCATGCACTGGTATCTGCATAAGGACAGAAGAAGAAGAATCTTGTGAGTTTTTGGTGAAGACGACGTTCGAGTAGTGTCGGTTGGTGCCCGATTGACAAGCTGTGTTTCTGTGTGCTGCTCGCGGTGTCATCTTGGACTAATCTCTTGGCCTTACCTTGCCACGTATCAATATGAAGTATGGTATATCGCATAATCAGGCAGCTTACGGCTCTGTACTTGTACATGACTATGTTTTGGTTAAAAATCTGGAGGACACTTAAGCTTCGCCCTAAGAATAGACGCGATAGTGTTGGCGCCCACTGCCTCATTTTTTCTACTCTAATGCTACTTTGACCATACCCGCTTGTTTGCCCATTATTAAACGTCGTTGACGCTTCACCTTAGCACCTTTGGCTTTAAGGGCCGTTTACAATCGTTGGCAGCTTACTGACGTTCCAGCTCGGCTTCCTCCGCGCGCTTACGGCGCTTCGCTTCCGTTTCTAACGGTCGTATCTGGGCATCTCGCCTTCCATTCAACCGTCGAGCTGACTCATCCCAACAGCTTTTTCTCCGCCTTCGAGGCATTCTTCTTACGACTTCTCCCTGGCTTTCGAGCAGCACCATCACGACAAGACGCATCCTCAAGCGAAGCCCCGCACTATTACACGCATCTGGTACAATGTCAGACATCGTCGTCGCACTAGTACCAGTCACAGGTCACGTGTTCAAACTAAGCGACACACACATACAAACGCACGCACACACACACACACACACACACACACACACACACACACACACACACACACACACACACACACACACACACACACACACACACACACACACACGCACACACACACAGATTATCTACAACACGCTGGTTTTATTTATTAGCCCAGAGCCGCTACTCACTAATCAATCAATCAAACTAACCACACTACCGATCAGCCAGCATTACGTGTATCATATACACTCTTTACAAGGCGTCAAACATTTTTCTGGCATCCCTTTCGATTCGACCTTCACGGGCGGTTTCATGATCCACTAGAGCGCGTAGATACCATATACATTGAAGTACAGTGATGGCTTTACGGAGCAACAAACCCAGTGCTCTACGCATAATGCATGCTCGTACCAAGGGACTAGTGATTAGGCAGGTAGTGACGCAGTTGTTCGCGAATGAGGTTCCGCAAGGGAAACCACAAACGGGATCAGTCTCCACTAATGATGTCTCGTCGTGCTCTTATAGGCGGAGCTTAGGTGTTCACCATATCCCCGTTTAATATTTTTTTTTTATCCTTCGTCTGAACCAGTGTCAGAGCGGCCGCTTCTGAAAGTTGGAGGCTTCACTCTCTGATGTTACGGGCAAACGTTGCTTTCTCTCGGTTTGGGACGTTGCACTTCCTTTCCAGCAAAGTGTGCTTAACCGTAGCATTTTAGCACACGCCTTCTGAAGCTAGTTCTTGACGTATCAGTAAATGTGTAAGCCGTTTATAAAATCCATACCTGTAATTTGCGGATTTACTGAATGGAAAATAATGGCTTTCAGACTTCACGAATTTCTTAGAGGAACTTGGTTGGCCTCCTTCAAGCATTCTCCCACATCCCCATCCCTCATCCTGACTGAAGCCTAATAGCACATCCTAAGGATAGCCTAAGAAAGGAAAGGGTTCAAAAGGATATCCAAAAGACGTGACATATATCAGCAAGGGCATGTCTGTAGCTTTCGTGTACAACCACTGCCATGTATGGGTTTAGAAAAAAAACTGTCACTAATTGAAAGCTGTCCTAAGATGATTAAAATATGAAAACGAATGCGAGGGTCACAATTTACCACTAAACTAGGAAATGTTAATTACACCTTGAAACAAATGATCACAGTCTAATATAGTAAAGGTAAAATTAACGTCATTGCAAAAATATAAACGTGTTCCAAGTGTACACAAACTAGAAATGTGACCGCCAATAGTACTAAATTCTCGTGCACATGATCGCACGAAAAATTGTTCCCTAGGTCCAGTATTTATGTGTTTCGTTGCATCTTTCATCTTCATAATTTAATGCGTGTGCATGAAGAGCGTAAGTAAAACGTAAAAATAAATCGCATTTGTGATGAAGCGCAGGAACGGAGTCGTCGCCCATATAACATTACTATAACAACATAGCTCACGTTCGGAACCATGTGAATTGTTTACGAAGCTATTGTAGAGGGGCGAAAAAAAAAATTTTTTTTTACGTCTATAGTCTTTTTTTACGTCTATACCTTTGCCTGCGCTTTGGTTTCTTTATTAAATAATGGCTCTGCAGAAAGCTTCGTGCATACGTCATACTTCCAAAGTCTCTATCGTGTTTATGTCATAAAACACGAGAAATGAAATACGGGAGAAAAAACACTGGAGCCTAGGGTTAAATACATTTCAGGTAAGTCAGCCAGCGCAACCAGTTGCATACAACTGCAAGCCACGTTGCGCACCAAAGAGTGTTTTTGTTTTTGTTTTTGTTTTGCAATAAATTAGTTTAGATTAATTTTCTAATTTATAGAATACTGTCTCTACACAATAAATATGATTTGCGAAGTTATAGAGCACCTTTAGAAACTCCCATTCCGTACAAGTGTGTCAAAGAAAGCGTCAGATGTATTTTTCCCCCGAGCTCTAAAATAAGCCCGCGAAATGCACACAAAAAAAAACACGTCACTAGTGCATTCGCGTGGCACGATTTTGCTGCTCTCAGACTTTTAAGTGAGCAAAATAGTTGCAGCCGGTGTTCTGCGATCCCGTCGCAGCGCTAGGGTGATATGTTGGCGTTATTTGCAGCTATAGCTCGCCGCAGTCGCTGTAACTTTCATCTTCACTAGCACCTTCTAACTGACAAAGAGAGAGAGAGAGAGCATGTCTTTAACCAAGCCGTACCTGCCTGGTTTACGAGTCACGTGGTGTCTGACTCGGGATCCAAGCGTTGTGATTGGTTCGCTTCGCACCTCCAAATTCGAGGTAGACTTATCTCCACCAGGAGAGGTATGACGCACAGTATTAACTTTTTCCGCCAGTGGATCCCCCTTGGCGTAACATGCACCCCAATCGGCAAGAACTATCGGCCCTCCATTGGCACTTGGTTGGCAACGCACCGGTCTATGGTCGGCAAGACGCTGCCAAGACTATCAATAGTGAGCCGATGGTATGGGCTGTCTGGGTTTGCTGCTTGTTTAGCCACTAATCCCTTAATTTGTGTCTGTATTGTCTCACGCATGCTCATTACCATGCAGTTGCAAGCTACCACCTGTCAACGTGGGTTGGGTTTTGGGGTTTAACGTCCCAAAGCGACTCCGGCTATGAGAGACGCCGTAGTGGAGGGCTTCGGAAATTTCGACCACCTGGGGTTCTTTAACGTGCACTGATATCGCACAGCACACGGGCGCCTTGCTTTTCGCCTCCATCGAAAAGCGGCCGCCGAGGCCGGGATTCTTTCCCGCGTCCTTGGGAACAGTAGTCGAGCGCCGTAACCACTGCGCCACCTCGGCGGGGCAGCTGTCAAAGTGCTCGTCAGCCTTCGCTTACAATGACAACGACAGATTTTCGAGAGAACTCAGGCTTTTACTCAATGGCGCTGAATGAGAGCTCTATTCAAGTTGGCTGCTCCTGCCAACGTCTTCAAGGCCAGCTTCAGACCACCGGGCAAACAATTGGTTTTCGGTCGCACATATTCATTAGTAAACAGTCGTGATTTAGCACCAGGCCAATACAGATATGAATATCTGTTTTAACTCAACGATACGATCAGGCCTGCATAGCCTATAGTAGCGTGTCTGATATACGGGGTCTAAGAGGAGGGTTCGATTCCCACCTCGAATCTTCTGCCCAAGTTGGCAGCCTTTTCCACCACTGGCTGAAGACAAAAAAGCACACAGAAACACACAGACAGACGTTGCCGAAGTGGCCGAGTTGCGCCTCTACTACCAGCACACAAAAAGCGTCGGAATGGTTCCTTTCTCCATGGCTTTCATGACTTGACGTGTGCAATGTTGGTTTCCAGAGAGCGACGGTGAGGGACTAAAACCGATCAGATCCTTCCTATTTCTCTTAAAACTGAAACTACATGAATGGAAGTGGGTTGTTTCCTGGACTGCTTCATATGACCAGTACTCGAATTAAGCTTTGCACGAATCGTTCGCAGGTAATCCCTTGCACTGTCTTAAAACGTCGAACAGTACGGCATCATCATTAATGAGACAGAAAACGCAGGAAGGCTTCACTCCTTGAATGGCAGTTCCAACCTTTAAAAGCGGTCATCACACGCCATGGGCGAAAAGAAATCGAAGCACTGTGTCGATTGAAAACGCACAGAGAAACACATAGATTACACACCCTTTCGTGACCATTTCATTAAAACGACATTTTTTTTTTCATTATGAAAGATCCGCCAAAGCATCCAAAATCATTTTCCATTCTTCCGAATTCACAAGAACATTAAAAATGGGAAACATAAATAACCTTAGTAAAGAAACACGTGTGGGCAACGTTTCGTCCCGAGCACGTGAGGTCCTGCGTGCATAACATTCTGAGAAACCAATAAAATAAGCGCAGTTTCCTCGTCATTAATCAGACGGCGAGAAATTCAGTTCCTCGTTAGAGAATACGTAATAAAGAGTGGGATCAGACAAAAAAAAAAAAGGACGCAAATTAAAGAAAGGTTGTTTGAACGCGAACCAGAATCCCTGCCCGAATTCGTGCCCATATGCGCAGATAGCGCAGTAAACATAAAACGCACAAAGCGAAAGTACAAAAGTTCGGCCCCGAGCCACGTTCGCTTTCCGAACTCTCTTTGGGACTTGCAGACTCGTGTTTTTCGTTCGTCAGCACACATTTCATTAACTGCGACCAATTAGGGAAGCCCCGGGCAGTAATTGTCCATCCTTCCTCCCAATTCTCGCGCTCTGCGTTGCGATTTGTTTCTCGTCCTGTCTTTTTTTTTTTTTTTAGCCAATCGTTATCGATTGCAGAGGTGCCGTACATCGGAAGAGCGCATTTCATTTTCGTCCAAATTTTGCTCATGGCAGGAGCTGCTTTGCGTTCGCTACTTATATGTTTCTTTCTTTTCATTTACGGTCGACCATGTATACGGTCGCTACAAAGAGGGCAACAAGACAGAAGCTGTGTTGACCAGAACAAGAGTGGAGATAACGGGTGAAAGTATTAGCATCGTTGCGCAAGACTTCTCACTGGTCTGTGCGCAATTCATGATTGGCTATTGTGTTTCCCTGGGCGAAAGGGTTACTTGCGGCCCCCACGCCGACCAATCACGCGATGCTTTAAAATTGGTGACTATTGTCCGTCTTATAATGTTCCGCACTCGATGTGTCCGATTATGAATGCTTTGATTTCTTGTCCTTTAAACCTTATTTCCGCCTTTTGTATTTTTGTTCGTTAATTTTCATCCTTCTTGCCTAAAAAAAGTTTACTTCTTTAACAGTCCCAAGGGGGACAAACAGTCTGCGCAAATAAATAAAGTAGATAAATAATACGATAAGATTGGTGAACTATGCTTAGCATATATCCTTCGCATACATTGTGCGTAACGTGTATTTAATATAGGTAGGACGCTGCTGTCCGCCGGTTAACGACGGCAACCGACAAGATAAGAGACACCAGCCAATCACGATCTCATTCCAGATACAAATAGGTACAAATTCCGGGTACAAAGGCATAAAGTTATCGTAGTGAATCTGAAGCAATATTCGTATACACACACCCATGATTTCTCGATTTGAACATTCTTTTTAATAATAATAACTATAAAAATAACTAACAAAACAAGTGTTGCCATTTTTACCATTAATTGCCATGAATGCGTCATATAGACTTGTAGGCAGCAAAATGGTTATGCGCAGCTCTTAGTCCAAGATTCTGGGGCACCCTTTAATTGTGAGACAACTGTGGAACATTCTACGATACTTTTATGAACATTGTCAAAGAAATAGTCTAAGCTTTCAATGACCAGCAAAATTTAGTATTTAGAATTTGTCCTTTGGTCAAGAATAATAAGGAATCATAAACAAGCCTCTACGATGCATTTTCGACAATAAACACCTAAAACCTGCAAGCCTGCCAACGTGGAATCTAAGAATATATTTATCGATCTGATGCAGCTATACATTATGTGAAAAAAAAAATGGTCTCAGCCAATTTGACACAATTTGTTCAAAATGTTTGGCTATACGCAAGTTTTATTTCCTGTTGCAACAGGAGCTGTTACATCTGAGTCAAGCATACGTGGCCACAAATACTCATTCTATGCACCTTTTGCCGTCATTGCGAAGCCAGTGAGCCATATCACGCAAGGCGTACTTCTTTCGTGTATGTGGGTTCCAAGACACATCAGAAGCATTAGAGAAAGGCCGCAATACAATTCGGTCAGCTCCAGCTTCCTCACATTTTGTCAAGTGCCGCCCATTTTAGCGACTACACACAGCAACTAACCTGGTAGCATGCTAAGGCTGACATATATCCGTTTTAATGTCGCTTGATGTATTTTCCCTCTGGACGAACGATCACAACCATAAAACTTCCATTGCTGTGCAATATCGAGAATCAAGAAACCTGTGATTTGCTGCAACCGTTATCTTTTCCTCCCACTACATTTCTCCGTAATGGCTCGAAATTTCTATCTCGCATACATCCGCACAGTGCCTTATGTGTTCTGACCCTCTTTCTTCGGCATGTGCTGACTCTATTGCACGAAATCTGCGAGTATACTTCGTAAAAAAAAAAAATGCAACACTTTTTTGTACACGTCTTTGTACCAGCATAACACGTCTGCTGAAATTGAGAGAGATAGTTTCGGAATCGACTGGAAGAAACTCACCGACCAAACAAGCACACAAACAAAAAATTAGTGTTCTAGCACGAAGCATCAAGGCATCTCTGGGGTGGAAGACAATGCCGGCTCGTTTTAGAGTACGTCCTGTATAGTCCTAAAGAAAAAAAAAGAAAAAACAATATGTGCGTGTTGGGAGTGCCTCAGCTCCGCCGACGTGACTCGCGCTCACCCTGCGTGCTGCAAGAAAATGTGCCGCGAATTCTGTTCCGACCTAGCTGAAATCGATACGCGAGTGGTGGCAGTGCCATAGCAGAGGGGGAGCGTCCCCACCGAAGTAGCGGATCGCCTCGAGCGTCTTCTTATCCCGTCTCGTCGGCGGGAGTCGGAAAGATAGTCTCCCCCTCCGCTGCGTCCCGCAGGAACTGGTTCGGACAGGTGGCGATGATTTCTCCGGCATCCGTCGGAGCGTGCACTGCTCGGAGATATCGGCGATCCACCGCCCTAGCCAAATGGGTGGAGCGGGAATGGGCGTCAGAAAGACATTTTGCGCTTGCGAATGTATCTCCTGGCATTCTCTAGATCTGGACGACAGAGCGCGCACCCCCAAGAAAACTTGCTCCACCGTGTTCCTTCTTTGTCATTCCTTCCCTCATTACCCTACCATTCATCTCTGCTTATTCCCTATTTCCTTACTTTCAGTCAGTGTCCATGGACGCCAAACAGAGCGGCAAAGGTTGGCGCCAGTCCTAATCTGGGTCTGGTCGCACACTTGTTCTGACATTATTATTTTTCCCCTCGCTTTCCGCCTTCTGTGCTTCTTTTTCCTTCGCCTCCCTCAGCGGGGTCCGTCTGTAATCGGTTCCGCTCAAGTTGTTACGCTTTGAGGGAGCCCTGAACTTTTCTTCCCCAGTGCGGTCGCTGCGCGCGACGTGCAGACAGATAGCACTGTTCTGGATCGAGCGCGTTCCGGTTCATGGGTGCACGATCTCTTTTCTTCGTTCGTTTCTGTATATTTACCTAAGGACTCGCACGAGGATAAGAGGAGTTAGTGGGGACGCTGCTCCCTTGTGCTCCCTCTTTCAATCTACTGGCTTCTTTCCTACCGAGAGAGCTTCATTCGCGACATTTTTTCTCCTTTCTTTCCGCTCTGATTCTCACATGCAAAACACAGGAAAGAAAAAATCACTTCTTTTTACGCTACATGCCTGGGAGCCGATCATTTGGGTGGTAACGAAAGTGAAATGCTCGGGAGAGTTTCACGCAGAACGAACTTCTCGCAGAATTGTATTCAAGAAATGACGAGAAATAACGCATAGAGAAGGGAAGAAAAATTCCTGGTCATTCCCGGGTTTCTCTATCGATTTGCGACGAGATCTGAAGATTCTATCTCGCTCAGACTTCCTTTTTATCCTAGAATTGGCGCCGATAAGGCGCTGCGTTGAAAAGATGCTTGCGGATATAACAAATCAGGGCCTGCGTACCATGAAGTGAATTGTTTGGTCCCTTCCAAGTCATATTTCAAACAGCGTTTGAGCTTCTGAATCAATAAAAGCAGTAGTAATCGTTTCGAAGTTCCACACTTTCCCTAACACTATGGGCTCGGCGTATCTGGACCAAGTGCATACTACGGCACAGATGCCGGGACATGTTACATGTTATCAACAACACGGACTTCCTGGAACTTAAGCTGCAAGAATGTTCAATATTGAAGGCCAAAAACAGTTAAATGAAATGGCAATTCAGAAAATAACAAAAGCAGATGCCGTCAACGGCACGTGCTGACTATGTTACCCGCTCCCGTTGGTTTTCAGAAACGTGAGCTGCGCATTTACACGCTCTACACTTATCATTGTGATGAAGGCTCTTCATGGCAGGATATAAAGGAGAGCTGTCGAGCAACTTCTTCCCGAATGAAACTTTTGATTTGTGGCAGGAGTGCAGAATATTCACTTGCATCTGTCAGGCCAGCAAGCGACGCCGTATGCATGGTGTTCGCGCGAGTTATGGTCCTTTGTTTGCGCAATTCATCAAAACTTTGACATAGTGTGACAACTTCTGCGACGGTGCAGATATCTCCAGCTGACAGCATCTGAAAGGCATCGTCATCGATGCCTTGCAGAATGTGCTTGATCTTGTCGGCCTCTGACATCTGTGCGTTCACGCGCTTGCACAACTCGACGACGTTCTCTATATAACTCGTAAAATTCTCGCCAACCTACTGAGACCGCGCACGCAAGCGCTGTTCAGCGCGGAGTTTCCTCACGGCCGGACGGCCGAAAACTTCAGAGAAGCTGGCTTTGAACACGGACCATGATGGAATGTCCACTTCATGGTTCCGAAAAAATAGATTTGCTACGCCGGTGAAATGGAAAATCATGTTGCTTAGCTTAGTTTCCGCGTCCCATTTATTGTAAGCGCTCACCCGCTCATAAGATGTGAGCCAATCCTCGACGTCATGATCGTCAGTGCCGCTTAAGATATCGGGGTCTAGCTGGCGGAGGAAGCCGGGACAGATGATGAGCGAGCCAACTTGTACCACTTGGTGGCTGGCGTCTTCAGGCATCGTAGGAGGCGGTAACGTGCGGCTGCGGAGTTACAGGGCGAGAGGAAAGATCTAACCCAGTACCTCCACCAAATGTAGGATGGGGGTTTACTGAGGTACTGGGACGTGATCTAGAAACACGTCAGGAACAGTCCGCGTACAAGCAGGTCCAGCGCACACACCGATAGCGATATCACTGGCGACAGCGCACGGAAGCCTCTTCCTTATCTTCGCACGCACATCATCTTCACGCATAGTTCAACTTGACAGCTCCTAGGGCGCTTCGAATACTGCGGTATAGATATAGTAATTACCACATTGGCGCTACGGCTGCTTGAAAGGCTTAGTGCTGTCATCTATAATTCTCTTGATACTTAATTCTCTTCTTCCTAACCGGCAACGAGCAGGATAAGGAAGCCCGAGGGAAGCAATTTCCCGCCCGTCCTACAACGAAAATGTGTCCGCCATGAAAGCATGAGAACATTAAGATTTTCTTCATTAAAGAGAGAAACGATCAAAAACATTCCCACTACTCCTTAGGTCGCGTGGCTTGACGAGCACCGTTGCTTTTCTTTGCCCCAGCCATCAGACCCAGACAGCAAACGCCGCGAGTAAAGCTCAGACATTTCGCCACGACCGGCACCGAGTGCATACACGTATCTACCTGAACCGCTGCGGGGAGCTAATTTGCGAAGAGAGGTTTTCTTCCTTTTTCTCTCGATGTCGCACTGTTTCCGGCGCGCATGCACTCGTTCAGAGCAGAAAGCGCGACGCTGACGGTAACGTCGGCGGCCGCCTTTCTGGCGCGCCCCGACAGAGTGGAACTTCATAATTGGAGTACGGAGCAGAAGAGACTCGTAATTGGACGATGCGGCAGTGACGGCGGGGCTTCTCTGAGACATCGTCGAGCTGCGGGGGAGGAAGCAGCGTTATTCGCTGTAGTGGAGTCGGCACCCCGAGACGCTGCAGTCGCCAGCGGTGGCGGACGCTCGCCCGGGCCACGACGGCGGCGTTTTTCCGCAGAAATGAGCTCATTAATTAGCCGCCTCGCTCCTTTCGTGGTGCACGCCGGCGTCGCAACATGATGCGCTGTTTCGGCCCCGCTTAACTTCGTAGCACCGTGCGGTCATGATGTTGTGCTTCCAGGAATGTTGCCGCCGTAGGGCGGTGGTCCTTGTCACGTAATTAGACGCAGACATGCTCTCTTTGTAGCTTGGGACAAAAATAAACAAAGCCACGCATACCATATTCGTACCAGATGCAGCTCCGGTAAGAGGAGAGAGGAATTCCAAAATTGCGTGTTCTTTCGAAGGATACATTTTGGATCACAGGCAAAGACAGCAGTATTCTTTATATGTATAGGCGTCATGCGAATATATATATTTTTGCTGAAATGAATTTCTTCCTTGAAGTTTCCCCGTAAATATCCCGGGTCTGTTTCTGACGCAGCTCGTAGGGCAAGGCAAAGTTCCACTTATTTGCTTTCACTAATCGGTAGCCAATGCAGTGTGCTGTGGTTGCTATTTTTCCTGTATGATGTATACCTAGTAATTGCATAAATGCGCATCGTCACGAATTTTCCGCCGAAGAGTGGTGTCAAAATTATGATACTAGAAAACGCACGACACCTTCAGCCGACAAAGTCTAGCTACATTCAGGAGGAAAAATCATTTTTCTTTTTGCCGTTATTCTCAAGAGCCAAATATTGCGCGCATTTGTTTGTATGTGGTACATGATAGCTTTGGACAGTCTAATAATGCTCTCATCTACAGTTTAATAACGCAAAGCATCTCTGTATTAATCGCAAATGGAATTCTTTTTAAATACTAAAGAATCAAATACGAGAACCAGAAGATTCTTTTTTTTTTTTCTTTATCCATGCCAGTTCGGTCACAAAGAAACACCTTCGTCTAGCATATTACAGCAGTTGTCCTGTTTTTATTATTTTTTATTTTCAGTTTTATTTAAGGCGAGTAAAACGAACTTCTGACCAAGAAAGCTTACTATTTTATATCTTTCGTTTGTAAAAGCGAGGCCCGCAGCTGACATTTCCCAAGTGCTAGAGTAGGTAAATCTATAAAGACGGGATATTGCATTAAAGCAGTCGGCACGGGTAAATTGACATTCAGTGGTACAAACAGTGCCTTCCCTTCCATCGACTCAACTTACAAGTCAGCAAGTTTAATGAGTTCTGATCGCTTTTTCTTTTCTTTTTTTTTTCACGCATCCGTACTCCAATCAAGAAGTCGACAATTCCCTTCCTGGATCACCAAGAGAACCCCCGATATTCTATTCTGCCTTGCTTGATCACCAGTGTGGGGCCGTATTCGGGCAACGGCGGCTAATGCTTGCTGCGGAATGAAGGAATGAGGATAAAAAGACTGACTACAGATACAAAAAATATCAGTGGAGTGATGAACATACTGGTTCTAGCATCGAGGTGTAAAAGTTTGTCTCTATAAAACGCTTTTTTTTTTTTTTTGTAAAAAAACATGAAATGACTGATAAGCTTGGTTAAGCATTGCTATACATGTAAAAGCAAAATTTAGCGCTCGGACAAACTTCTTTCACTTTACTTTTCCCCCATGCTGCTACATTCAACTAGGTAATTAACTGGTGTTTAGATTAGGAGAAAGGAGGCCTAATTGAAGTCCTTAGTGAGACTCTGTCCGGGGAAATGACGACGAACGTTATCTGAAACGCAGTGTCGAACACTGGAACCTTATAACGCGAACAAATCGGCTTTCGGGATGACGTAGTGAATTCAAATCATTATTATTTCTTGAACACAATCTCCAAAATACTTTCGGATAGCTCTGACACCAAGATCAGCATAAACAACAGTCATTCAACGTTTTAGCATCCTGTAACAAAAACCTTTATAATCGCATTATGTCATACGGAACTCCATGATCATTCTCCGCTGATAGAAACCGAAGTCTGAGGAAAAATTTAGAAATATTTGTGCAAAGTTCGCCGCAACACACCGAAAAAGAATACCCCGTAAACATCTATAAACATATCTCAACGGTCTCCGGCTTTCTAAATACAATACAGTTCTCACCCCATGGTACAAAAATTTCCTTTCCGCCATCCATGTCTTCAATGGTCAGAACCCCCGTATGCACTTTAAAGAAGAACGTTTTCCCAGCACGCTGTACAGGCATGTTTATACGTTTCGATATATTTCTTCCCTACCCAGGCGAGTAGAATAACCGCCTCACATGAAAGGGCAAAATTACTGCAATAAGCTGTAAACCCATTTTCTAGTAACACCGAATATTTCATTCAGAATTGGGTACGTGAAAGCCGCGTTGCTTGGACATTTTCACGAAAATAGCCGTTGGTTCCACCCGTGACGGGAAAAGCAGTTACTGGAACGAACACTTTCAGAGCTCTTGCCGAGCATAATTGACAAAGCGGCCCGAAGAAAACCATCCTCTCGTGTAAGAAGAATAAACGGTCAAAAACTTAACGTAAAGGTCAGCAAACAAATGTTAAGGAAATGAGGGCCTTCGTTGATATACGTAGGAAAGGAGCCAACAGCCACACTGATATCCGACTCATTTATCCTCTAAAGTTGCGAAACCTCTGCAGCAGATTCCGTACTTTGCTGACAAAAAAAAAATTGCATGTGGTCGCACGAGCGAACACTGACATGTTTGCCTGAGTTTACAGTGTATTAAAGACAGTTTCGAAACTGAACCTGCTACAACAAGATAGGTTGCCTATCAACCGGCTATCTGTGACAATTCCGCCAACTTGTACTGTTTTGTAAAATAGTTTATAATAAAGAAAACTAGATTGCGATATTGTCTAACGCACTGTCCTGCAAAGCTGATCTCTTTTAATCGAGCAATGTTTGAAACCCACTGGAGGCTAGCTAGGCTCTTTTTTTCCTTTATTACTTCCTTTTTTTTTTTTGTGGCTTTTTGGAGGAGGCTGTGTAGCCACCCCGGCGAAATTTAAGAATGCGGGTGGTGTTCCGGCATTAAATTAATATGCATCATGAGAATTTAAATATTCAATAAATCTTTAATTCTGGATGCAGCAGTTCATGTGAAATATTTTATTGGATACTGTCATGATGAGAAGGCAAGGAAAGCGTCTTGCCCGTTCGTAAAAATGAGGATATGGGATGTTAATGTGTGCGCAACTGTTTTGGCACCTCAAAAACAGCCGTTCCAAAATATCCTACGCTGGCGGCATGACCGCATATAAAGGAATAATTTAGAGAGACTCTACCCTCGAGAGACAGCTGTTCGTACATTTCCAGCTGTAAAAGCGGCCCCTGTGTCACGTATAGTCAACTGCATCGGCGTCAGCGTCCTGCACAGCTAACTAATATAGGCAGTGACTTGTGTTGAAACTCAATAGTCGCAGCCTTGTGAAGAAGAACCTTAAAATTAAGGCTCGCGTATCTGCTGCCCACGAAGCTTCCTCGCACTTGGATATGAATATTTTCTGAACAAAAAAAAAAATTAATGTGAAGGAAAGAAATCAAAACATGAATATCCTTTCTAGTTATTACAGTACGACCAATCTTTCTTTAACGAAACGTGCGAAGAGCGAAGAAACAAGAAGCCCTACAGAGAGAGAGAAAAAAAAGAGGGGAAACGGGGGCGGGGGGAGGTGGGGTCGTTCGAGGCAAGGGTCATCTTCGCCCGCGGCACATCCATCTTCTCACCTCCGCGGACCACCGTGACGGCTCCCGGGAGTGCGATACGTGATCGGAAGCAGCGCACGTGTAGAGAGACAGCGGAGCACGTGTAGGACAACAGCGCCCGAAACCAAACAGATCAGGACCTGGCTGAGGTAAAGCCAGAGGGGGAAAAAGCGAAGAGCTCGCCTCCCGGGATAGGTCCCCAGAACCCGCAAGCATCGGCCACGCTAATGGGTAAACCGCATCCCCTTGCGAAATAGAACCCCGTGCCCATCGATTCCCTATCGACTGCCGCTCCCTGTGCGGGCTTATAATGCTGCGGCGCGGGGCGCACAATTGCATTTTTTGTTGTACGTGTGTATTTGTTTCCGTCTCGCCCAAGAAACTATCGCGACAAGCTTCGCTGCTAAGCTCGTCGTTGCTGTCTGTTGTTGCCTGAATGTTCGAGCTTTGCCGACCGCGCAAGTCCCGCACGACCTCGCGGGGTTCTAGTCGCAGTCGTCTCCGTACAAGCAGCATCCATGTCCCAGCCGGAATTATACGCGCCGTGTCGAATCGCTAAGGTTGCCTCGCGTGCAGAGCTTGTCCTATTACCGGGGCCATACGATTCCTTGTGCGCCATCTGCTGATGTCTTTCGTTAAGCCAGGCGCGCCTGGTTCGTGTTTGCTTGTTTGCTTTGCTTCTGGCCGTACGAAGATGCGCCACGGGAAGAGTCAGCATCGTCATGAGGGCAACTTGCGTTTCGGCCCGAATGCGTGATCGATACGGAAGAGCAAAAAGGAGGTCGTCGTGAAGAGATGCTTTCTTTCCTCTTCACTCTAAGTCCTTTGCGAATCATTTTCATTCGCTTAACGCGCATTTCTGTGGTTTTAAGCTATACTCTATCGACTAGGATTTGAAGTAAGTGTGGAAGCCCCTCCCAATTCAGCATTCCTTTCTTTTACAACTCAGTGTTAGGTCACACGCTCAGCACATGCATGCCGCAAATTGGTTCTGGTTCTCGCCAAGTTGCAGCGTGACCAATACCGCGTTTCAACCACGCCTACTTAATCGATTTCTCAAGGCGTTCGTCGTTTCACTACGTGTACTGAAGTGTGTTTGTCACTACCAGCAAGTCATTTTTGAAGCGATATATTCACTACGCGAAGCCATGTCCACGCGTGCTTCCGATGACCTTTAAACAGCTTCGAGGTCAAATTGGAACTTAAGGTCATGGTCAAAACCAAGGTTAAAGGTCAGGGTCAAGGTCAATGTTAATGGAAAGGTCAATTGACGTGGGAAGTTGCTTAACGCGTGAGCAGCTGCATGGCGGGCACATGAACGCTGACGTCGATCTCGAGTATATTTAGAGGCGGGCGGCGCGCCTAGGCTGGAGTCATCGCTTCACATTAGGTTTAACCGAAGCTAAGCCACAGCCATTTTTTTCTTTAACAAAGCATTCTTAATTAACCAGCCGACCGAAACAGCCATGCTGTTTTCCGCTATAATTCGGTCACTTCTTTGCTACAGTAGGGAGAACTATAAAGAGATGGAAGAGTTGGGGTGCTCAGTACTTACGGCAAAACTAATTCGATTTAAGAAGAATTCTCCTTTTTGTAATACTTTTTGCTATGAATCGCCGCTGAAAGTAAGCAGCTCTGAACAATTTTATGCTGCTTTTCAAGCATGCTAAATTTTTCAACTGAGGTATCCTTTATTGCTCTTTCGTTTTCGCATCATACCTTGGAGCCGCACATCAGAACCGCTGGAATGAGTCGTTAATATCATCGCAGAGAAAAGAAACTTGAAAGGAATGTTCAACATTTGACTCGCTAAGGTGGCTCAGCAGCTGAGGCCATTAGTTTTTAAGCACTGGGTAGAATTCTGATGCCCGACCGCAGCCTTCAATGAAGTGGTATAGGAGATTAAGTCAAAAAAGAGCTCAAGTTTGTTTGTTTTTGTTTTGTGTTTAATTCTCGGTACAACGAAGAAGAACTCGTCGGGGATAACAATGCGTTATAGGCGCAGTTTATGAAAACGTCAACAATTATAAACGATGTTAGCTAATCCCCATCCGCGGATGGCGTAACCCAAACCCCCTCCGGCGAATAGAGTGCTCTGTCACATTGCATGGTCTAAATCAATGGGAAGTGCTCCGCATGCATAGAGTGCTGCATTCGATTTACAAACATGCTACAGGAACTACTGCACTGGGCTGGTAATCCTTCGTGAACGCTTTTACTCTGTAGTAATTTGTGGCCAGAGAGAACGCTGCTTTCACTGAAGGCGGATATTTTATAAGCTAGATAAAGCCTCGAAAAATAAAACACGGTGCTGGCCACTGACGTCCGTTTTTGCTTATGCAGTGTACGAAGGCTTTCATGCATTTTTTTCTCCCTCCCGGGATCCCCGGTACTAAGGCTGTGATCATAGAAACATTTTTTCAGTCTTGACTTCGCTGGCTTGAATTGACTGGTTGAAAATATCAGTGTGAAAGCTTTCATCCAGCCGCACCTCTCTCCGTGTTTTTTGTTTGTTTGTTTGTTTGTTTGTTTGTTTGTTTGTTTGTTTGTTTGTTTGTTTGTTTGTTTGTTTGTTTGTTTGTTTGTTTGTTTGTTTGTTTGTTTGTTTGTTTGTTTGTTTGTTTGTTTGTTTGTTTGTTTGTTTGTTTGTTTGTTTGTTTGTTTGTTTGTTTGTTTGTTGGATCCATGCTGTATGATTGTCTTGAGTCGCGCAACTTTGACGCCACCCTTTGTGAAGTTAGCGAAGCTGCGGATGCTTGGGATGAAGGCATGCACATCAGATACATGTATGGCGGGCCTCCCTCGACTACTGTTTTTTGCGCGCCACTTTCTCCTGTGTCATCACTAACGGGCCTTCACGTGACGCTAGATTTCCTCTCTTTAGCATCGAAACTGCGATGCGACGATGTGTGTACGCCGTACAATAAAGACGTTTAACTCTTTCCCAAACTCTCTGCCATCCTCTCAATGCTAAACAGCCGAGCAAAACCGTCAAGCGGAGTCTATAGATCTTGAATATATGGGCAAGCGACAAGATGAACCGAAGGGAAAAAGTGAGAAGCAGAAGACTGCACGAATCGTTAAAACGCCAGAAGAACGAGCTAGGAGTCTGGAGGCTGACCGTTATCGAAAGCGTGTAAAACGCGCTGTTCAACTTGAACGTCGTACTATTCTCGCAAGACCATTGCTTTAACTTTGCTTAAACTTCCATAACGTTTTTAATTCAATTTTCTATGGACCCGGCTGCCTTAGCATCACCAACTTGCACCGTCTGTCAGCTGTCCTTAACTAAGAATAACTGACTCTATGGAAACATTTTTATCATAATTGTGGGAAAACTGGTCTCCCATGAAATAGTGCTCGAACATGTTACACTAACGGTGTACTCTTCCTAAGCGCTGCAGAATATAACCTAAGAATGCTTGCTGCGTTTGTGTCGATGAGTCCATAACTAAATATCAGGATTTAGTAGTGAACATTCTAATTTCTTGCGGTAATTTTTGATGCTCAGCATCATGTAGCCCGTGGTAGATGGCACACAAACTAAAAGCACTTATGGACTTCCTCGGCTTGTCAGCGAATAAGAGCCGCGGATTATGTTTTTACTGAGAAAAATGCGGGTCGATATGTGTTTAGTGTCTGTTTATGTTTCACGCTTGTGGAAATAAATATTCGCTGTACGTATGCGCATAGCGTCAGCAAACCTTTCGATTTATGTCCCCGTCTAACCAGATACTTATACCAAGAAATGCTCACTGATGACTCCCTTAGCCGGCCAACATAAAACGCGACAGCAGGCTTAGATTATATGAAGAAACATCAACGCCGATGTTTGATATTGAGAAAAGCTCAAAGAGATCTTTCTAAACAAAGTAATAGCAAACACACCCTACATATCGCATATACTCTACAAGTGCATAGTTTCCAGGCAGACACGAAACAAACAGGACAGGTGCGCCCAGTTTATACAAAAGACCTACGACGTCATTAATGACAATGCACATATATTTCACGTGTAAAACACAACGTTGAGCATATTCCGTGTGACAGAATGTCCGCCCTAGCACGTCAGCTGCGATCAAGCGCCGTAACACAACACGCCATTGCGACATTGACAGTGAGAGCGGCCTGCTTTGAGTATTGTAACAGAGATCGACTAACAACCCGCAGGTCTGCAGTACAGGAGGAAACATGAAGAGAGAAGAGAAGAACCAAGAAGAAGCTACAAGCCTATACTCCCTCATTCCCTAATTCTTTGAGCAGCGGCCTGGAATCATTCCTTCCGTTCGAGCAAAGACTTCATTTATTCACTCACTATTCATTTCTTCTTGCGTGACTTTGTCTTGCGAAATATACTTCGTAGGTGAAGAAAACTTTTAAAGGATACAAATAAATAAAAACATACACGACCGTCTCTGCAGTACTAGCTAAGTTTGTCTACGATTGTAAGCAATGTAACGGTTCAAATTCTCGGTTCACACGATTCCTGGCAGCGGTCACTTTATACGGAAAAATTAAGGCCGCTGCGGAAATGTTATGGCCATCCCATTTTGAAGGATTCAAGCACTACAATGGTTGCCTATGCACGCTGGGCTTTGATTAAATTGACCTTTTTGTCTGTTTGTACATCCAATGTCAGCAATAAATTAAATGCGCATAAAAAAACTGAAGTTCCAACTTGATAACCCAAACAATTACTCCCTTATTATATTAGGAAATACAGTCGAACGTGATCGGCGAGTCTAAGAAAACTTAACCTGCTATCATGCGAGCTTTTCCTGCTTAAAACACTTATTTGCTGCCAGCCTTTAGTTCATTACTGATAGTGCAACCTCTCACCGTTACGTTACTACGGTGACCTTTTGAAGATGGACATTCTTGATAACGCCAAAGAAAGTAGTAACAAGGTTGGCCGATATCAGCCTAATAATGTATCTAGCTTTGCACACAGACTGCACGGTCTTCAAAATAATATATACGCAACCTATATGGCAACAAACACGCGGTAAGGAAGTAATCGAAATATTTGAAGTATTTAAACTTTATGAACACTTCATCATATCAAGTTCCTCACCTCACGTCTATATTTACTTGACGTCATCTACTGAAAAATATAGACAGTTTTCTGCAATGTCAGTTGCATCTGATGCCTTTGAGTGCTTCTTTTTTGCTCTCTTGTTTCTTCTAACGCATCCTGTATGAAAGCAGTTCGACTGACTGCGATAAAATTATGTGATAAAATTTGGTGTCATTTAGGATTACGTAGACCGCACACCGGGTTAATTGGAAGAATATGGGAGAGGCCCTGAACGATGATGATGATTATGATGATGATGATGATGATGATGATGATGATGATGATGATGATGATGAGTATTCTTATGATAATGATGATGATAGAGACCGCACAGGGCAGTCGTACTAAACAAAATTTTGCGTAAGCACACAGGCTGCGAACACTGGTTGCCGACTATACATCAACATGCAGGTTAGCAAGTTTTTGGAACATTAGCTAATTGGAAGAGAGTTGTGGAGAAAGTATGTAGCCTATGGAGACAAAACAGCCAGTATCGTTGGTTTTCTTTTTTTTTTTTTTCGAGCCACATTATGTACCTCTTTTTAAAGCTTGACGTCGGCGTTACAGTATTTGTAATTGTGAGCAATAACTCCCGAGCATATGCTGGCAAATGGAAGTTGGGAGGTGAAACGGCGTAGCATTGATTGGCTGGAGGGTTTTGAGACGTCACAAGACCACATGACATGACCTAGTTGGCAGGAGGGCGAAAAGGGAATCGAATTCAGCACTCTTCAATCCCGTGTCGGACATGCAACCCATAGATCACGCAGGCACGTTCGTACGGCTTGGTTTACAGCGAATCTATGTGGCATTATAGTCATGCACAAAATGTGATAGCTTGCGACTTTATGCTAATGAGCATGCGTGAGATTATATACACAAATAAAAAATTAAGTGTTAAGCGAGTAATTAAAGTGCATGCAAGCGAACGATGATCCGCAAGGAGAACCGTCCACCGACGGGAGCCATTAGCATTGTGACGCCATACTCTCAAAGACGACGCTCAAGTATCCCCCAATTCTTTCCACTTGAAAGATGATGTATTGTCTGTGGTTCGAAAATGTATAGCACTAAATATATAAAAAAAAATTTCTCCATACCTTTATTACTGCTGCTTCTTTTGTGTGTATTGTGTGTCTATTTTGTGCATGTATTGTGTGTATTTTGTGTTGCCGAGCAACAAGGTTTGCTTCTCAGGCGTTCATACATGCAGCGTAGCACTTATGGCTTCCCTTGAGTTCCGAATGTGTCCAAGGCAAGTAAAACCATTGCACTGACTTTTTCCAGCCTTTTTAGTTTTCAAACGGGCAGTAAGGGTGCCCTCCTATAATGTTGACAAGCAAACCCTATTGTCAGCTACTCTTACAAAAACAGTACTTCCAGCCGCATAACCCGCAATGCAAGGAATCAATCTACTGCAAACAGCGCGTGGTTGCCGCAATGCTAGGAATAATTTTTGCGTCTATCACGCTCGTCTGCGATTGAAATCATAGTGGCACGCATAAAAGAACTTTTCTTTTTTGTGTACTTTGGGCTGTTAACCTGCAGATACTCAGCACCAGGCAAACTTTAATCGCACTGAAAAGAAACCGTTCTTTCTATGAAGACGACGCTGACATTGAAGACGACAGAAATGAGCGGAAAGCTGAAAGAGGAGGACGCTGCAACGGAGGACTGTTGCCAGTCGCCCATGAAAGCACCTTTTTTTTAATGCATTCTTGAGGTTTCACGAGACACGACAACATGCTTCAGAAAGGAACGAGATCATGCTTTCAGGACTGCTTCCTTAATTATCCGCTACCGCAACTTGCACTGCTTTCAGGAAGTGAAACGCCAAGCATTTTATTTTTGCACAAAAATGTAGGTGCTGACTTTTAGACGACCGATTGATCCAATTATTTGTTTGTTTGTTTGTTTTTGTTTGCTTGTTTGTTTGTTTGTAAACAAAATCAAGGGCAACTGGCGCGAAAAGGTGTGAAACAAAGAATAAACTTGAGTGCCATAAAACGCCCTTACGGGAGCGCGTCGGGCACGTGATGTCGTGAAAAGCGCTTCGAGTTCCACTGAAACATCTCAAGCTCTCTGGAGCGGAACAGAGACATTTCGGAAGATCTTGCTTTCACGAATCCTCCGAGGAAGGCGACACGAAGTAATCCCATCACGAGCCGCGCCCTTGTCTGTATGGGAGCTGTACGCCGGGCACAGACGTGAGATTGCATTCTAATGTGGCGCTCCTTCATCTGCTATGCACTGGAAGAAAGAAAAAAAGTAGTCATAAATGTCAGTGTGGACAGACCCCTCTGAATACATACGAGACAGCGGCTACGACGTGACGGAAATGAAATCCGACCGCCGAGGTTTTTGAGTGGTCACACTTGGCGCCGGGATGAGACGACGTCGTTGTGAATGCCTGAAAAGAACAGGTACTTAACGCACCTCCCGAGACTGTGTCCTGAAAATGACCCACACATGACTTTCAGCATGCATTGTTACCTCCAGGGAGACGGAAAGAGAGAGAGACTCATCACATATTAAAGGCTCGTCATGCCTCTGCAGGATCCCTGCAGCCATCGTAAATTCAGGCACGAAGCTGAAGATTTGTTCTATAGTTGAAGTGTCGCTGTTTCTTTTCTCGAGGTGCAAGAAAAAACAAGGTTATCAGACCTTCCCTTTCCTCACGCAGAAAACTGCCCACACACCGTCACGGGAAAAGTCTTTCTTCACCTCTCGCACCATAAAAGAAGGCGGGCTTGAGCTAATCGACGCCTTCAGAAGCTTTATTTGTAGTGGGTATAAGCACTGCTCCACTACACAGACTCCTATCTTTGAAATTGTAAGATGTTCTGCTCCTAGGTTCCCTTTACTAACACATTTCGCTAGCGAGCGTGCGGGTAACGTTACGCTGTGGTCAGTTACGAAGATGTAAAAATACCCAGGGGCAATATACTTGGGGAGCTTCAAAGGTATTGGCTAGCGCACAAAGAAGACGCACAAGCAGTATAGGGGGACAGGACACAAGCTTGCCTGTCCCCTTACCTTCTGTTCGTGTCTTCACTGTGCGCTAGCCACTATGCCCGAATCTAGCAACCAACTAGCCTAATTAAGAGAGGAGGAACATTGGGACAGGCCCCTATCCCAATACGAATGAAATTCGGCCGGCGATGGCAGTGACGAAACCGATGATGACAATCATTAAATCGTGTCTGAACAATTAAATAATTTTTAGGAAGCGGCAGGTGTGCGTAGATGCTAAACATAAGCTGTGGTTTAGCTCTGATCAAACCTGGATGGAAGAGAAAGCTTCTTTTACCTGCTACATTGTTCCCCTATCATGCCCGATCAGTGTTAAGTGCTATTATATTGGGAACACTTAAGCTCATCTTTTAAGGGTATGACGCGAGAGCGTAAGCTACCAGCCCACATATAAAGTCACTCTTCAACCAAGCCGTATGGGCGTGCTGCGTGTCGTAGGGGTAACGAGAATGCAAGCTGTTCTGGCACGCTGATTCTGATATCACTCTACCATATGAAAAGAGCGACCTGAGTTGGCAGCTCCTGCCCGTAGCATAGGAGTAACGTGAATTCAAATGACATGGCAGGCTGATTCTAATGTCACCCTCCCACTATTTAGTGACTAGCTAGTCTACTAGTTAGTCGGTGACTAGTTAGCGCTTAGCCATACCTATTGCTAGGACTAGTTAGGGTGTGACACCGCTGATGGCTTCATCACTTATTATTTCAAGGTACGACATACTACACCACTGATGAAGTCGTCAAACTAAACCGTTACGGACGGACGAACGGATGGGCAGACACGATCGTGGCCGCGAGCATAAGCCATTGAAGGCTTCCGCCTTAATATGTCAATACCTTCTATAGCGTTAACCAGTTTAAAGACTTAGACCCAGGTTTACGCTCAGAAACAGATATATCATATATCTAATACTCTGGAAACCATTTGAAATCGTTCGTCTGGTTTCATCTCATCTATGTAAGACACTCGCTTTAACATAACCAGTATTAAGACATTCCTGGGCACTTAAACCACTTGAAGTCAGACAGACACAAAACTTCAAAATTTTGTATATTCCAGATGCCGCCTTATTACTTTCGGTTTAAAAAAAAAAAAGAAAAACAACTTCTATCAGCCGCCGCTTCGAAATTCAAGTAGCCATGTTTTTTTATTTAGCGTTGAACCTTGATGTGGAGCCAATACCGCGTTCAATAAGTACTTTTTCCCACCGCAGCAATGATATTAAACTAATTACCCGGAGCAATCGTTGAATACAACACAATTAATTTAGACATATTAAGTCGGTTATTGCTTTTTCAAGGTATCTAGTAATTTCTTCGCGCGTATGAGAGTTGTGCTCTCTGTTGCCTCAGAGTGTACATGATATTTTGTGCTTATATTACTTATTTCTTCCTTTTCCTCTATGACAGATTACCCCTTTATACGCTGCATCGTCGTACTGTTCTCTTCTGTTCTCGAATTTTGAACTTAGTTTATTTTCTCATTTTATTCACTTAATTGTTATAATCTGCCGCTTCTTACTCTCTTGTATATAAACCGATCATTGGCATATGTTATCTATTCGCCGCCCATACAATATAATACTGCAATTTACTGATTATTATTATCAATTATGACAATTATAATTTATAGCCTTATTGACGAGTGGGCCCACTGTTTTCTTTTTTGTTTGTTTGTGTTCTTTTCTTTTTTTGAAGGGGGCTCTTTGTATGGTACTTCTGTACGGTAGTAAATACATCAAAAATGCGTCAGTTGCTATAGCGCGTTTAATTAACCATTCAACGCACCTTTACATTTTATCCACCTCGCTCAAAAATTAAACATACGTTTCTTCAGCACACCTTTCTTCAAGAACCCAAAGGACAGAAATAGTAAAACCGCATCGTTTCTCCTTGCGCCCATAGCTCAACGTTAGTAAACCTCTCGAGAGATCGTTCGATGGTCCGGCATGTGCCCCACGACAGCAAACATATATCAGCTTGTCACAGAATTAAAGGAGCAAAGCAGAATTCTCTTTTTTTCTTTTTCTTCAGCTATTCGCTGCGCTTATCTAGCGTAGAAAACTGCAAATGCTTACTTTTTATTTGTGGCGGCTCGAAAATACATAAAAACAAAGCGGGCAATAAAAACTGGTCTTTGGCGTCGCAGCTCTTTGAGCCTAAAGAACTGCTCGCGAAATCCTGTCCGCCGCCCGTCACTCTTCCTCGGCCCCGTGCTTGTATTTTGCACGCAGCCTCAGAAGACAGGATCAGCTCGGCAGAGAGCTACAAAAACTGAAAATGAGAAGCCGTGACAGTTTGGAGTCAAGCACACGCAGTTTTTTTCTTTCTTTCGTAACTTTTTGTGGAAATTTCTTTGAACCGGCCTCTTCGGGTTCCTTTTCGGGCCCCAGACGCTTTTCAGGGATGCAGCGAAGGGGTCAGCTGCAGGACGACCCGCGTGCCGAGACCGTCGCCTCGAGGGAAGGAGTATTGATTGTCGCCGAACACGAACCCTCACGTCTAGAAGGATCTGCCTGAGTGAATCCTTATTTCTTTCGTGTATGTCCCACCCCTTATTCAAACACAACGAAAGCAAAAACGCCGAACAGGTAAAGCGAGCTGGCTGTGAATGCACCGGCAACTTCAAAGCGCCGGGGGGCAGACACTGGCGCGGCCCTCACGACAGACACCTCACCGCTTCTTCAAATTCTGGATGGAAGGATATATATATATATAAGGAGAGAGAGAGAGAAAAGCAGCAAAAAGGCTGAGAGTGATGCAGACAGCGAGACGTGGACGCCGTGAGCAATCTTTCGAAAAGAGAGCCAGATGACGTCTGTTCAATGCTCTGAGTTTTGAAGGGACCTGCTGGTCTGAGTCTGTACTTATTTTGCTTTTGCAAAAGACACCTGAAGCTTCAGGAACGTGCCGAAGGGCTTGTGACGCTGAGGAAGGCTTGAATATATGACAGGCTTAGAGCGTAGCAGTCAACTAACGGACAATATAGGACTGGGAATTTCATAGAAGACTTTCCAAGTCTTTTGTGTGTTTCCGGTGTCGCCCCGTGCTCGGAAACAAGGGAACCAGTAGAAAAAAATATAGGTTTATAAAATTTGGTCTTAAACAATTTCTACCCCTGATTTGTAATTTTGCTGAGTTACTGGACAAGTTGTTTGTAATTCTATGGTCGTATACCCAATTCAGCACTCGAAGGAAATAAATGTCTCGGTCACGATAATATCCTCGAACATTCTTTTTCTGAAACCAAGAATATTTATTACCCACTAGGACCTCGGATCCGAAGAGAAATGCAGAAGGGTCATTTATATCACTGTTGTGGTACCCTAAGACGTGGCCCACGCCCTCACAAATCTAAATGATCAATGCAGGTCCAGTCTTCTCGTGATCCAGACCCTTAAAGTAACTCGCCGATTTTTTGCTCTGAACAGAGACTGGCTGCCAGAGCAGGAATTAATGGCTGCCGACAAAACGACTCACTCCTAGTTGCGCACCTCGGCGTTTTCTACATAATAAGTATTGAATGGGAAGTGCTGCTGTAATGTATTCCTTCCAGACCTCGCGGTTCCGCCATCTGCGATAATTGTATATAATTAGTTAGGTTTCCTTTTATGGAAATCGTACCTAACTTAAAATTCAGAAATCTGCAATCTCATTGGAGTGAAACGCGGTCGAGCAGTTTGAACTCTGCTATTGAAATACGCCTCTCTAGCGCTACCTTTGAAGAAAAATTGACGTATGACCAAAATGAGGGAATTGCAGAGGATTACGCGCACTTATTTGCATGACTAAACCATTCTGTCACCTTACTGTGATGTATTTGTGGAAAAGATATTTTATGTGTCATGCCAGCGATGTCAGATTGACTTAGCGTATCCAGCTACATACTACACTAAGTTGTATTCACGTTGTCTATTTCCTTCTTCCCTTGTCGGCTGCTAGTTTAACAAGACTACATAAGGTTGGCTAAACATGGTTGGGGTTCCGGGGGCAGTTCTCAGATTAACCGGAAGCGCGAGCAGTGAACGTTAAGCGAACGAGAGCCCAAGTAGGCACAGAGCAGATTGGCAGGTTGGGTGGCCGTCCTGCCCTAATAACTAATGACAGCAGAACAGGAACCTCAATAAAAGCAGCACCGTAAGGTGTCCACGACCTCGAAAACACAGCATCTTCCCCCATCTTCCTCCCCGCTGCCGTTCTGCGCTCTCCGTAAGTGTCACGTTCCAGCGCGCCTCTTACGTGACCAACATGACACTGTCCATTTTCTTGTTTTTCGCTTCATTTTTGCTTTTGGAGGCACTGTTCGCTGTCATTCGAGATCTGTAGCCCTTTTACCCTTTGCCTTATCCAGTTCCGTTGTGGGACGGCCTCCTGGCAACAAATGAAGGGAATAGTCATTTCCTTCGGCAGCAATGATATTTTTCTTTTCCTCTCGTCAAGATTGTTCATCAGTGTGCGCTGCGGTACAGTTCCGAAACATGGCATCTTCATTTCGTGGTGCACTCTTTTAACGTACCCCTCCAACGTTTGTTTTCACCACAGAAAAAGTAATAATTCTAGACGAATTCCAAAACAGATTTGACACGAATGCAGCGTCACATACGGCGACAGCCTACATTTATTTGCGACATGCCAAGCATGTGTTCTATTATCTATTTACGTGTGAAGAAGCTTTAGGTGAGTTTTAGTGGAATGAATAGAATGTAGGCGAGGATGGCAGAGGAGTGGTTGCAAAGGGCGCATGAGCGGTTGGTGGTGAAACTACACAGTTATTGCGGCTGCCAATCACCTGTCGTACGATGACAGGCTCCTGCCGCATGTCTGCTTCATATTTAGCTTGCACACCCACAATTTCTTAGTAACAGATTGAAATTATTTCCCGCAAAAAAATATTAAGCATCTGCTTATCGTCGGGTTTTCGTGCTACGCCCATATTGAACTGTTCTGAATCTCTTTTGCCTCGAACTTAATCATCGAATGCGCATGGACATTTCTAGACCTCAAAGTTGTCTTGATTCTTTCTTTATATGTCATCGTCACTTGTGAGTGAAGTATTAACTTTCCAATTCACCCAATGCAGTTGAAACTGACGGCAATATTCCTTTTTGTTTCGGTGAATACGGCGCTAAACAAAGCCGAGTCTGTGACCTCTGCGAAGTCGCTCGAAAAAAAGTCCTTGAAGCTATATATTCTTCAAACTCACAGTTTTGTCTCGTAAATAAAGCTCTAAATATCTCCTTGTTTTCCAAAACACCTATTGTTTCGCTTTTGAATTGTTTTGAGAACAAATGTTCGCTGAGACATCGAAACGCTGCTGCCTTCGACGAAAGACACCGGCGTGGTATGAGCAACTGTGGTCACGAGGTTCACGTTGTTTTTTCTAAAAGCTAGTTCAAGACAAAATCATTGGCTTACAAATCCAAAACTGCACTGCAACCTCCAAAAGGAAAAAGCTTAAATGAAATATTTGCAGTAGCAAGCGGCACACCCTGGAAAACCTTTCACGGTGGCCTCTCTTGGCCTCTTTTCTACAGTAGGTTGCAATGATATTTTGTGGCCAGAACAAGCAGAGCTTCTGAAGTGTTTGACCATGAAGTATTTCTCACAACTCACAAGTCTACACAAAAAAACAAAATCGCCTGATTTGGTATATTTGTGACTCAGCACTTTTGTGTCCAATTATAACGCGTATAAACACGTATCAACTAGACATTTTTTCTATTTCTCTCCACCTACATCAAGCTGTTCAGACAGACACAAAAGTCAGTACAAACAGACCAAATGCGTAACAAGGGGAACTCTATAACAATCGGAATCATTTCTCCTTCGCTGAATGCTGAGTAGGAAATATTAATAATAATACTAATAATAATAATAATAATAATAATAATAATAATAATAATAATAATAATAATAATAATAATAATAATAATAATAATAATAATAATAATAATAATAATAATAATAATAATAATAATAATAATAATAATAATAATAATAATAATAATAAAACTTTATTTAATGTGCGCATGAACAACCAAATGATTTTCGTGCTGCAGCTCGAATAAAAAAAAATGCCACACAAGTTTTACATGCACAGATAGAACACAAAAGAAGAAACAAATAACACATGAAATAAAATTGAGACGAAAAGTCACAGAGAGAACGAAATCAGTGAGTAGCATGTCTTGTATACACAGTGTGAGAATTGTAGAGCACATAACGAAAAAAAAAAAACGATAGATAAAGAAAGAAAAAACAAATAACTGTCATTGACTATAGTAATATAAAAATATACGTAAAATAAACAACCATTCTAGGAGCAACAAGTGCGTGGTACCCAAAACACAGGTTAGAAATACAGGAAAATACAATAAAGAAATAGAATTGAAAGGGGGCCAGTAAGATTCGAATATAAGGATACAAACAGCCTTGAACAGGAGAAAAAGCAAGAAGTGAAGTAAATACAATATTTAGGCTAGAAAGTGGAAGTTATATGTGATCAAGTACCGTTTAGAATACAACACTACGAACATCATATGTTTCGGAAGCTGTCAAGGTGAAGACAAAAGGAGTTAAACAACCTCTGCATTTTGTTCAGAGAGGAATGGGAATGAAGAAATGGAGAAACTTTAAACGGTCTGAATTCCCTCATGCTCTTTTGCGGAACGCGCATAAAAGCTTATGGCATAAAATGTGGCCATGAAGGAGCTTGTACAGAAAATTATATCTTCTCTGACACGACGGCAGCTAAGAGAACGAAGATTGAGTGGGGTACTCCTGGTGGAGCGAGAGGAGAAAGTTGCGCAAGAAAGCGATATCGAAATATCCGCAAAAATGTTTGCTGTACTCTGCAAATATTTATTTATAATTTGGCAAATCTTGTCCCAGTTCGATTTGCCAGTGCCACTCCAAAAAACTGGCGCACACTCCACCAAAAACGGCAAGCATATGGACAGGTACAGCTTTAAGAACGGAAGTGGAGTACGGAACTCTCTCGAAAATCTACACACGAATCTGAGTGTGCGTATAGCCCGCTGAGCAATGCCTTTAGTATGAAAGGAGACGCTGAGGGTGCGGTCAAAAAGTACACCAAGGTAAATAATTTCATCAACCCTGTCCAACCGCACAGAATTTACAGAATAATGGTAGAGAAAGCTATGTGTTTTACGAGTAAATGAGACAACCCTAGTTTTGGAAGAATTGAGGATAGGTCTATTCTTCGCACACCAATTAGAGAAAGCAGATATGTCCGATTGCAACAACAAGCAATCTTGAAAAAAATGTATTTCGAATATTTTTATATGATCAGCATAAAGAAGAATTAGGAGTTCTTGATCACGGAGGAAACGTCATTAATAAAAACGGAGAAAAGAAGCGGGCCTAATACAGAACCTTGAGAAACTCCACTGGTTGCAGGGTAAACGAAAGAGGCATGTCCATTGACACTGAAAAAGCAGGAGCGATCAAGGAGACAGTTAAATAGGAGGGCTACGATTGAGACTTCGACACCAGGGAGTAGAAACTTTTCAAGAAGTAATGAGTGAGTAACAACATCGAAAGCTTTGCTCAAATTCCAGTACACAGTGTCAATCTGATCTCTCTGAAGGACTACTGCAGAGGCATACGTCATAAACGTGACTAGGTTAGTTGAAGTACAGTGACCAAATATGAAACCATGTTGATTCGGTATGATGACATGTTTGAGATGGAAGGAAAGTGCGTTGTGCAAAGCTAATTCGAAAAGCTTAGAGATTGCGCATAGAAGAGAAATCGGACGATAATTGGAATCATCAGATTTGTTTCCTGACTTGAAGACAGGAAACACGCGTGCCATTTTCTACACGCGAGTAAAGGCAGCATTTTTTAAACAGGTATTATATATGGCAGTCAGTACTGGTACAACGATATAACTGAAGGCTTTTATTATGGCGGCTGGAATGCCATCAGGTCCAGGAGACAGAGATGGTCTCAGACGCTTAAGACTCTCAGTTATCAACTCCTCGTCAAAGAGAATGGAATTAGATAGTGCACCAGATGGGAGGCAAACGGAATCACAATGTGGATGTTTGTAGACGGAGGAAAAATGTTGGGCAAAACTGTCGGCAACATTCCGAATTTCCGAACCCTGAGAGTCAACTAAGTCGGTACTCGAATCCGATTTAATGGAACACTTGCGAACATATCACCAGAACTGACTAGGACGATTTGAGGCACTCCTCTCTAAAGACTCAAGGAAAGAGTCATGGTCCCGCTTGTATAAGCAAAGAGAACGCGAGCGACGAAACTCATCTGCCCAATTGTCAAACCCAGGGCGTTTCGCTTTACGATGCGCCCGTTCCTTGAGTTTCAAATCCGTTCTCAGTTCCCTTGAAAACCAGAAAGGAAACTTTCTACGAGTGGTAGTATGCAGAGGCATTTGATGACGCATACCATCAATAACTATATCGGTTAAACGGGTGACTTGTCCGTCGGCATCACGAATGTCATTTAAAAGGAACCAATCGACGGAAGAGAAGAAATTGAAAAGATCGATATAGTCACTACGTGCATAAGCGAAACGGGGCGAATTCCCTACCCGATCTGAATTAGTAGAAGGTGAAGCAGAGACAAAAGTAGTAACTACAAGTGGAGGGTGAAATTTGTCACAGCGAGTCAGTGGTATGTCAGAACTCATGACTCGAATACTTTCGAAATTCGATAGTCAGATATCAAGATTATTACCAGAGCAGTTTTCAATGAAATTGTGTTGCTGAAAAGAATTAAAGGCTATAATGATTGTTGTGAGAAGAAATAAATGAGTTCCCGTTGATACCTGGATTATTAAAATCGCCTAAAATAAGTAGTTTGTGTTTGCTACGAGAAGTTATAACACGTTCGACTGAGAGCAAAACATTATCGTAGGCTGGAGGAGGAAGATTAGGAGGAATGTAAAAAGCTGCCAGTAAAAGGTTTTCATGTCGATTTAAAGTGAGCTCAAGCCACATTCATAAAATATCTTCAAATTGTACGGGCACACCAAAGCCACAAATGGGCTTGAGACTGAGAATAATGCTGTAAAGGTCAGCCTATAGGAAGAAGGCAGATGTCAACATCTGAAAATATGTTAAAGGTGCGGATCTGCTTGCCACTGTAACAAGCTGTTCTGTAGAACAATAATTGTTAAAATCACCTGCGACAATCCATGGTGCACAGTAGATTCATTACAGAAAGAAGGAAACAAAAGAGAGAAAAAAAAACAAAAATAAAGACCTATGTACTGGTGCACTAATGCTTGTGCACTGAAATATGCACTGCGCAACCAATGAAATGACTGTAAGGATACAATGAAGGAAGAGAAAAGAGGAAAAAACGTAGCTCTACACTCCATAAAGGAAAAAAAAAAAGAATGAAATTTTTAAAGCTCTTTTAAATAAAGTTGTTTCTTAGCTCAGTGCGAGAGGACAATGAGATTACGTCTTCTGGCAGTTCATTAAAGATAGAAGGGACGTAATAGCGTCGCGTTGCTTCCCCCAAATGCGCACTCTTGGTACAACGTAGCGTGGTATATGTCTTAATGACATCGCTTTAATCGTTTTGGTATTATACGAGCTTTCTCAAAAGTGTTTAAGAACTACTACTTGCATGAACAGGTTGTCAATTGAAGGAAGTGTTTCGGCTTTAAACACACTCTCCAACCGTTGCTTACTGGGTTTATAAATTACACTTTTAGCAATGTTTTTAAGAATGCTGTTCACTCTGTTTTTCTACGGGGTGGAGCAATTATGAAAGCAGCAGATACCATATCTTAGAACACTATACCCCAGGGCATGCGTAACAAGCTTTCTGCTTGAGAAAGGCATAAACTGTTTTATTTAGTAGAGCAGACATGATATTTCACACAAGGAATGCAGGTAACAGGAGAACAAGAACAAGGAAAACAATTAGGTGCATGAAGGAAAACTGTGCAATCCGATAGAACTGTTCTGAGAGGGTTGCGAAAACAAACGAGTTCAGTTTTAGCCGAGTTAATTTGTATCAGATTGGAATTACACTAATCAGATATACGGATAGCATCAGAAAGGGCAGCAATATAATCCACATAATTTGAAACAAGTAATATATCATGCACATATTGAAACAGTTGAGAAGAGGAGATAACATCACTAACATCATTAGCACAAAGGTTAAAAATAGGAGGAGCGAAAATTGAGCCTTGCGGGACTCCACATTAAAGGCTAACAGAATTGCTTTGAATTGATTCTAGTGTAACTATTTGTGATCGTTCGAAGAGATAGTTTCGAAGAAATAAAAGAAAGGTGTCTCTGAAACCGAAGGAATATAACTTACTAGCCAGGATTTCATGGTTTGCTGTTTTGAAAGCCTTCCTGACATCGAGAAATAACCCAAATGCCCCTTCATTTTGTCTACACTGTCATGGAGAGAACTGGAGAGTTTTTCTAGCAGAGATTGTGCACCAGCGCCCGATACAAATTCATATTGGTGTACACTTAGTACATTGTACTTCATTACAAATAAATTCATAATACCCTGTACATGTTTTTCTATTATTTGCGATATGCAGAACACGATGGAAATTGGACGGTAGTTTGAAGTTTTCTTTCTGTATCTCGCTTTGTGAAAGGGAATGACGCAAGCTTGCTTCAGGGAGCGTGGCCAAATGCCGCTTTCAATTATTCCGTTCACTATATAGAGCAGAACATGTTTCAGTGATCAAAAGTTCCTGTAGAGATCATTTATGTATAAGTCATCCATCCCCGCGTTTTCGTTGTGCTTGACGCTGAGAATAATTCTGTAAAGGTCTGGTTCAGTTAGTCTAAGAAGAAAAGCAGATGGCAACCCCTGAGAAGATGTTAAAGGCGCGGATTTGCTTGCCACTGTAACACGCCGTTCTGTAGAAAACCGATTGTTAAAATTATCTGCTAAGCAGGGAGTAGCGCAACCGAAATTGCGCTCAATTGAATATTTTATACAAGAACGCCGTTTTACTCGCAGCTCATCAACTAGAGACCACGTTTTGCCCACACTGTTCCGTGATTCGTGAAGTAGGTTAGCGTAGATTTTTTGTTTCGACAAGCAAATTATTGCGTTTACTCTGTTTCTTACCGCATGAAATTCCGCTCTAACCTCTTTCCATTCTTCGGTGCTTCACCGCATTTTTGCCACAGTACTTCCTTCTCTTTTATCGCTGTTAGTACGTCTACTGTCAGCCACTGATAAGCGATGTTACGGTTTTTGATAACTTCCTTTTGACAATCCTCTTTGAAGGTCTTAAATGTTACAACTAAGTTATCATACGCTTCGTGGGCACTGTTTTGACGTACGAAAGAGTCCCAGTCTCAAAGGAAGCTATTTTTGTGTCAAGTCGGTTCTCATCCAGCATCGTAATCGCGTGCTTAGTAGACCCGACTTCATAATCGCTGTCCCTTGTCATGCGGCATGCAATAAAGTGGTGATCTACAAGCTTTTGTTTGATGATAGCGCCTGCAAAATACGAAAGATTAGATGCGCGAGTATTGACGTGGTCTATACATGTACTAGTCAAATTGCCGTTCAGAAATTCTTCTCTGGTTGGTTCATGGATAAGGGCTTCAATGCCGCAACCTGCCAGCATGTTTAAGTAATTTTCAGCAGCAGATCTCTCTGGCTTCAGTAAATCAATGTTTACGTCTCCTATCATACACAAGTTACCAGCAGAGAAATAGTCAGCAATGGCACCCCGTAAGTCTATAACAAAAGCGGGAACACTATCCGATGGTAGACGGTAAACTACGAGCAAATTAGATCGACATATTGCTACGTGTGACTTCAAATATTGCGGTGCAAAGAAGGCGCTGCCCAGAAACCGAGAATTTTCCCAGCCTAAGTGAAGCACGCTTCCCTATTTCTTCAACAGAATGGTTCATGCTGTGTGCTCAACTGCTGTTCTGTGCTTATCTTGATTAGCGTTAGCGCCGCTACAGAGATCACTACTGTTGAGGAATATATTGCTCCAAGAACATGCTCATTTTTTTTTTTTTTTCAAGCGTCGTCAAAACGAACCTGCACTCGACTTTCAACTGTTTACTACTTTTCTGGCCACGGCAATCGTCTGCGGTGAAGGCCTCCCAGGCACTGCTCCGCTTTATGAAAAGCACAGGCCTAATCGAAAGGCTATAATTTTGCTATTGCGTTACGTGATATGACTGTGACGTGACATGATGTGACACGTCTGTGATGGGACTGTACTAACTTCACCCATCTTTTTCTTAAAACTTTTATATCCACTCATCCCTTTCCCCCAATGCAGGGTAGCAAACCGGTTTCTTTTACCGGTTGTTGTTGTTGTTGTTGTTGTTGTTGTAGTAGTAGTTGTTGTTGTTGTTGTTGTTGTTGTTGTTGTTGTTGTTGTTGTTGTTGTTGTTGTTGTTGTTGTTGTTGTTGTTGTTGTTGTTGTTGTTGTTGTTGTTGTTGTTGTTGTTGTTGTTGTTGTTGCTGTTGTTGTTGTTGTTGTTGTTGTTCTTGTTGTTGTTGTTGTTGTTCTTGTTGTTCTCCTCTAATTTGATGGCCGGTTAACCTCCCAGCCTTTCCTCCTCATCTTCCTCCTCCTCCTCCTACTGCTTTATTCGTTGAAACAAAAACGGAATATTAACCCCGGCTTCAACTGCAGTGGGAGCATTGGATGGTCGTTACCTCACTCACAAGCGACGAAGACATTGAGGAGCGAAAGAATATAGCTTCAGTGTCTTGCAGGTCCATGCGTATTTCATTACTTGCAGCAGAGGATACGTCTATACACGAACTTCAGGCAAAAGATATTGGAAACAGTTCGATATGTTCGCACCATAAAAAGTTCACGATAAGCAGGTGCTTAGGAGCATATATAACATTCACGAACTTGAATGCGACGCTCCCGGCTCAAATACGGAGAACCTTCCAAAGGTCGATGCGGAACGCTTTCGGAACGTCCGCAAGCGTGCTTTGTGCTCCGGGGAACCAATTTGACAAGCTTCGCTTGATCGATGAGCGCTAGCAAGCAGCTTCCAAGCGCATCCCGGAACCCTATCGGGATTGTGGCTCTGGTTCGGGTAGAATTATTTGGAAGTTTGAATTATATGTGACCGCTTTCTTTGCAGCCCCTTCAAGTAATGACGAAGTTGTTCATGTAGCACTATTCGCATTTCTTGTAAAGCCTCTTTCAGAGGATGGAGACGAGGCAGTAGATGGCCCTATAACTTGGGGGAGTTCGAAAATGCCGTTCATCAACTGCCACTTTCCGAGACTCCCCAACCTTACGGCCTTTCATGTGAATTTTTAACGCGTGTGAATCTTTTTTATCCACTGTCCTACTCCAGGTCTCTGCCAGCAGTAGTAATATTAATGCAGGAATGTATTTAACGGCTCCATTTCACCTTTATTTGTTTGTCCACCTGCAGACACCACGAGGATATGGCTATCTGGAGTGGGCCACATAAACTAGAAAAGAGGTCAAGAATACGCGCACTGGAGCCGAATTTCTGAAAGAGGTTCCTGTAACAAAAAAAAAAAACAGTTGACTTGAAAATAAAATTGAATTTCTTTGAATAAGATGGGAATCGGGACTAGGATGTTAGGACTGCTGAGGGGGTCGCTGTTTGTTCATCTCCAAGAATATTGTTGCATTCATTAGTCTCTCGAATGGAGTCGACTTTATAACCGTTTTCTTAAGACTTGAACGCGACTGAATTACCGAGTCTCACCCGTTCGAGTGGTGAATTCCCTATGTCCACATTTATTCTGCTTGAATCAAATAACTTTCGTGGCTTGTTAATTGTCTATATTAACAGCAGTTCGTCCGTTTCCATGAACTGCTACGTTAGCAGCTTCAGCAAAATCACTTGCAGATTACTAAATGAGAAGGCTATGATGAAGCGCCTATATCTTTGAATTGACATTGCAGGCGCAACTATTTTGCACAGTAGGACAAGCCACACCTGTAAAGACGGCTTTGTCATAAAAGTTATATGAAAATAAAAGCACGCACGATATTCTATCTTTTTTGTTTGTTTTCTCCGTCATTTCTCTAAAAGTGCGTGCATAACGCATCATGTCAGAACGGACATAGCCAGTACAAATTACCCAACAATAATATTTGTTACTGGTGCATTAGTGTTACCTCCTTTGCTGCGAGTAAAGGTACGACAAGTTTACCAGTCGCTTCAGAAACGTAAATGGAAGCATCTGGAATATAAAGCAGCCACATGTTCTTATTGGTCAATATTCGATCGCTGAAACGCCCACGAGATGGTGCTTACAGCTCATGCTGTTGCAGTGACTGCCTGTTTTGCTGGCATCGCGTGGGCTGACGGCACCGCAGCCAGTGGCACTTGCTAACGCAATTTATTACTACGTACCTCTCACACAAGCAGCAGGAGAAAGAAAAGAAAACAAAAAGGTATGGTCAACCCCACCGCTACGTAGGTGCAGAAAGAATGAAGAATGATAAGATGGAAAGGGTGCCTAGAGGACAATTTAGTTAATTACGCGCGCTAAAAGAGTTTAACGTCGCTCGAGCGAGGCTGGCGAAGAACTGCTGATGAGGTTCGGGATGCGCTAATTTATGTTGTCTTCTGGATTGTGTTTTATACAAGCTTTCTTTTTTTTTTTTTTTTTTTTTGTTTCTACCGTTTACAAACTTGCATTTCAAGACTACGAGAAATACGTCTGTGCAACTGGACAAGTTGGTTTTACAGCAAGGCTGACGTTACATGCGTGATAAAGTTATAATTGGACAATTAGCGACAATTATTTATTCAACTACTATGTAATTTATTATTTTCGAGCTAATAATAAACTGAGAAACTGAAGGCCGTAAACTGCAAACGTAAGCCTTTTTTATTTATTTTTTCTTAATCGGCCTTGGTGGTGAGATTTATCGAACTTAAAAAAAAAATGCGCATTTTAAAGCTCGTTGAATTGGCTTTCTCACATTAAACATTTATGAAACGGCGCCTGTCACCATTCTTACGTCCAAAATACATATGCTACGGTTAACGTCGTCATAATATATTTGTAGAAGGCGAGAAGACCAACTCAACGACCTGTCTTATGTGCATATCTGATGTGAAAGTTTATAAACGGGACTATCTTTTAATGTTTATTGATGGCCTTCAGTTACGTAGTATAATATTTCCCTTAATAACAAAAATAAAAGACGTTGATTTATTAACTGTATTTAATAATTAACGAACTCCTCTCTCTCTTTCCCTCGGCTTAGCTCTCGCGTACGTTATGACAGCCTTGCTGTAAAACCGACGTGCAGAGACCGCGCTGACTTATTTTACAAAATTTTCAAAAGACAAGTCTGTGAACGATTAAAAAAAAAAAAAAAAAAAAAACGGACACCGTATGTGTACAACTGATTTGCCCCTGACTTTGAGAATTCGACTCGTTGTGTGAGGGTTGGTAAACAAGTGTGTATAGTGAAAAACTCCATTCAACATAACACCCACGAGGCTACGCCCTGCAAGAAACAGAACTGCTTAATCAAAAAAAAAGAAAAAAGAGAAGGGTTCAATGCTGCTTAACCGAATATGGAGCGAAAGCATTAGTCTTCTTCTTCTTTTTCTTCTTCTTCTTTCTCCTCTTCTTCTTCTCGGCTGTTCAAGGCCATTCGCGACTGCGGCCACGGACTACGCGACGGGCCGACATCTGGCGTAGCATTGCTTTCGCAATAAAAATTTATTAATTTGATGTTTGTGAAGTATAGTACATGGCATAGCACCTAGCGCACGGACTCTATTGGCATAGAATATAGACTACGTGTTTAGAGCCGATGATTATAACAGGACAATAAGCATTCTCTCAATTTGGTCCCACCCTTGTGATTGTTTGCAATCCATTAAACAGCCAACAGTTGGAGCAGTATTTCGCTCCGCACCCCGGTTGCTGGGGCTAATGTGTGGCACGCGGAGCATGCGGAGCATTCGTCACTGCGTCCTACCACCGGAGCAGCTAGTGTATATTGTGCGGTATGCGCGCTCTCACGTCCCATACTTGCACGCGGGCTATGACATTTACAGTTGTAGGGTGACTGCCGACCATGAGCGTGCTTAACGTGCACTGATATCGTACAGCACACAAGCATTTTTGCGTTTTCCCCTCCGACGATAGACGGTGTCTGAGGCCCCGATTAACTCGACCCCGCGACCTTCGGAGCGCAGCAGTCGAGCATGAAGCCAGAAAGTACTCACGACCGATCACAGAAACTACTAATGTGGCCCCTGGAGCCTGATATAGAACGAACAACGGGTCGGCGAGCAAATGGTGTTAAGATAAAGATATTGGCCATTAGAAATCGTGCAGATATGATTCGCTCGATTGTATGAGACCACAAAGTCCCATCGTCGATCACCACCAATGAATTTGTAAATATTACACCTCTGCGTGCCACTTCTCCGAGTAGGTGTCTCCAATAGAGGTGAGTTCCAAGTAAAGCGCGGGTTTGAATGCCTGACGTTTTTCACGTGCTACTAAAGGTTAACTTGTTCTCACTGCTGTAAGATGCGCGTCATTTCAGGCAACCTATGAAGGTCAAAGCGGCGCTGCGCAGCTTGGGAAAGCACTCGAGCAGATAATCGCATGCTCATTTCATTTTAACCCACAGCATTTCTGTTTTTCTTTGTTCGTCAAATAGCGGTGCTTTTCTTGCGTCCATAAAAAATCCTTGCAGCGGATACCGGCATTAATCATAACCGAGGTGGACCCTCCTTGCATTGGTCATCTGTCCGCTTCTTCCCGAAGCTCCTCCGACAGTCTGAGGACAGAGCTCTCCCTCTGTTCTCCAGGGAGACGAATGGGATCATTCGGAGATGAATGGGATCATCTGGAGCTAAAGGCGGCTCGCCCTGTATGTCTGACGGCGACGGTTGCTCATCCCGTGCCGCGACACGAAACTGGCGGAATCAAATTGGGCTCGGGTCTGTTTGTCATCCGTGCCGCCACGGATGGCGCAGCTTCTGTTTGCTCCGAAAATTCCGGCTCGGCAGTTTGTTGCCAGGAGACGCGCGGGATGGCACGCACGCTGAAGAAATCCGGCGCCGTCGCATCATTTCCCCTCTCCGCCTCTAACGGGGAACACGAATAGGCAGACGAGCGAGCACGTGACTTCGTTGTTTTCCTTTGCCTGGCTGCTTTACTGGATTGCGATGAAGTGCACACCTTCAGCTTTGTTCATCCCTTGATTGAAAGATGTGTCTGGGGATTTTAAATAGTGTGAAGGGCGCTTAAACTCTCCAGAGCAACGCATTGTGACGAACGGCCAATTATCGTCAGTTAACAGCGCGTTTGGGCCTTTGGCCTCTGTCGACATGCATGCCCGAGATCGCAGGTGCCAGATTTATATACTCATGCTGCGCGGCAGACCATAGTTGTGGGTGTGTTTTTCTTTTTTTCATCGACAACTTATACTGATAAGTTGTGCCGTTGCGCCACAAATGTTTCTCATGAAGTTTCTGTTAGCTGCGCCTAAACAAGTGGGGATGGAGTGTTATTAACACTGACGCTACCTCGGTTAGACAGATAAATGTAATACACGTGGAATAGATTTCTGCACCCATCTTAGCACAAACTGTTTCCTATATCGTGGAGAGCTTAGCACAAAGTTCAGAGCGGATTTCGAAGATAGTTTTTAGCCACGCCCACGTCAAGCTTGAAATTATTTTTAAACTACATTCCAAAAAAAAAAAAAAATTCTCGAAGAATTTATAGCTAGCATGCTCTGGTGGCTGCTCGAGCGAAGGAGACAGAGGTTCCACTCGTATTCGCTTCGTACTAGTATTTTCAACTTCCAGCGCTTTCAGTTTTATTTGCTCCTCGCCGACGCTGTGCGGAATTGGAGAGATGAGAGTTTTTATAAGCGCCGCCACAGTGCGTGGCCGCTGTTGGCGTCCGATAGAGAGGCCGACGCAGGGCGCGAGGCCTCTTATCTCGAGGCTGCACGGTGGCGCTGCCAGCTCAACGACGACGACGACGGTCCTTGAGTCGACAACGCGCCGCTCGCCCTAGTTTATAAAGCCTGACGCCCTCGCCACCAACCTCGCACTCTCTTGGGGTAAGTAGTGCAGCTTTTTTTCAAAAAGGGGTAGATGCGTAGCCCCGCCGGGGTGGTGCAGTGGTAAGACGCCCGACTACTGTGCCGGAGTTCCCGGGATCGAATCCCGGCCTCGGCGGCTGCGTTTCGATGGAGGCGAAACGAAGTGGCGTCCGTGTGCTGTGCGATGTCAGCGCACGTTAAAGATCCCCAGGTGGTCGAAATTACTCCGTAGCCCTCCACTACGGCTCCTCTTTCTCTCTTTCCACTTTCATTCTCACCTTCCTCCCTTCCCTTCGGCGCGGTTCGGGTGTCCACAGAGCAAGTGTGACAGTTACTGCGCCTTTCCCTTCCTGTGAACCAATTTAATTTAAGGGGTAGATGCGTATATATATGCCCCCGGACAGTGGATAGACAGCGAACGACCGACAGAGGGTTTTGTTGCGGAAGTACAGGCATGGGCTGACCTTTCTTTTTTTCGAAGCGCATTTTGTTTTTGTTTTTTTCTGTGCCGTCATGCATCTTCGCGACACCCATTGTTTGCTCCGGCGCCAGGGTGTCGCGCGCTGCGTTCGCGTGAGCATCGCGTCAGACGCGAAAACAGGAGAGCACAATCACGCCTCTCCCTTCAACCCTCTCTCCTCATCCTCCTTCCCCTCGACGTTTCTCTTCTCCTTTCCATCCACAGAGCGTGCACTGCATCTCTCCTGGCATCGTCCCTTGGGGCAGAAGTTTTGGGGACGCTCGATTATAAACGACCTCCTCTTTCACCGCGTACATGTTAAACAAAAAACCGCTCCGCTAAATGCGTTGCGCTCTGAACTCTGCCATTCGAGCACAGGCGTTTTAAAAGCGCGCTCCTACGTCTAAAAATAATACATGGAGGTGCTTTCATGATTTCTAACCCGACCAGTCTTGTATGTTTCTCCTCCCTCGAAGCTGGGCAAGATGGCGCCATTCATCATAAAGTTGGTCTGGTCGTATTTTATTTCGAATCCCCAGTTGCAGTACGTTTAAGTGTTTTCGAAAGTAGCTGTCTGGCGATGTCTTTTTATGAGTCCGGGACCTCGCGTTAGCACACAATATTCTTTTTTTTTTTTTTTTTTTGGGGGGGGGGGGGGGGGGGGGGGGCATTTGGGCGACAGTGACATGTATATATTAAATATTTCAAATGAGCCGTTGTTGAGGCTTTTGGCGATTTTTTATCTTCTTGTTTAAGAAATCGAAGAAAACGCTAACTCCTCCAGAAAAGAAAAAAAAAAATGAGTGATAGGCTATGGCAACATGGTAAAGCCTAGAAACATTCACTCTTTCAGCTAGCTTTTATTCTTCTCCTCACTCGTTTCGCACCTCGTTTGTACTCTCACAACCATTCTTGGACTACATAAAAGAAGAGTAAACTGTGGAAATAAAAAAAAATAAAAAAAAGATCAATCATGAACACGAGTACCTCGTCCATTCTGCTGCCTGAGTTTGGTAGCGCTTTTTCCCCGAAGCGTTCTTTGGCGAAGCGCGAAGTGCCCCTGCGAACACATTGTACGCCGCAAAACTAGCGCCGCAAGAGCAAAGAAGGAAACGCATGGTCTCGCGGAGTTGTGCTGCTGTGAGTGACAACAGCGACGACGGCAGCTGCCGCCAGACCGCCCCTTTATTGAAACTGAAAGACGCTAGCTCGCAGGCTCGCCGCACGCGCTCAGCCGCGGCGCGTACGTATGTGCGTGCGTGCGTGCGGAACGACCGACTTCTTTGGTGCGGACTGGCTGAGACTGGGGTAAGAGGATTGGACGCGGATTTCAAGTTGGCTGGCGATGTGAAGCGCCGTATCGGAGAAAAAGGGCGAATTCGGTAGGCGGGCTACAGAAAGTAAGAAGAAAGCAGAGGCCGAGTTGCAAAGCCTCCAGGGTGCGACTGCGAAACCGCCTCTGGAGTTCCCCTCCACCTCCTACGTTTTGGTCTCTCGTTTTATTCTCTCCTGAGATGCCTCCCTCCCTCCCTTTCTTTCTTTCTTTCTTTCTTTCTTTCTTTCTTTCTTTCTTTCTTTCGTTCTTTCGTGTTTCTACTTCACTCACCCAGTAGCAGTGTTGCAGGTATGAGGCAAAAATAGAGAGAGGGATAGGAACAGGTACCGTATCGATTGAGATCGCGTGCGACATACGCGGAGCTCGAAAGCGCAACATTTCCATAGCGAGCCTGGGCGAGCGCGCGCGCCGACCCTTCCCGTGGGTTTGGGACCGCGAGGCGCAGGACGGGGCAGAAATCGATGCGATTTCTAATAGATTAGAACGCGCAGCACTGCCCGCCGCCTTCGGAGACGAGTGCCCGCATAACGACGACGGCAGTGCTCCTTGCCTGCGGCCCGTATAGAGAGAGAGAGAGAGAAAGAGAGGGGGGGGGGGGGGTCGTGTTTAGTGCTGAAGGCGAACGTCTTCTTTCGCACTCCAGTTAGCCGCTCCTCGCCCCTCAGCTGGAGAGGGGAATGGATGAGGAGGAAACGGTGGTTATTCTCCCATATCCACTCTCATTATGCGCCTCGCTGGAACAATCACCGGCAGCCGGCGGCGCGTCTTAGGACAGGAGCAATTGAATTCTAATCGCTTCCTCCCTCTTCGGAGCTGAGCGTCTTGAACGAGATGTTTTCGCGAATCTGCTAACCCCCCCCCCCCCCCCTCCTCCTTCCTCCAAGCATCCATATAACTTCTAGCTTTCGCTAGAAGGACATTAGGGAAAGATGAGGCGCAGCAAAGAAGCATCTACTTCGTCGGCCTTATTTCTCCTACTCGCTGGGTTATTTTATTTTCTCGAGTATAGACTCGAGAGGCGTTGAACGGTGTGCATGATTACAGGCTCCGGCATGAGCAGTGAAGCATCGTGCAGCGTAAAACTCTGCATGTGCGCGTTATAACTGATATGGTTATGAGACAACAGGTGGTCTATGTGAGCTGCGGCTTTCACCGCTACAGCGCTGCCCTGTGTGATTGTTATCTTGAACAACCAACAAAAAAATAAAATGAAAAACAGTGAAGCGAAGTAGAGAAGGCGGTTCCCTGTTTAAGCGACTTCTCTTTAAAATACCTCTGTGTACTCGCAAGATTGCCGAGGTAGAAACGTGGCGTGCACTTGCGCAAGCAGCCGTTAAGACGTCTGCGGCGCAGCCTTAATGGAATCTTGCAAACGCAATATCCTCCTGCTCCGTCTGCATCGGCTTCCTCGCTTGCCTCGACGATGCACGCACTGCGCTCGAGAGTACGACTGCTTTTTCTTTAGGTCTTGGTAACTGCCTTTCCTCTTCCCTAGTTTATGATGTGTAAACACGCTACAGGACCAAATGCTGTTGCGAAGCTGGTGTGAACACTTTGTTGCAAAGTAACAGTAAACGTATGCTTTTCTGCTCGTCAGGCAGCGATGAAGTAGCGGTGTCTACTTCTGTTTCCCAGCCCGACGATGGACGAAAGATTTTGGTACGTGTTGTCTGAAATAAACCAGACTAGCTTGCGTCATTCACTGCGTCACTATACCGCTGTACTGCGTTGAAAAAAGGCAGTCCTTCGGCCGCGCTCTGTGCTGACAAACACGGCGTGCAAAACGAGGAACAACCTCCATCGCGTCTATAAACATCGCTTTGTGCCTGGTTGCAGTTGCCGCGTACCGACAGAAAGTCTGCTGTCCTCTTTCGTTACCATTACGTGCCTGTAAATAGCAGCGGCGACGAGACTCCGTTTTGAAAAGGACGCCATTTTTGCTGTGTTTTGAGAGACGCATCACACTGATAGCATTGTCCTAGTACTTCTGACATTGACACCAGTGCTTTATGTAGTATCAAAATATGTATGATTCTGACGAGTCTTGTATCTAAATTCGCGACGACACTTTTGGTTAAAGAGCATATACTGTCTCCACGAGATTCGGTTACTCGATTTCCTCTCTACCGTCAACAAGGCTAGCAACGTTTAGTGGGAGCTCGTATTCTCCTGGTGTTGACAGAGTGATGTCCGATCTGCATCACTTGCAGCGGCAGTGAAGGTGTGGAGCTTTCCGAAAGTTCTTAGATGGCTAAGTATGTGGCCGATGCAGTAACACAGTTATGAGGTTCACGTAGTACTTCTTAAGGGCTCAGATTTCCTACACATAAGCGAAAAGCAAGGCGCCCATGTGCTGTGCGATGTCAGTGCACGTTAAAGAACCCCAGGTGGTCGAAATTTCCGGAGCCCTCCACTACGGCGTCTCTCATAGCCTGAGTCGCTTTGGGACGTTAAACCCCACAAACCAAACCAAACCAAACATAAGTGGTCACAGACGTTGCATGTCAAAAGCATCGGGAGCCGAAAAAGGAGTCCACTGCATATTTCGATAGCTTTCTCTGAGCACACTTAAAATAGATATAGGATTTCGTGAAACGCTGTACACTAAACGAGAAGAATAAGAAGAGCAGGAGCGGTACAAGAAGAAGAATGATGAAAAAATATTATTGCCATTTATTAAGAAGAATGCATCAAATTTTCGGGGAAGGCCCCGTGAAAGTATATATACATTGCTCAGGGAAGAAGCTCTTTAAGGGAAACGAAGACAATTGGAGGCTAGAGAAGTGCACAGATAGAAACAAAAACACTACGTAAAAAATTGTCTCCTTTGTCGGAGCACCACTCAGGGCGGTATTTTCCGCCGTGTGACTTCTCAGAGAGGGGATCTCGTAGAGGAAGTAACGAACCGAGCCCGCGAATGCCGTCCGAGATAGACGGAGAAAGCAAAGGTGACGAAGGGGGCGTGAAAAAGAGGCGAGAAAGGCGAAAAAGGAGACGTCTCCGGAGACGAACAACATCGGCTTAACGCAAACAGAGCACTGCTGTTTTCTCACCTCTCGTAGCAGGAACAGAAGCAGTGAAGGCTGCTCCGCGGCGCACTTCGAGAAGGAAGTGCAATCCGTGAAGCGTCAGCCTCTCTTGAGCCGAGATAAATTTCAGCGTAAACCAACTCATCGTTTGCCGGTGTACCGCTGAACGAGAGACGGAGGCTCTTCTGCCACGCCGTCGCCCGAGGACTGAGAGCGGCCCGACTGTTTCGCTGATATAAACGCCATCGGCTCTGGAAATCTACGCGATCATTGGAAAAGTATAGGAAGGAGGCGGGGGTATTCTTTTTTTCCCTATGCTTACTTTTTGTCCCCTATTTGCCCTGTGCTCCTGAATGTGTCTTCATATTTCGACGCAGTAAGAAAAGGGACTGCTAAAGCTTCGACGTTTGATCTATATTCTCCCGCCGATGTGAGCTAATAATGCTGTAGTGCTTAGGTGAGAAAGAAGCCCTGCTACGATAGATAGTCACCGTAGTTGCGCGTTCTTGGACTATGTTTCTGGTTCACTTTTCTGCTTTTGTTTTCCAAACGCCGCCATTAATCACCATGCCCTTTTTTTTTTCTTGGCGGAGGAGGAGGGGGTCTTGAAGCATTGAAACTGGTTTTGTTTTCCGTTTATTTTTATTTTTTTTTTCGTAATGGAAGGGGGTAACAAAGTGGTCATTACCATTCATGTCAGCAACGTCGCCTTGTACGCTTTGGGAAATCGCACTGAATCGAATCGTTGCCCCTGTGGTGTCAGTAATTTCGGCTCCTGTACTCACACATCAATACCTTAGCAAGAAGATACCTCGCAAAAAGAGAGGCCTCTTTAGCACCAGAGGATCGTACAATTATCAGCACCTTGGCTCTTCAAGCATCGATTTGTCGAGTTTTTCGCAATCCAACAACAAATAATAAGATATCTTGATGAACCTTACATCTCAATAAATAATGCCGAAAGTTGGGCGAGTTGGTTAACGTTCATGATGGAAAATAGCGCACTCTTTCTTCCCACCCCAGCAATGAGTGGCACGTGTTACTGTGTGTTACTGCCTATGTTATGACCTAGCTTCCCATTTAGGAGGCTGCTCCTCTCTCTCTTTTCTCTCTCTTTTTTTTTTGTTATTTTTTTCATGTGACCTGTATTTATTGCGTGCTTCAGCAATAAACCCTGCAGTTGCCAGTTAGCGCCTGTCCGTGTCTTACTTCCTTCCGTCCTTCGTGTATTTTCGCGCTATTTTCCATCGTGAACCTTACATCTCTCTTAAGTGTGGTAAGGCGAAAGCCTTTCCTGCGACTCTTCACACTCATATGCTACTTTTCCAATCCTTTGCTTTTTCTTTGCTCTTGTTTTTTTTTTTCCTTTTGCTTGTTTTTCTCTTATTTTTACTGTTTTTACTCTCTTTTTTTACTACTTTTATTTCTTTTACACTCTTGACTATGTTCAATGTTGTAAAGCAATGACGAGGTCTGATTTTAAACCTCCCAACGTTGTTACTATTTTTTGCACTGTTTTCACTTATTTTGCCCAATTTCGACGTAGGTGGCTGTTTTAACGTCTGCACACTATATATACCGACGTTCGTGGCTATTTCGACGTTGAATTTACTTTTTTGCTGTAATTAATTAACTAATTATTCCACATCAACTCAATTTTGCACATTGAGGCACTTTTTTCACCCTCTACCTCATACAACCATTCTTTTTCTCATACATCACGCCATTTTTCAACAGGGAGGGTGTGGCGCCCTCTGTGGACGGACACTTTCTGCGCACAGCCATGAGCCTACAAAGACCATGAGCCTACAGTTCTGCGCTTGTTGTCTACCTTTCTCGTCCTTGTTTTTTGTGTGCATAGTATACCTTGAAGATAGCCTGCAGAGGTTTTCGGCTTAAAACGCGAACAAGAGAAGTGGAATGCTAACACAAAAGCGCAAATATAATAGCTCCAAGAAAGAAAATACAGTAAATACTAATTAAGACTTACAAAGCATCACCATTGCGCAGTCGAAGTCAAATAAGCTGCGCTAGTATTGACCTTCGCCTGTTTGAAACATCATTTTGCTGTTCAAAATTCATCGTCTTGTTCGTGTTTAATTTGTGTCTGATAGTACACGCAAGATTTTAATGTGCTTAGAGGGGCAATATAAACATATTTGGAATCACCATCAGGTGCAGCAACTTTTTAGTGTCTTCTGTCTTAGGCGTTCGAATCAATATCGACGGCCGCCTTGACAGACTTTCCCAGGTAGCACAGAATGTGGGGCCCCAGTAGGTCCGATGTAGGCAAGTGGGGCTGGGGCAACCATCATAAAACCTGCATCGGTCCCCGATGGGGCAAATGTGGGCAAGCCCCATTTGGGCTTGCCCCTGCTCCTCCTGCATGGGTCCCATAGCGGCGTTTCTTGGGCTAATGCAGAGCACATTCCTGCATCCAGACCACAAGGGTCCCTTGCCGGATATTTGAGGGCAATCCAACCTAAATGTGGGCTTTTTATGGGAGAGCCCTCATAGATCCGAAGTGAGGCCGCCCCCATTAAATCTTTGTGGGACCAACATCGGCCGCAGTGGGGCAAGAAAACGGACATACCCACATGCTGCCCAAATCGGCCCCTTGTAGGTTACTTGAGGGCAGGTGAAATATGAATAAGGGCTCAATTTGGGCAAGCCCTCGTGAAGCCCAAATGAGGCAGCCTTAGCTAAACCGCTTTAGGTCCCACATAGGCTGTAATGGGGCTGGAAGGCGGGCGTGCCCGCATGGTACCAAAATCGGTCCTTTGTGGGGGCTTTGAAGGCCCGTGCAACAGCAGGTGGGCTCTAGGTTCAAAAACAACGTCCAGCCCAATTGGGGCTGCCCACATAAAACTGCTTTATATCCCACATGGGCCGTAATGGGGCTGGAAGGCGGGAGGGCCCGCATGATACCAAAATTGGTCCCTTGTGGGGAATTTGAAGGCACGTGCAATAGCAAGTGGGCTTTAGGTTCAAAACCAACACCCAGCCCAATTGGGGCTGCCCACACAAAACCGCTGTAGGTCCCACATCGGCCGTAATGGGGCTAGAAGGCGTGCGTGCAATTGCGTAATCATTGTTTCTAACTTTTATTTGCATTAGATGTTGCCCTAAATTACCGTTATAGATGATTTGTATAACAGTTGTGGCCATGTTTAGTCGATTAGAAATTTACATGGCTTTAGTTCTCGCGCTCGTGCAAATTGCGCTACATATACTAAAACAAACTGATTGCTAACTGTTGCCTCTTATGTGGTTGCTTTGGACCGCCTGCAACTCGCAGTACAATATTACTGTTCAGAACACACATCTCCATAGCCTGAACAAGATGTACATGAAGTCATTTTGGCTAGATGAATGTTATGAATTATTGTAAAATTCAATATTGCGGCTGTTTAGAAAGTGCAGACATGTATAAAGTAATTACTTATGTGCCTAAATATTGATTGGGAAAACTTGGACTAGGGCTTTCCATCAATTTCCTACGTCGGACCCCTATGAGAATAATGTGGGCAAGCCCAAGTGTGGCTACCGCTATAGAACCCGCATTGGTCCTATGTCATTTTCTGAGGGGCTAACTGAAATAAAAAAAAAATGTTCCTCCGAAGCGGCTGCCCAAATCGGTCCAAAGTAGGACCATCGCGGGGAGTTGGCGGGATGTGCCCTTTTAACAATGTCGGAAAAATGTGGGCAGCCCCGCAAGGGCTGCCTGCATCGGCCCCTAGTGGGGCCAATTGGGGCTTTGTCGACAGCCCGCGTCGGGCCTACGTCGGCCCCTCTTGCAGCACCCACATTGAGCCCACCGGGGCTGTCCTGCATTGCCTACATCGGGCCCACCGGGGCCCACCCTTCATAGCCCACTTTTGTGCTACCTGGGTTTCACAACATTGGCACGACGTTATGCCTGTCGCCTTTGCTAGGCCTTAATTCGCAGTTTCGGTCTTTTCTCGCAAGACTTGCTTTCTTTATTATATGGCCACCTGGCACATCCGAGGCATTACAAAAGTCGCGTTTCATAGCCATAGACGCAGTGCGATGGCGTCCTTGATGTCTCGACAAAAGTTTCCAGAGTTTTTTGAAACTGCAGTTTCAAAACTTTGTAGTACTACACGTCAAGATAAATGTTCTTCATGCCGTAGTAGGGAAGAAGTTCCTTTTTTGCACTACATGTATGTGTGATGTGAACGTTTCGCATGGTGCCAAAGATTACATTAAGAGCCAAATCACTACGCAAATGCGCCAAACATTAGCGCAAAGCGTGGACAACCAGTGAAGTCTGGCTCTAGGAGGAGGAGGAAGATGAGGAGGAAAGGGAGGGAAGTTAACCCGTAAACGAAACCGGTTTGCTACCCTGCACTGGGGGAAGGGGATGAGTGGATATAAAAGTTGTAAGAGAAGTATGGGTGAAGTTAGTACAGTCACATCACAGTCATGTCACATCACATCACGGATGCGAAAGTCAATAAGCTCCTCCCCAAAAGTAACTCTCTCAGAAATTTAAAAAAAAAAAAAAAGTGCGTCTTCGGGTTGGCAAGTATTCATAACAGGGATATAACAACATAGTTATTTTGATAAGTTTATTAGTTCGATATACGAAGGTTGTTGCTGACCTCCAACAAATATTTTCCATGCTTGGTTGGTTTTCTCTCATGTATTACTGCGCGAATGGCCCTTTTGCCAACGAGAATCGAACGCGAATAATCAGTTTTTGCTGCCAAATTGAATATAGACATCGTAGATAAGCACCGTGTAAATTTCTTATCAAATAGTGATAGAACTAAAACCAATGTGAATAACCTGATGTGAATATTTTGTTAGTACTGAACGAATAATCGTGCGACACCGTTAACAGCCAGCGCGGAGCGGCGGTACGCCGCTATAACTCGTTTAATTATAAGTATACTAAATTAAGCAATATTGACCTGTTGTATTGGGTACGTGAACAGCACGAAGCGATTTCATCAATTACATAACCGCTATGTCAAGCATTTGGAAAAATTGTGTTTTACGATCGGTCAGGACAGCGAATCAACTAACGTCATACTCAGCCGGTATGCTATGTATGATGATCCTTGATGATGATGACAGCTATGTATGATCCTTGGATTATGCCGACACGGAACATAAAGGCATGGTTTGCTGAACCTGCATGAGTTCGGCCGCATCGCTTAAGCTTGTAAGCGCGTGTTAACGTTACAAACATCGCAACGCGATCGACCACATCATGACGCTAATCTCTCTTGCCAGTGCAGATTGATCAGGACAGAATGCTAGGCATAAAGAGTCGGAGTGAAACGGTCTTAATATAACACTACGTTGAGCGTTTTTCGAGCTTGGCGCCAGTTAATCAAAGCTTGCCCGAACCACTGAAATATTCGATTCGGTTCGAATAATTTCGAAAATGCGCTATTTGATCTGTTTACCTAACTGGATAGAGTTATATTGGATTCTCTGTCAGAAAGTTCCTAATATAAGCTCTCGTCTAGTGTCAGCGTAATATGCGCGCTGTCAAAACTCGCTGTACCGTCGTAGCAGCGGCTGCTACGGCATCCGGTTGCTCAGCACGTGCGCCATCGAAGTCACGGCGGCTGTTTTTCGGTGTTTTTAGAAGAACTGTAAAGGCGATGTGCGATGTCAGTATGCGTTGAAGGACCTAATTCTGTCAAGCTTAATCCGGAGCTGCACACTGATGCTCTTATTTCGCTCTCTTCTTTCGCTCCTTCTTTTATTCTTTTTTCGCGCAGAACGGCTACTGTGTTCACGGTTCGCTGCATTTCGGTGACAGTAACGGCTATCGCAAGTGTAAGGGATCCGTTTCGCAGAAAATCCGACATCGGCGTTGTCACTGTGAATGTAACGCGAAAATCAGAAGGAAGCAAAGATACCAAGTATTGCAGACCCACAGAAACGAACTCGGTTTCACGTACAGGATTTAGTGTCAAAGTCGTCACGTAGCAGTTCTCTGTGCAGGACTCAGAGTAGTGTCATGTCATTTGGACTTCCCATTTAGCGCCCGTGTGCCAGTTAGGTTGCAGGCCAGTTTGCGACTGGGATTCGAACCGGTGGCATAGGTACCTCCTATTGTATGCCACCAACTGTAAAGTGAGACAGGTACTGCGTCTTCCTCTGACCACGCGCAGAAAATGCGACATGAACGCGCGTCCAACGGTGCGATACATGTTGTGGGACTATCTCAGTTACTACCGACATCAGAAAAAAAATACCTTCCAGGTCATGTCAGAACATTCATTGCTTGGTCTACATCGTGAACAACGCTCGGGTCCGACCCACGCCGCTATTCATCTGGGAGCTTGCACGTAAAACAAGCGTCGGCATGCAAACGTGATCTAGCTATCCCTACTCCCCGTCTCCTGGGAATAAGCCTTCATGTCAGCTGCATTTCATAATGATTACTCATTCACTGTGCCTTCCTATCCCCAAACCCAATTAAATGAAAATATATTGAAAATGCGCAGGATGAAAAGGCGGGGTTAAAGGCGCGAAGTAATCAAGTGACGTCATATAGCAAGCCTTCCTGAAAAAACTGAAATTTAATATCGACGCACTATTCACGTGACTCCTCTGAATAGAACGCCTCCATATCAAGCATGGCACTGTTTACAGCATGCGAAGTGCGTAGTCATGAATATATTTATTCTTTTCGTTTCATTGTGCGCTATAGACCAACTGCTGGCGCTGCTGGGTTAAAAAAAAAAGTAAACTTACCCATGACGTCATCACAAATAGAATCTGACATGTTCGCATCTCGGGTGGTGACGATGGAATCTTAGGGAAAAGTAGAAAACTTTCTTGGATGAACGTGCCCGTGACCTGCAATTTTGCACTGAAAAAAATTAGAGGGCCTCTTTGATGTCTTTTAAGGGAGGACGGCGAAAGCCTAGTCATCTAAAACCTAGTTTCATAGTCGTGATGAGTCATGCCTAGTCATAGTAGTCATTACCACTCATAGCTAAGCATTTTTATTCATTTCCAATCAGTTGCGGTCATTTTAAATCATTTAACATATTGATCGTTTCGAAGTCATTAGCAGTCATTAAGAGTCATGGCTAGCTATTGTAGCCGTTGCCACTCATCCCTAGCATTTTTATTCATTTGAAATCAGTTGCGCTCATTACAAGTAGTAGTTTGACATATTGGTCATTATTAATCATCATTACTGACAATTAAAATTAGTCAATAACTCTACCGATGTCTATTTATAACTTTTATTTATTGCCTATCACTATCAATCGTTTTCGTTCTTTATCTCCCCCCTCACATGTACGCTATTTGTGAGTGACACATCAGCGCATTGATCCGACGCACACATCACGCGCACAGCTCCCGCGCACAGATTTTCGCTCCATGGATTCAGAAAGGAAAAGTAAAGCGGAAGACTGGAGTATAACTGTTTTGTCATTTATTAAGAGCAGCGCACCATGGATACACACAGACAGGAAGAAGGTACAAGTTCAGAACTTACAGCCAAATTTTATACGGGCTAGCGTGTCAGAATAAATATTGTACAAACGCACAACAAAAGTAGATTAAAAGAGGTGCTAACCCCCCGGCATCCTAAATCACCGTTTACCTTCGCATATCGAGGTATGCCAGCTATTTCTTAAAGAAAAATAGGCGGGATGATTACTCATGACGGCCTTTCGCCTCAATAATCCCTCGTGTTATTTTGCATTGATTTTTCGTCAGGATTTTGCAACGTGAAAAATAGTGTTTGCCGACATGTTCGTGCTTGCATTCGCGGCAATGTTTCGTCCGAAAGCCTGATGTGGTGCAACTTACATAGTAATTGTGTTCTTAAAGGCCTTCATTAGACATTGGCCTGTCTGGCCTATTCATGTACTTGTCTCCACAGGGCAACTTTGTCAAATACACAACACACTGCTCACATGGAACAAATGGTTTCTGTTCTTTTATTCTGCCTACAAAGCTCTGCTTTTTCTCATGGTTTATCACATTACACACCTTCGTAAGTTTTTCTGGGGCTGAAAAAATGAATAGCACTACCTATACGCTGGCCTTCTAGGCGTTGTGCGACACCTTATGTAAAAAACTGCTGAGGTTTAACTCTTCCAAACCTGATTACAGAATAAAAACTCCGTAACTCTTGGTTACACTTGTAGAGGTTCAACTATCCTCTCACCAAGTGAAGAGCATATACGCGTAAGGCTTAACTTCAGGAACCATGTGCTTATAATAATAGGTAGTTCAGGGCTCACAATTACAGAGACCAAGCATCCTTCAAAAAATCTTAGAATGCTTTCGGTAGCTTCGTCAAGTGATCGCGTTGCCCTTTCTGCTTAGATCAGAAAGTTGACCTACATGTATTACCACTTTTATATCATTTCAAGCTTTCAGACGTGTAGCCAAGTTCTCACACACTGCAAAAACAAAAAGAAAAAAAAAACTAACTCAAAACAGGTACTATGCGTGAACCTACACAAACGCCTTGCTTTTTCAAAGCGTACCGTCCCCCCATCCTACGTCAGATATAGATGCAGCAGCTCTAGAAAGCCTGAGTCATATCTGGAAGGCGACAGCTCCTGCCTTATAGATACAACTCTCAAAGCATGACGTCATTCTATCATGCGTAAGTAAATAAAGCAAATATTTATTATCGATGGAAAAAGCAGTTTCTAACATCCTATAAAATGAATTGATATACTTAGCTATGTCATTTGAATTTCTCAAAGCAGATATGCAGATAAGATGCAGATTTGTTCCCGAGGCTCATTTCAAAATGTGCTCTCGGGGCATTTGGCATGGACCCATAGCGCTATGCAATAAATGCAGTGGAAAAGAGATCGCTAAGAATTGGTTTGTGTAGTTTACTGAAACGGTTGCACTCGAAGCCATTCGCAGATTAACTTTTCTAGACGAATAACAACCAGAACAACGGCAAGGCAGCAGAGCATCCAGGGCGCATTCGAAGCGGAATGCGTTATCATTGGCGCGCTGAAGCAGCTCTCGTCCCCCGTGGAAATCGCCGATCGCTTCCAGCCACCATTCTGTACACCTGGAGAACGAGATCGGCTTCCCCTCCATCTGCGGAGAAAGCTCGTTAAGCATGCCGATGGCGCGTCGGCGCCTGCTCATAACTCAGCGCCCAGGCGAGCTGCTTCGGCAGCAGAGGGCCGCGAGCCGCCCGCCAAGGAAGAAGTTCGATCGTAGGCTACTCCGCTGGGACTCTCGAACCATTCGTCTTGTTGATTACTCGAAAAACCATAGCGGGACAGGCCTGTGTTATTCTCACTTTTTTCTTTCCTTTCTATTGACGCAAACTCCCATTCCCTCTGGTTTCTTTTCACGTTCACTAATGAATCCTGCTGGAACACAGGCTTTCATCGCCACTTCTTTCTGCGCACTCACGCTTTCTTTCGCTCTTTTTCTTCGACTACCTTTCGGAATGGTATACTGCGGCGTCTGTCAAATTTTATTAACGTGCTAAGTGCCAGAGCTACACCGAACAGAAAAGCGAGGCTTCCGGCGTGTCTGCCCCGTAAACGCTGCCTAATTTCAGAAAGAACAGTAGCAGACACTTGCGGCAAGAGGGCTCGGAGGAAAGTACCACGCATATTGTGGTAAGGTGTGATCGATTGATTTAATTAGGTTGTGATTAAGTGAAAAAACAAAAGAGGCAGTAGTTTCCGTCTCTTGAGTATAATTAACGGTTGAGTCCTTTGGTAAAAGGGAATTTAGTTTACAAAGCGGGCCAGAAAAATAAACCAATAAATGGCTGAGATAATAGGGGCACTCAACGCTCCGTTTGAAGCTATTGCAGCATCGAAAAAATGAAGCCTAGTTTCTGGCTAAAACAAAAAGAAATTGCACTCATCAAAACAGAAACCACTGACATTATTCAAGCCTGTTTCTTTACGACGTTTAAGTATTAAATCACTGTTTTTATTCATTATGAATTGGTCATGCACACACTTCCGGTTTGTTTGTTTGTTTGTTTGTTTGTTTGTTTGTTTGTTTGTTTGTTTGTTTGTTTGTTTGTTTGTTTGTTTGTTTGTTTGTTTGTTTGTTTGTTTGTTTGTTTGTTTGTTTGTTTGTTTGTTTGTTTGTTTGTTTGTTTGTTTGTTTGTTTGTTTGTTTGTTTGTTTGTTTGTGGCTGGTGTGTTACGCATCAAAATGAGCCAGATCCGCGCGTGAGGAGCCTTTTTTCTGTCAGCTTGAGTCTTATAGGTTGCTTTGTTTCGAGGGTGATTTCGTTTATTCTTTCCCTAGCTGTACTCTATGATCGACTGAATAGTAAAATGGTCTTAATCAAGAAATGGTCGATTACGAAAGGATCATTAGTTCGGTCTACGAGGAATCGAAAATGCGCACCTGCTTCCTTCACCTTTCAAGTTTTTATTTGGGTTGTTTCGCATTGCCTATCTAATGTCACTATTACTGAAGAAATGGAAGACGGAAACAGTATAAACGACCGGGAAGCAGGTTGTCCTGTCATTTTGAATACTATTTTGTGTGCCGTTTCGATTCGAATATATTTACCAGTTTAAAATTAATAAATTTGCAATCTCGTATCTTCTAGTTAGTTTATTCTCCTGCCGCTAGTGTGGAAAAGGCTGTTCACGCAAACTTGTGACAGAAGCCTATTATTCGCATTTCAGTAATCGATTTTCTTTCTGAAGCACTACAGTTCCCCTCATTACTCAAATTATTTGTTCTAATCGATTTCCTCCTTAATTCTCATTGTCACGTTAGACATTGTTTTCAAAAACTGAGCTTCAATATAGATTTTTCTTAATGAAACTGAGTCATATTTACAGCTTGAAATCTAAAACAGTCATATCCAAATTTACTTCTTTATTAAAGATAAAACTATTTGCATATTTTTTCAGCACACTGCAACTGATGTGAAAAGCGTATCAGGTACCATCTCCAGTAGCGCTGCTTTTTCTGCTAATAATAATTTTTAGCTTTTTTCGAAGTCGATGTTTAAGTACATTTAACCCATTTCGAAAAAAAAAAAGAAGAAAGGAACCCTTCAAGTGCCCGCTGCCAGGCTGTTCCAGAAAAGCGGAGTCAACCCCCGTTCCTTTTGAACAGGTTTTTGTGCCCTTTTTTTATGTACTAATTATCAAAAACGTGCCCCACGGATTTTTTTTTGTGGCAGCCTCACATATTTAATAATAAAATTTACGAGGGACTTTAGCGACTAAAGTATTGAAAGGCGAAAGCCTGAGAAGCCTCATCTTGTCTAACGTTCCTGCCATCTGCAATCCGACACTAGGCGCACCAAGGAACGCCGCGCGACAGGAGCGATGTTGTTGTGGCTGTAGGAAGAAGGAAACGAAAATGCACGGGCCTGCTACTGGCTCTGTAGCTGAGCCACCTCCACTGCATAATTGGGTCACAGGAAGGGAAAGGCGCAGTATCTGTCACACTTGCTATGTGGACACCTGAACCGCGCCGTAAGGGAAGGGATGAAGGTAGGAGTGAAAGTGGAAAGAGAGAAAGGGGAGCCGTAGTGGAGGGCTACGGAGTAATTTCGACCACCTGGGGATCTTTAACGTGCGCCGACATCGAACAGCACACGGACGCCACTTCGTTTCGCCTCCATCGAAACGCAGCCGCCGTGGTCGGGTTCGAACCCGGGAACTCCGGACAGTAGTCGGGCGTCTTACCACTGCACCACCCCGGCGGGGCACCTCCGCTGCATCATGCAGACAGAAGAGAACTGATTTAGAACTGATTTATTTATAGGAAGGGAAAGACGCGGTAGCTGTCTCACTTGTTTTCTGTGGACACCACAACCGCACCGTGAGGGAAGGGAGGAAGATGGGAAGTGAAATGGGAGCCGTAGTGGAGGGCTACGGAATAATTTCGACCACCTGGGGATCTTTAACGTGCGCTGACATCGCACAGCACACGGACGCCTCTTCGTTTCGCCTCCATCGAAACGCAGCCGCCGAGGTCGGGTTCGAACCTGGGTACTCCGGCACAGTAGTCGGGCGTCTTACCACTGCACCACCCCGGCGGGGCCAGACAGAAGAGAAAATAGAGAAGAAAGAAAAGGAAGAGGGAGAGAAAGACGCGCGCCGCAACAACAGAACCACCTACGAAACGGTGGCGGGTGCAATGACGGCCTACAACAGATAAAAATTATGTGGCAGGCTAGCCTCCGCCGCAAGCGACGGCGACCCACCTGTCCCAGCCCCGTCAGAGGAGTGCCTCAACTCCATGGTATGGAGTTGCCGCCGCTGGCGCACCATCCAAACTCACACTTGTCGGTGAAAGTGTGACAAATACAGCGCCTTTCCTCCAGAAGTTTAATCTTGTCTAGCATTCCTGCCATCTGCAATCCCACACGTGAATGCGCGCCAATGAACGCCACGCGACAGCCGCCGCAAAAGCGGGACACACTTCGTCCACGACAGTATGAGTCATTAAAGGATTTCGCCTTAAAATTAGAAGGTCTCTGAAAGCGTACCCTTCCTATCCTATAATTATCCTCCCATCGTTATCCTCTTATCGGTATTCGTTGCAGTGCTACATATAATTATAATTGGTTTACAGGAAAGAATTACACTTTCTCCGACAAGTGTGAGTTGGGACGGTAGACCATCGCTCCTGTCGTGTGGCGTTCCTTGGCGCGAGTTCAAGTGTAGCATTGCAGATGGCAGGGACGCATCCCGCCTCGGACAATGAGAACGCCGCAAAAACAGAATACACTTTGTCCTCGACAGCATGAGCTTAAAGGCTTTCGCCTTAATAACAATAATTGGTTCACAGGAAAGGAAAGACGAAATACCTGTCACACTTGTTCTGTGGACACCTGAACCGCGCCGTAAATGAAGTAAGTTGGAAGTGAAAGCGGAAAGAGAGAAACGTGTGCCGTAGTGGAGGGCTCCGAAGTAATTTCGACCACCAGGGGATGTTAAACGTGCACTGACATCGTTGTTGCGGCGCGTGTCTTTCCCTCTTCTTTTTTTTTTTTCTTTCTTGTCCTTTTTTTCTTCTGTCCGCACGAGGCAGCGGAGGTGGCTCAGCTACAAAGCCAGTAGCAGGCCCGTGTATTTTCTTTTCCTTCTTCCTACAGCCACAACAACAACAATTGACATCACACAGTACACGGACGCCTCTTCGTCTCGTCCCCATCGAGACGCGGCCGGCGGCGGTCAGGATCGAACCCGGGTGCTCTGGAACACTAACCGGGCATCTTAACCACTGTACATCGCGGTTATTTATTTTTTCATTGTACTCAAAGTATATAATATTTACACAGGAACTGTCAGCCATATTTGACTGACGTACCACGGTTAAAATTCTTTTAAAGATTTCAAATTTTCAATCTGCGGGATGTGCTGGTGCCACAAGTTTTAAGATTTCACGATATCTTGCAACACTTTCCTTAAAGTATTCGCTAACTGGCCGTGTGTCAAGATCTGCAGGACGCACTGCCATCCTGCTTCTCCATATACTGTGCAGGCCCAACACCATTATAAGATCATGTGGCATATCGTCCTCGTTTTCAATCGAGAGATACCTAATTCCGTGACGGTCAAGTGGAAAATCCTTTTTAGGAGTCCTTTGGAGGACCTCTCAGAAGAAAACTACGTCGCAGCAGTCCAAGAAAACATGCTCTATGGTTTTATTCTTTTTTATATAACAAACAGCGGACTACCCATGGGGCAAAAAATTCCTTTTTCTTGCAAGCCTGCTTTAAACGGCAAAGTCTGCTATGTAGTCGAACAAAGGAAGTACTGGTTCTAGGAGTATTGTCCATTTTTTTAACTCTTTGAAGGACATCTTGGCCAGGGCCTGCACTGTACATGGTCCTATACAATGATGGAGGGAACAGTGGGTCACATATATCTCTGCTAAGTTTCTTCCGTGTTACATGACTAAGATAATCCGATGAAAACTGTGTATAATGAAAATGGCGAGCTCGAACAACTTCTTTCAAATACCCCGAACAGCTCCTTGAATACAGTGCTATGTCGCGACCAATTCAGGCAAAACTCTGCCCTGTCTCAACTGAACAGCAGCGCGTAAAAAGGGGTCCTTAGTATCCCTAAAGAAAATAAAACGGCTAACTGTCGCACAAATAAATGGCATAAACCGTGCGTACCCTCCGCAGCAGGTTGGTTCGACTGGTCCAATCTCAAGAAGAACTCCACATAAATACTATACTTTATGCAACTTTTGCACGTTTAGACGGGAACGAGTAGCACTTGCATAACATACCACAGCTTGCTGACCAAAAAAAGGATTGCAAACTATGGCACGCCTAAACATCGAGAGGTTCAGTCCACCAAATCCTGTTTTTGTTTCTCTTAATTCTTCTCTACTACTTCTCTCTACTTACTATTAATTACTACTACTTATTAGTACTACTTATTAGTACTCCTCGGACACAAGGAAGGTGACATTAAAGAGAACTATCGTGTGCTTTAAATTTGCCACAGTAAAAAAAAAAAAAAAAAAAAAATCTTCTAGTTCTTTTGTTTGTTCCCGAGATCAAGAAGTGATAGCGATAGCTGCATCTGTCTGAACATTTCACAGCAAAGATTAATATTGCAGAACATTGCAAGAACAGTTATACCTCCAGTTACCAAAAACAAATCATGTTTTTAATGATGGTTGCAACCATTCATAGCCTTATCGTCTTTTTCAGCACAAGCCCTTCTGTTTTTGGTGTCAAGAGCAGCATTCCTTTTTTGTTTTTGTTTTGTTTTTTTTTTCTGAACGATCGTCATTTTTTGTGGAATTCAGCCAGTGCTGTTGCTGTTTCTTTTTTCTTTTCCTCAATTAACGCAGTTCCCCTAAAACCACTACAGACTTGAAAAGTAACATATATAGCACAGTTGACGCACTGAATTCCCAGTACTCTCCGAAAGAAACGCGAGACACGGGGTTGTTTCCCGCTTCCACTCAAGGCTCTTCTCTTAGTGAAAAATGATTCCTGGGGACACAAACGACCCGACGTATTTGCGGAGAAATGGCAAACGGGGTCATATATCTTAAGACAAGCGCCAGCGCACCGACTTCTCATGGCTTACGCCGACTTAGATAGCTGTAAAATTTACTGACGTGGTCTTTACAGCATGTGTCGAGAATTCACCAAATTCCTCAAGAATGGTCTCTAATCTGCGATATGTTCTTGTAAAATAGGTTCGGCAAAGATCTCAGAAATCGCAAGGTTGAGCATGAAAATTGTCGTAAATGGTATAGCAGTTCAGCGCTAATATGATAAAAAAAATCTGCGTAAGCGAAGAAAAAAAGAATTAGACAATTCCTTCGCTTCTTTTAAAATTAGTGTTTTAACAAAATTTAAGTGAGCATCGTTTCTCAAAAAGAATTCACAACAGTGCCGGAAAGGTGGACAGTGGGCGAATAATTTATTTAGCTTTCCCATGCACTGGCTAATTTTATATAGCTGCAGATCTACGTAAAAAGAATGCAGTAACAAGTTTACATAAAATTCGTCCTACATCTATTATACAAGGGATGCTTGTTCGTCGCAGTACCAATATCATTGCTCACTGACTCCTCCTCAATTGAAATCAACTAAGTATATAAATCAGCAACTGTAATTTTGTGATATCCATGATAGACTATACGCAAAAAAAAAAAAAAAGAAGACGATACGAAGACAGTAGACACGATAGGACGCTCGTTCTGTCGTGTTTACTATCTTCCTGTCGTCTTTTTTTATTTTATTTTTTCGCGCATGGTCTGTCATGGCATTACAAAATCCAAGCCAACTAGCCCGACAACCATTGCTGAAGTAACTGTAGCGCATATTCAGGGCATTGTGAACTGTCTTTTTTTTTTTTTTTTCGCTTCATAGGCATGTCCAATACGTTATGATCTGCAAGTTTCAGCGGGAGATTCACGCATCGCCAGCGATTATCGAAAATTTAGGAATGTGTGTAGATTTTTGACAATATCTGTGTTTGAAAGCCACCAGTGATATATACTAAAACCACCCTTATTGCGCATTTTTTCAGCTGATTACTACCCACCAGAGAGGCGCAGTGGTTACGGTGCTCGACTACTGTTCCCAAGGATGCGGGATCGAACCCCGGCCTCGGCGGCCGCTTTTAGTGAGATGCGAAAAGCAAGGCGCTCATGTGTTGTGCGATGTCTATGCACGTTAAAGAACACCAGGTGGTCGAAATTTCCGGAGTCCTCCACTATGGCGTCTCACATATAGCCTCAGTCACTTTGGGACGTTAAACCCCGCAAACCGAAACAAAACATCAGCCGTTTGCTCTGCTCGAGGCCCATGTTCAGTGCGCCATGTGACGTTTACTGACGACTGAAAGTGACACTCTTTTTTAGTTTGTTATTCCAAACTAAATTCAGCGGAGAAGCAAAGTCCTATATCTTAACTACAGACAGAAGTGATCTGACTCGAAGTAAAGCCTAACAAGAGAAAGCGTTGGTGAAAGGTTAGGTCTTCTTCGCTTGTGCTGCGTCGGGGCAAGTTCGTTCCGTCCATTAACCTGGGCCCAAGTGTCAGGGGGTCCTGTTTCTCAGCCGCAGCTGGCGACGAAGCATAAGAAGAAAGCACACGGACGAAGAAAAGCGGCCGAGTCAAGAAGAAGGCACCCACGCGTGCACTAGGAAAGTGCTTCGCTCGGACATAATCGCGATCAATCATAGGAACAAGGAACGGGGCGGAGTATGCGCACGGCGGTGAAGACGAAGCAAAAGTTTAGTTCCCAGAAATCCAGACCATGTGGCCCGCACAACTCTGCCGAAGACCGCGTAACAGCTGCCCCGGCGGTGGGCAGCTGGAAGCAGGCGTGCAGGCTAGAGAAAAGATAATGCGGACAGAATTCGCGAAATACTTGCACGGTTTTGTCTTGCGTCATGGAGGAAATGATGGATCCTGGCAGCTCGTTGCGGTCTTTCTTTCTTTTTTTCGTTTCATTGTTTTCTACTTCATATACTTCATTTCTCTTTTCTTCGTGTGCTTAAAGAATCCTGTCTTCAATGTTATTTCCTACTATTCAATCTTTTTTTTTCTTTCCTTATTTACTGCTTTTTTTATGCTCACTCCTTCAATTCTTTCCGTTTCTTCCTTTCTTCCTTCCCCGCCTTCCTTTTCTCGCTCCCTACCTTCTCTTTTTTACTACCTTGCCTTTCTGCATTTCCCTCTTTCCTTCACACTTTATGCCTTATGTTTCACTGCGGCAGATGAGGAGCATCAGTGTTCACTGTTATTATCAAAATACGCGTGAGCTGTGGTAGCACGTGCACCCTACGGCGAAGACGCGTACTCACTCAGAGAAAAAGCAAAAAATTGTATTTGGAGGCATTGGGAGCTTGCGGAAAATACTCAGTTCTTGACTTTCCCTACAGAAAGGGGGCTGTCAGTGAGGAGAGCAACTCTGCGTGCATTCAGGACATTTTAGTGTGTTCCCTGAATATTAGCTAGAGAGCAATATATTTCGACGCACAACGTAAAAGAAACCACCACAGCCATCGATTGGATCCCCTACCGCGAGCTCAATGGCGGCACTGTCAACCAGTCATTCCCACTATTATATTCAACATGTAAAGAAGCAAGCACTCGTCAGTATGAACGAACAAAACCCTCGACCTCCTCCCTCTCAATTTATCTAGGCGAGAGTATACTTTCCGGCACAAAGGATGAACTTTTCTCTTCAGACCGGTTTCCTGAAAATTGTGAACCGTGCTGCTATAATTTCTGATTCATTATTCATACCGAAAGCAGAATTCTATGCCACTGCGGTGAAGACGCGGGACGTTAAAAATTAAGGTAAAGGTGGAGAAGAGACAGTCGGACAAAGTCACAAGAGAAAGAATAATCAAGACTCAAGAATAATAAACCTAAGCTTCATTCCTAGCTATAGTATTGAAAACTTTAGCACGCAATAAAGTCCGGAAGCAACCTTTTAGTAAAAGCTTTTGAATGCCAACATTTCTCATTTTGCCTGCGGCAACAATCTCTTTCTTTTTCTTTTTTTCAGCCTAAGTCAGGACTCATCAGGCGCTATTAAAAATCCCAGCAACAGATTCGCCTCGGGTTAATAAGCAAACAACTGGCCGCGAGTAACAAAATAAATAAATAAAGTGTCACAGAGAACTAAAAAATAAAATCAAGACAAACAGCAAGTACCATTTACAGTCCAAGAGATACTAATGCAGACTACATCGGCGAGCAAATTAACGGTCACTTCCAGCTAGCAATAAGTTACTATCAAAGGTTTCCTCCTGTAATTGTGCAATCAGAGAAAACTGCGTACTGCTGGCAGCAGAAAGTAGATTCGTCTGTTTCGAAAGTACTCGTTTTGTTTTTGTTTTCCTTTTTTTTTTTTTTTCATTTCCATTTAGGAGTACAAAATCGGCGGAGACGAAAGCTCGAACGTGGACCCTTCTTACCAGTCGCCTTTCATTACGACCATCCGCGAAGAATAGTTTTGTTCGTTTTTTTTTTTTTTGTTTTTTTCTTCCTTTTTTTTTTTTCTCTCTTTTTCGCCCAGGGAGAGAGCGGAGAAAAATTGTCCCGGGGCGGATGGACGAAAGAAGATGTAGGCTGCGTCTTATTAAAATCGTGCACCACTGAAGCAACTGGAAGCTGCGTCCGATATTGAGGGGTCTTAGTTATAAAGGGCTCCTTTAGTTCGCGATCGCCCAACTCATTTGGGCTGGATAGTCGTGACAGCCCGCTGTACGCTACACGAGAACTTCCATCCCCGAACTCAAAGTTTTTTTCTGTGTACTGCACACTTCTTTAATTCAGCCCTCGGTTAACTGACTCGGAGTCCAATTTCCACATTGCTGCACAGGTTTCAAGCGAGACAAAGGACGTCGTGTGCGCGGGATAGAGATTAGGAAAGCTAATATGATGAGTACGACGCACGGCAGAAAGCCCTGGCTATTCAGCGCGCCGCGCGGAGAAACAGAGAATGCGGCGCGGATGGGATGTGGCTGACCGAAAGTTGATGCACTTTTAAAACGGAAGAAGTAATAACTGAAAAAAAAAAAAAGACATAGTGCGCATGCGCCTGCGTGACAAGACGGCAAAAAGCGCTGGGTGCGGTGACGCACGCAACACAAGACGCTAAAAGGCAACCAGCAATAGTCGATAGGGAGACGTTTTAGAATGAGACGGATTATTCACTTTTTTTTCTTCCTCTCCCACTCCTTCGCCGGGACCGCAGCGAGAGGACATAGAGGCACGACATTGCCAGCGCGGGAGCGCGCGCTAACAAAGCCGACAGCGCGGCTTTGAGCCCCGGGCGCGAGCACAAAGTGAATTACACGCGGCAATTTGTTCCCTCCGCAGGCGACGCAATTCTCGCTCTACGGCGGCTGCGGTCGGAACAGAATGCTCGTTCTACGGTTTCACGTCGCGTTTCGTGAGCCTTAACTTAACGCGCCCGTACTCAGGCAGAGACTGTGCCTGCAGCTCTCTTTCCTTCATCATACGGGCAGTGCTACAAGACGCCTACGCGTCACCGCTGCACTGCACGGTCCCACTTACGCTTTCATTATTACATAGTGCTAGTTAACGATCACGTTTTCCTTGTCAAAGCTTCACTGCGGCCTGTGATGCATCGCGTGGTCGAGGTCACCGGAATGTCGGAGTATAAACTTTTCTTCTTTTTCTTTTGCATTTCGCCTCCATTGAAACATGGCCGCTATGGCTTGCAATCGAACCATCGACTTCGTGATCCGATAAAAACGCCGCAGCCACTGAGCTCACGCATCAGATATTTTGTGCGCAGGTCTATACAGTGTTTGTCGAAATTCTCTCAGCCACAGGGCCTGTTCCTCAACCATGCAGCATCCTATCGCAACAAAGTAAGTCGGTAGCTTAGGCATTGTAAGTGCAAGCTACACTGCTCAAAAGCACGCCTTGTGGGCTGCGGCCTATAGAAACTATTGAAGAAACCTTATACTCGTGTATCGGTATACGTGCATCGGCTATTCCACTCCAATAAAAAGTAGCCTAGAATTTTGAAAAGTAATGAACAGTATTTATGAAATGTTTAGAGCTCAGGGGACCTGCTTCTAAGTCGTGTTGTGGCGCTCCTTCAACATCCGTGGAAACCGTTCTCTTTCTAGAGGGTAGGACAAAAAAGAAATATTACCTTCAGGAGATCTGAGCTCTGGGAACGCGTTACGAGCCATACTATGTGGCTCAGAAGCAAACACCCTAGGCACTAAACTTTTGAAAAAGACTGTACATTTCGTATTTCCATACTCGTGCCCATGAAGAGCCTGTTCGTCCGTGTAGCTATAGCGTAGCCTGCACAATGATTGATCTCGCGCATACGACGCATGCGCGCATACTTAAATCGCTCAAAAATATACGCCCGCACGCTTTCGCTGCGTCTTTTGGCTGCGTTTTCTCGCTGCGTTTATTCGGCGAAATTCGCCGCGAATTGTGCCCGCGAGCGCACTTCACTACAACTGGAACCCGTGTTGCGCTCAGGAAACGGGAAGCAAAAAGCTAATCGACGCGGACCGTGCTCCGGCTGCTCTTTCGAAACTCCCAGGACGCATTTCGTAACTCCGCCGGGTGTTATAACCCAGCCTGGACGAGTTTTCTAGCTTTCATTTATTTGTTCCTGTCCAAATTTGAATCGCCGCCAAGGCAGGTGTGGAACTTTTTGCAATCGCACACGACGCGCCTAATCTTTATGCTTCTACATCCAAGTTCAGAGAATGCGTAATTAAAAATGGATCGGCCCCTCACCTTAAGTCTTTATTTTCGTCTGTCGTTTCTCTTCTAATTATGCACTAACTTTCCGGTATAATGTGAAAGCCTTCACGCCCGGATTGCGGCGATATTGCTGAAAAGGGCTAATTTCTGGATCTCGGCGCAGCGTTATGCAAAATTAAGGCACCTGGGAATGAGCCCTGGGCACTAAGCGCTCTCTTCCAAGTCTTTTATCGTTATCGTTATCGTTAGCAGCGCCCTCAATCTTACAAAAGCACATAAACTGCTGCATGTTTCTGCTGTCGTGGCCTCGTGGAGGATAGAAAAAGAACCGGCCATGCTTATTTTCTATATGTCCCCAAAACCGTATACGATAAGGTTAGAACAGTTCAAGCCATTAGTGTCGAAGTGCAGCGGATCTTCATTTTAATTGCGGATTCTAAGGCATAAATAAATAATTACACAAATGTATTACATAAATATTGTGTACAACTAAATAGTGTTCAGACGCCTATTTAACAAGTTATGCTGAAAACACGTACACACGTTTTGCCGTGTTTTTTTTTTTTTTTTTTTTTTGCTCTACTCTAGGCACATATTTGTGGTAATAATGTTGAACGCTAGAACCTGGAAAAAATGACGCGATGACTTTACTAACCGCAACTTTCAAGTTTGCGTTAATCTTGTATATAGGTAAATTCAAACATTTCGTCCTGTTACTCGCTTCTGAAGGTTTGTCCCCGCCGGGGTGGCGCAGTGGTTACTGTCCCCACGGATGCGAGATCGAATCCCGGCCTCGACGGCCGCTTTTCGATGGAGGCGAAAAGCAAGATGCCCGGTGTGCTGTGCGATGTCAGTGCACGTTAAAGATCCCCAGGTGGTCTCAATTTCCGGAGTCCTCCACTACGGCGTCTCTCCTAGCCTGAGTCGCTTTGGGACGTTAAACCCCACAAACCAAACCAAACCAACCCTTCTGAAGGTTTGGTTTATAAGGATTTAAAGTCCTAAAGCAACTCAGGCTATGGGGGACGCCATAATAGCAGGCTCAGGAAATTTAGGCCATCTGGGGTTCTTCAACGTGCACTGACATCGTACAGCATAGGGGCGCCTTGCTTTTCGCTTCCGTCAAAAAGTGACGTACCGCCGTGGTCGGGTTAGAACCAGCGTCCTTTAGTTCAGCAGTCAGGCGCCCTATAACCGTTGTGCCACAGCTATAGTGCCAGCCCCTTTCAAAGCTTAACACAGCGCCGCAAGATAGCACAGTATGAATTTCAAAACCTGAAATATTGCGACTGCTCGCTTAAGTGAAGCGTTGAACGAACGTTACCCGAGGCGCTTCACGTTTCCACGGCTACTCAGCAAATGCGACCAAAAACCTTCAGGGATGAGTTTCAAAGGCGTTCAAGTTTCGAAATGGGTTGCGTTTCTCGAAAGTGTCCACTTTCTTGAAAGCGCTCTCATTTTTTTTCCCCCAGAAAAGCAGGACCGCGTACTCACCAGGATCTGCTGTCATTTAAGCTATAAAGTATCAGATCGAGAAACGCCGCTATTCCCGATAGCATATAGAATTCACGTTGCTCTGAACGAGGCATTCGTTCCGCGGAATCTGCATGTCTGCATTAGGTGTGCGTGCTTTGAATGTCTCGCGCGAGAATAGGGCTGTCCGACGTCCCCCACACACATTGGGTGGGCTTGCTTTCTTTTCACCGCTTCTGATAGTCGAGTAGTTTCACTACGAGGGCGTAGATTTCGCGACGCGTTGGCAACCCGCAATATGTATGATGTCGACCAGCCGACGCGTTTCCGACATGTCTTTGGAATGACCTCTCGCCGGAGAACCCTCGTCCATTTATTTTATTGCGATAACAATACTGCGCCAGGTTTTGAAGAGGAGGACAGACGAAGAAGAAAAGGAGGAAGAAGAAGAAGAAGAAGAAGACTGGTAACGTACACTCTCGCATCATACTCTTAAAGGATGAGCCTAAGTGTCCCCAACAATGTAGCACCTTACACTGATCGGGCGTGATAGGGCAATAATGTAGCAGGCAAAAAAAGCTTCCTCCGTTGCTGTCGCAATTCAACTAGGTTTAACCAGAGTTAAACCACAACTAATTTTTTTTTCTCTGCACATATGATTCCTGTGCTATTTACCTATACATTTTTAAAGCTAACTTCTCTATTTGTGATGCTCCTTCGGTGCTGGTGTGCACATTCTGCGGGTAGTATACTGACCTATACCACATGGTGTGGGCCTGCCAGCAAAATACAAATATAAAAGTTATAAAACAGCCAACTAGGGAGGGCTGGCAGGCAGCCCTGTCCAGCTCGGACCCGGAGGTCCAGCGTGCCATGGTCCTGAGCTCGGGCAGCGGCGGCGGCCAATGGCGTCCCGGAATAGGGTCTGCCACCCAGCTCCACAACCATATACGCACCACCCTTTCTCAAATCATTTCATTGTAAATAAATGTTTTTTCCTCCTCCCCAGTACTGTTTATGGATTAATTTGAATGAACTTGGCCTACTTTTATAGACTTTTTTCACACCAATTAAAAAAGCAGGTGTCGCAGAGAGACCATGGGAAAAAATATCTGTAAATAAATATCTTAAAAATGTCGTTATAACGTTTAGTAAAGCGTCACTAATTTTCAACCTTGTAAAAAATTTTCTTTAAACATTATGCGTAACAACTGCCTAACTCTGGTGCCTCATAGGGAAGCCAGAGAAATAAGTGCAGGGGCATACATTAGTACAGCCACGCCCGGTGCAGAAAGTCTGGTCAACGTGGAACGAGCCAAAGTGCAATCCACCGAGGTGCCAGTCTTCGAATAATTATTCCTTTTTCGCCCTTGATCCACCCCCCCCCCCCCAAACATACACGCACGCACGCACGCACGCACGCACACACACACACACACACACACACACACACACACACACACACACACACACACACACACACACACACACACACACACACACACACACACACACACACACACACACACACACACACACACACATCTTGAAAATAAAAAAAATGCTTTAGAAACACAGTATCCTCCTCACTTCTATGTTTCAAAATTTGAACCGGTAAACATAGAACTGCAATAAAAGTAAAGCAGAAAATGGGGTTACAATGGATTTGTTTATTTGTTTTTAATTGTAAAACTTTGCATGTGTACCTTTGAATCTCTCTTCTTGTTGAGGTTCTAGGACACCCATTTCTCACGGTGGTTGTTGCGAGCCTGACAGGCCCATTTTCCTAATACCAATAAAGTGCACTGCAGCCAAATTACAAAAAGGAGCACTATGTCGTGTGCTGAAGTCCACATTTAAAACGTCCCGTTCTCGTAACAACACTGCTAAGTTGCTAAAACGTTCGTTTTAAGCTTGGTCTTCTGCTCATAGCAGGAAGGTGAAGTGTGAGTTAGTTTGCCATCAAAATTGAACATTTACTCAAGGAGCTCTTAAAAGTAGGCGGTGAAACTTCTCTCAGTGAGGCTGAAAGAGCTTTTCGCTTGACTCTTGTTGCTGAAGCTTTCTTTGATGTTGAGTGCCTAAAGCACAGGTTTCTGAAACTCAAGCGAATAGAGGTGAAACAGCAAGAACACACAGTAAACACGTGTATGTACTACTCAAGTGGGAGCTGAAATTGAAGGTATGCTTACCTCGCAGTTTAAGCTCCAGGCTGATCGTCGCCCGAATTTTTACCGAAGCCGAAGTCAAAACTCTTGAAGTCGTCTTCAAACTCTGCTAGTGCTGACTTAAATAAATTGCAGTATTAGCAGAGCAATCACGCAACTGACATCGATTTCATAAACGTGCTTTGAAGAACACTTGACGCAGTTTTCGCTGACATTCGGGACCGCAGCGCTTCGAGTAATTCAGTCCGCTAATCACCACTTGCCGAAAAACGTAGCTACAAGGAAGCTGAAACTACCAATGTCAGACTACCTGCTCGAAATGCTCGTATCCATGGAAATTCGAGTTCGACATCGCGTGAAAGCCCATGGATCATATATGTGATCGATGGCTTACGAGGCAGTCTCGAAAGACAGAAAGAAAGACTTTACGGGAACCTACGCGGACATTTGAGGTGACGAATTTCACCGCTTAATAACTGTCTGAACACTAGTAAAGCTTTCCTGACAAAATTTATGATTACACTGCGTCCAGCTAAATGGTACTGGTTAGTTAGACGCAGTAAATCAAAACAACAGTTTTTTTGCATGCATTTCTTCTCTATGACGCTCAAGACTGCTTTGTCTCAATTTCCGAACAGACGAGCTGCTAACCAAAACCATAACTTGAACTTGTCAGCACTATATATGCCGTTTCCGTAGGCGTCTGCCTACGGAAACGGCATATATAGTGCTTAAGAAGTGTCTACTTCTTCTTTAGTTTGCGGAGCGCGATCGACTAAATGGCTTAAACTTCGTTTACCCTGCGCGACTACCACAGGAAGTGATAGTACATAAATAGATATCTTCTGGAGAAAAACTTCAATGGTCGATCTAGGAAAGCTACTGTGGCGAGCCAACTGTGTTTGGGCTATGAAGGACATCTGAACGTACGAGATCCGTATGGGTGCCGGTCACTCATGACTCTACCGGGGATGATCAAAACTTTTTTGAACTAGCATATAAAGAATACTGCCAGAGCTTTTGAAACATTTGTTGCGACAAAATCTTCCATAACCTCAGTGCACTAGTCCCGCTTTCCTAGAACCTCTAAAAAGAACTTAATCTTCGTGGTTTTCAAATCACGCATCTGTGGAAGTTTGAAGTGACTTCATGCCACCAAAAGCTGTTCTCTTGGTGTGTTCCTTGTAGTTTGCAAATTAACAAAAGTCGCTAGGGCGCGGATCGGCAAAGGAAGGGTGAGTGGCTCGGTTTTTTGAAACTACGCCCGCGAATGGCAGCCTCGCCAATACGAGACTTGTGAAAGGAGGTATTGCCACGCACGAAGAGCATGCCTCTTGTCACAAATTCTCGACGTTCATTCACGATGCCTTCACGCAGACTGTCGCAGATACTTCCTCCCCTGAGCTTTGGTTTTCGAGCTTTTTCGGAGATGCATGGTAACACCGCATATAGCGCTGTTTCGTCTCTCGGTCCCAGTAAAACCACGTCTCATCCTAAAATATTCCTGGTTCACTTGAATACAAGTGCACGAGCTCTCTTGAGGACGAAGAGCTCTCAAAAGTTTTCCGGGCCGAGAGTTCCAATGCACCAAAAAAAAAAAAAAATGTAATGTATGATTGAGAAACTACTACCGTACAAATTGCTCAACACTGTGACAAATGTGGCCACTTTATTTCGGCGTTTCTTCATGAAACGTCTCTAATGTGACATTCAATTTTCCAAAATGGTTCAAACGAGGGGCCATTCTAAACAAGGACTGTCTTGCACGCCCACGAAGTTGCGTTTAAACTCGTTTAACCAACCTGTCACTGTAGTATGCGAAGGACCTTCACTACCATACAAGTGAACCATTCTACTGCGAATTTCCCTCGCATGACTTCATTTTTTTCGGCAAAAACTTTATCAAGTTCCGGTAGGGAAGCTGAAAATTGTTATACTACGCCAAATTTTAACTGATAGATGCAGACGAACGGTGAAACTGGAAGAATTAATATTGAGATAGTGCTCGGCTCCATATCACCATCGGGTGTTTGGTCATACCTTAATTGCAAAATATTTTTAATCTCCCCTCGTATTGCAAGCGCCTAAACCTCAGTACCCGGTCGCCCGATTAAATTGCCTGTCAGGATATGCGGTCAACGCAGTCCGACATCGAATACTGTTTTTTTCCAGTAGCGAAAGAAACTGCGGCGGATGAGACCGAGCTTTGAATACTCTTCGCACGCTCAGAAAGGCATTGGCGCTCGAACAGATATGCAGTCGGCCTCCTCAAACCAACTCCAGTCGAAGCTGCCCCTTCTTCCTTTCACTCCGCCTTGTCACAACAAGGACACCTACTATGCATCTCATCGCAAATACAAACACCTGCTATCATGCGCATATTCGTACTATCGATGCCGTGACTTACACGTCTTCACATGACATGGCCACATGGTGGTACCTTCCCTTCGTTGTTGGTTTTTATTTTTTTTTTTTTTTTACGTATTTGTGATTCAAGACATGATGACCACGCTGACTTCCGCCCGTCCAGCCCGCTGCCCATGTGGGGCGAATAATGTGTATTTGAAGGAAAGGTCCCTAACGTGACGAATTTGCGCGGCCTATCGCGTTATCCATTCGCGTACAATACGCGCACGTTGTGGTAGGCAGCGGTGGGTCCGGGCCTGCACGCTTTGTTTGCCCCAAAAGGCGCGAGCGGCTCTACGTATCTTGACCCCGTTGCGCCAAAGGGGACTCGACCGCGTCGCGGGATATTTCGAGACAAGCAACCTCTCAGCTTATTTTCGCAGGACTGAACGGGGCAAAAAATAATGAAAATGTTCCAAAGCTGCAACGGAAGAAAATAAGCAACGGTGGCAAAAACAGCGCATGCTCCTCCACATGGGGCCCCCAGAAAGCTTGCTGCAGGAGAAGCATATGGGCAGCAGAACCCGCCAAGCGACGACCTCGTACGGCTAGGAAGGGGGGGGGGGGGGGGGGGGGGCTGAAAAACAAAGCTTCGGAAGCACGGGTGAGCAAGCAGCTGTGAGCGCAGAGGCGAAACAAAAGCGCCCGCAGGCTCCAAGTGCGAGAGGAGACCCCCATAACGGGCGGCCGCGCGTCCGCACATCGTATGCGGCACACTTGGCCAGCGTTCCGCTGACTGGCCGCGCTAGCTGCAGCGGCCAGCGCTCTCCAAACACGATTCCGTGCTTGCAGGAATCGCCTCGCTTCCTGCGCGAACCTCTCTCGCGTGCGTCACGCTATTTGCTCTCTTCCTTCTCTCTCGCTTTAATCTTTCTTTTCGCGGATTTCAACGTGGCGGTTGTTTTCGCTGCATCCGGAGCTCAGAATCGGTGGCTAAGGAAGCGTGGACTTCTCTAGCTCCCGAAACGGTGCGCGCTGGCAAAACATTCGAGCAGCGGCACTCCGCAAGCGAGCAAACACAGCTCGCCAGTAATGTTGAGGAAAGCGCAGCAAAAGCTGCAAAAGGGGAAGACCCTGTTGTCGGGGAAGTCAATGCCCGCGGGCCTGTTGACACTGTGCTTGCTCCTAGAATGCTCAAAAACTATCCTGACCTCTGTTGCTCATAAAATAAGGGAACCGAGGGAGCCTCGAAAAATCATAAGCATGCTTCTTGGCAGGCAACGCGAGAGCTTTAGCACCTTCGTGTCAGGAAAAATTGTCCGGTGGCAGAGGCGCACACCGTTTGAAGCCTCGCAGCCAGGAACATTCATGAGCGCACCTCTGCATGACAGGTGGCAGGTCCGGGAACTGAGTGGTCAGTGGGTCTTGTGACGTCACGAAACCGAATGACATGATCGAGTTGCAAGGAGCGGCCAACTCGGGCAGCTTCTTTTTTCCGAGTGAGATGAGAATCCAACACACCGAGACCCTTTCGCCACCTCCGTTTGAAGTGCTGCAACCTCAAAATACTCCGAAACGAGCAATAATATCCCTGACACTTACTTTAATAGGTGATCACATAATCAAGTAGCATGCTATAGAAGACTAATGCTTTTGTGTGTACAGTATACCGCGCATTTTAATCTCATTGATCGCCTGCAATATTTTTAAGCCATTTTGGCTTGTCCTGTATTATAAATGAAGGCTGTCGCTTAATTTATTCATCCAGCATATGGTTTCATATATCATATATAAGGCCATTTTGGCTTGTCCTACATTATAAATGAAGGCTGTCGCTTAATTTATTCATCCAGCATATTGCTTCATATAGATGGCGCATACGCGCAGCCTTTGAGCGCTTGACGAAGTATAGCATGAGATATTTGTATTTATGCGCCGATTTACAGTGCGGACGTGCATTGTTAAAATTTCTGAAAGCATTCACGCTTTAGAGTCAATCTTTCGGCAAGTAGGGCAATAGTTTGCTGCTATCAGCCTATGGCTAAAACTGTGACAATTGAGTAAACGCCGAAGATAACGTAATGATTATTCGATGTTTCCGGGCAAACATAAAGGAAAACTCAGCTGATTTTAACATTGTCCCGAATCACGGAGTATGTAACCTTTCGCAGCGAACTAAGCTCAAAATGGAGGACTATTGCCGTATCAGCACACACGCTCTTTTTGTTTCAAATTTGTGCACACTGTCAAAATATTTGCATTTTTCTTGGTATCTATTTTTTTAATATTATTGCAATAGCAATACTGCGCCAGATTTCGAGCCGTTGCGTATCCCCGGCGGACACGCTTAACCTTGAACTGCCGAGGAGGAGGAGGAGGAGGAGGAGGAGGAGGAAAAAGAAGAAGAAGAGGCTGGTAACTTCCGCTCTCGCCTCATACTCTTAAAGGTTGAGCTTAAAGGCCCACTGTCCACCCTCCGGTCGAAAATATTTTCTTCCCCGGTGACTGTAAGACTTCGCCCCTAGAACGCAAGGCCGCAAAATGTTTTTGAAAAGAGTAACTAATAACGCAGTTACAGCCACCGCAATCACCCGATTCTGTCATGCCTCTCTCCTTCCATTCCCTCTCAAAGGTTTTTCACTCTCCTGCCCGAGGTCGTCTAGCCTCCGCAATACAAATTCTCCTTCCTCCTCCGCGTTTGGCGGGAGGTGGGGCGTGGCTCTCCGTGAGCGCGAAAAAAAAAAAAAAAGAAACGGTCAAGGGAGCGCGCGCCGCTGGATTCAGCCTGGCCGTGGCGAGGGAAAAGCGCGCTGCGAGCGATGGACACCCATCCTTCTCCCGTCAGTCAGCGAGACGGACCAATTGACGTCGTTCCCGGTACGTACGTCATTATCGTGGCCCGTCGAGCCAGCGCAGGAAACGGGGAATCTGGCTTCCCGGAGGAGAGCATTAGATAGCTTTGAATTGTATTTTCGATGCTTTGCGGCGCGCGTGTCACTGTAGCATTTTGCACAGACTATCTCCGGTACCTGATCGAAACACTGGGCTCCTTTGCTTAAAAGGGCCTTCCCTGGACAGTGGCCCTTTAAGAGTCCTCAATAATGTAGCACTTTACACTGATAGGGCGTGATAGGGGAATAATGTAGCAGGCAAAAGAAGCTTCCGCCGTTATTATCGCAATTCAACTAGGGTTATCCAGAGTTAAACCACAACTGATTTTTTTTCCTGATAAGCCACAGTGCAGTGCATCAGCTGGCGCCACCAAAAAGAGGCAGCAAACTGTGCCCACATTTCATTTCACTCAAGACAAATAGGTGCTGTGCGATGTCAGTGCACGTTAAAGAACCCCAGGTGGTCGAAATTTCCGGAGTCCTCCACTACGGCGTCTCTCATAGCCTGAGTTGCTTTGGGACGTTAAACCCCACAAACCAACCAACCAACCAAATAGGTGCTCAATAGCGATTTTTCGAGATGCGCTATGCTGCTTTGAAGCAAGATAGTCTTCATACATAATGTTTCATCCAGCTTCCCAGGGCTAAGGATTACGAAAGCGTTGCGCAGTAGCATCTTGCGCTGTTTCCCTCCATACAGCTTCTCTTTCAATAGCAGCGGCAAGCTCCACTTTGTATCGTGGCTTATGCCAACAGCTCAGACTCTGTAGCAAAAACCACAAACATCACAACGTGCGTGCTTATGTTAGTCCGTTAATATACACCATATACCCACAGCGCATACGGAAGCAGGAATGGTTAATAATTTTATTGTTGCAAGGAAGTAGTGTGGGCTATAAAGTACGCTTAAATAAAAGGCTCCGTTATATCTAAGCATCCTGCATCATTGTAACGTACGTGCCATCAAAAAATGTCATTATGTCCGTTATGTATTTCGGTGTCGAGATGATAAAACAGCAACGAACTGAAATTGCCCGAAGCCTTCCTCTGTGGCATGCCTTATTGACCATGACACTGCTTTAATCCGTAAACATTCATTAACCACTCTCGCCGTCATACTCACGGCAACAGGAAGGAACCTTCCTGCCTTCCGCACACCGCTCTGTAATCACTGCCACGAATATAGCAACCTAATTTACGGCGCCCTAACGTAACGTAACGGAACGTAACGTAACGTACGATGTCCGCCAATGTGACTGTCCGTAGTTGGATGCCTTTCACTTTCTTTTTGTACCTGGCGACTACATAATACAAAAAGGTGTTCGGCGGCTTCTTCTGAGGGCGGATCGATTCGCTTGAGTATAACATGGCGCAGCGAGCTGCTGTGCTTAGGAACGAGAAAAGCCCCGAAAGCCTGCCGTCGTAATGGACCCCCGGCCAAAGATATGGCAATGATTCACAGCTGGAAATCGTCCTCGTACTGCTATCAAGACACGCCTTCAAACCTGTCCCCACATTTCACAATCGCGACAGCTGCTCTTTCCTGTTGTGTTTTGTCGAGAGACAAAAGGAATGACAACGGGGATGGTCGGATGGAATGGAAGGGGAGAGGGGAGGGGGGAGGGGGGGTATAGAAAGACCGAGCAACAAATGGCGAAGCGCCTACACGCAGTAGCAACAGCAACTTGCGTAGACGCCAGCAGCTGCGAACCGGCAGATCAGAGGTAAAGCCAGCGACGCCGCGTTACGCTACGTAAACACCCGTTTCGTAAAGCAGTGCAAACACCCGTCGTCGTGCTGAGGATGAGCAAACGGAAGGGCGGAAAAGGAGAGAGGGCAAAGCTGCAGCAGTATTCGCCACGGCTGGCTCGACACCGAAGACCGCTCCTTTTGTGAAGACGATAGCGATCCCTTGTTGGCCGCTGTTTGTTGCATCCTCTGGACGCCGGGTGCCCCTTCGCCTCATTCTGGCTTCGTACCACAATCGTTTGAAATGCTCTCTCTCTCTCTCTCTCTCTCTCTCTCTCTCTCTCTCTCTCTCTCTCTCTCTCTCTCTCTCTCTCTCTCTCTCTCTCTCTCTCTCTCTCTCTCTCTCTCTCTCTCTCTCTCTCTCTCTGTCTGTGTTATTTGTTTATGTACTTACGTGCTCTTCACAATGCTTCCTGCTCCATTGCCGTTATATGTATGCCAGACGTCGCAGAATAAGCCTCTCTCGGTAACGCGGACACGCTGCGGAGCAAAAAGGGGGGAAACCAAATCGTTGTACACAAGGCGATTTGGTCGCGGGGCACGGCTTCCTGCGTGTAGCGAGACGACGACGATCGGCTCTATTTGGCGCTCCGCCCACCCTCCACTCCCCGCGGCTGCTTCTGTCTGCCCGTTCCTCTATGTTGTCTCTGCAGTAATCCATCTTGAAGGGCGTCGGGATCACAGCAAGTCTCGCGGGGTCGCGAGACGATATTTTGCTCGGTTCCGTCTGCCTTCGTCTATCCTCTTTATACGCGGGGAATAGGTCGATCTGTCGCGTCGTTCTCCGCTTTCGTTCTACAAGGATTCCGACAGCTGCGTCTGCAGCTCCCTCTAAAGCTGTGGCATTACGGGACAGCCTTTTATATTTATTTTACTAGTTGCTACCGGTACTGTATGCGCGGTGAATTTTAAGCCTCAAACGCGTTGTTTATAATTATTTGTGCGCTTGACTGATATTGTTTGCGTGTGAGTATACCTTTATTTAAAGAACCATTATGCGCCCTCTGGATGCAGATTCAGTTACAAAGGGACTACTAAATGTGAACTTCTTTTTTTTTTTTCTAGCGTTGCGTACGTCACCACGCATTCACCGACCTCAAGACCACCGTATAAGGTGGGGTTCTAACCCCTGGTCAGTCACATCTGTGATGTAAGCTTCCGGTTCATATCAATATTCTCCCGTAATTCTTCGAATTTAATTTTACATATCTTATCGAACTGCTCGGCGTAACCAATGAGTCCTTCATTCTACAAGGACTGCTAAGAAACCTTGGCTTAAGCCTTTCGGTTCCGTATAATCACTCCGCGTGTGAAGCCGTTTCGAGGTTGTGCAGTGTTTTGGTGATTAAAAAAGAAAAAAAACGAAAAGAAAGCAGCCGAACGGGCTTATTTTTTTTTTTTATTATTGAACATCACCCTATCCCGATTCCTCGTTTTAATTAATCTGTCCACGAAACTCTAGGTCTCAGGGTAATTCACAGAGACGGAAGCGCGTTTAAAATTCAGGTGTAAAAGCAAAAGTGACAGAAAAACGACATAAAATGAATGATTAAACTGCGAAGAAACAATCGCGCCGTCTGATTATAGCATATTATTTAGCGCTTACCGCAGACCATGTCAGGCACCGTCTTTTCTTTCGTGCCTTTTTAACGACTCCTCTCAGGCTTAACGCAGGCGGCGCTGCAACGCCCTCATGCTGTCGCTATGTTTATCCGCACGCATCGGTCGCGCTGCAAAAAGTTCCTTCGCGGCGCACTTGACGGCGTCGCCGAGCAGAGACGCTCGCGGCTGCTTCCTCGAGGGACAAACATTGGGCCGGCGTTGTGCGAGAGCGGAACCTCTCTCCGACAAACACGCGGCTGTAAAACAGGGTCCGCTTCCCGCAATGCGCCTCCCTTCGCGCATCGCTAATGAAGGTTCCCTCTCGTTCTCCTATACCGCAGCACACGTTCTGGTGAAAAGAAGAGGAGAGAGGAGGGAAGGGAGGAAGGACGGCTCAGAGGGCCCAGTAAGGCCTTGCTCCGCTTCGGCCCAAGCTTATACCTCGTCTTTCTCCGACATCCACAGCTGTCCCTCCTTAACGCGAGCACTTCAGGTGTTCGCGCCGTTGCTAATTAGGCGTACAGCGCGCTCCCACTGTGACTAACATTGCTAGCGGGTGCGCCATCGCCGTAGCCGCCTTGTGGTGTCACCGCCCAAGGCACGCGCTTCTCTCAATTAGGTTGTGTCCGCACCTACGAGTGTTACGGTGGGCGTACACTACGTCTCAAGCAACCCATCGGGTGACTCACCTGTGATGCAGCTGCGGCCCAATATATGTCTCATGGTGGGTGCGAAGCTTTAATTCGAGAGCGTTATATTCCACATTCTGTACAAAATCAGACGTCGGCTTTGCGAGCAAAAAATCACGGGTGTGACTCTTGCAAGTCGCAGCTGACGGGGCTGGGTACTGATAAGTCGGAAGGTTGTGTGACGTCACGTATTTACAACAAATGACAGCTGCTGCCGACTAGAGATTCTCATTTGGAATGGAAGGTTGAGATGGGAATGGAACCTTCCGTGACTCTTGTGCGATGAGTAGGACACGCTACTCCTATACCACGCGGGCACGTCCGTGTGGCTTGGTTAAGGCGGGGTGCTTTAAAGGCGTCTGTGGCGGGTGACCTTTCACATAAATCGATAGCGTACGACTGGGCGCTAATGAATATGTGCGAGATAATGGAGGCAGAAATTTAAGAATTTATTTATTTATTTATTTATTTATTTATTTATTTATTTATTTATTTATTTATTTATTTATTTATTTATTTATTTATTTATTTATTTAGGCATTTATTTATTTATTTATTTATTTATTTATTTATTTATTTATTTATTTATTTATTTATTTATTTATTTATTTATTTATTTATTTATTTAGGCATTCATTTATTTATTTATTCATTCATTTATTGACGAGTACTGCCAGCCTTATGCAAGGTCTTCGGCAGCGGTGGGTGCACAAATAATATAGGAGGTAAACAAGAACGTAGAATAACGCACATGAAAATAAATACATTGGTAAGAAAAAAATTACATTCGCGCGAGGAAAGCAAAACCAATGAATATACAGAAAGATTGCGCTGCTTTTGTAGTAACAAAATTTTTAGTGGAAGTTAATTACAGAGTAACAGATGTCTACAAACGAGCAGAAAAAGAAAAAGAAAAGGAATCGGCCTGGAACTATAAAGAAACTTCAAGACACAAAGCTGTACCCACTACACAATGCCGTACCATCAAACAAAGCGTGTAAAAACGGCAATGACAGCACACAAAAGCAAGCCTAGATTGGACTGTATGTAGACACACAAAGTAGAATGCATCTATGCGGGAAAGGGTCCACAATAGGAGCCGCAGGTTGATGCCATTCATGCTCTCTATCGAGTCATGCCTTTAAAGGCGGAACTTAAGTGTGCCCACAAAATTTTCCAGATACCAGAGGCAGCTGGCCAAGATGTATTAGTTTACAAATTAGAGACTTCGGAAAAAGATGGCTTTACAGCCTTAAAAGCGATCGTGTTTATTTCATTCATTCATCATCATCATCATCAGCCAGGCTATACCCACTGCAGGGCGAAGGCCTCTCCCATATTTCTCCACTTAACCCGGTTCTGTGCTAGCTGCATCCACTTGACCCCTGCGAACTTCTTAATCTCATCCGCCCACCTAACTTTCTGCCGCCCCCTGCTACGCTTTCTTATTTCATTATGGCAAAGTGTAAATTTTGTCGAAAATTGTGTCCTGTGTGCGTCTGCGGTTCATTGTGTCAATGCGGAATATTGTACTGCGCAGCGTGGTATCCCAACTCGACCCGTGCAGGTAGCAATGCCTCAAGGTGGAGTGTGACTTTGTTCTGTCTGAATCAACAATTATTATATTTTTCAGCAGTCTGAGAGAGTATTTTAGGCAAGATATTACATTGGGATATATTCAACTCTAAAAATTGGTTTTGATCATTTTGTGTGGTGGCGTCGAGCTACAAGTTTTTAAAGCGATTTATTTGCCTTCTTCTTGCTTAGTACGTAAAGCGATTTTTAAATTTGACTACCACTTGAAAAAGTACGTCTTTAGCTTTCTGAAAATGCATTACAGACAGACATTTGCAAATTTATATACGCTCTCTTTTTTTTTTTTTTTTTAATGAGGTCGTTTCCCAAGGAAAGCTGTAAGGTTTCGGATGCTTTAACTGCACTTCATTATGGTTATGTACCTTAGTCTCAGGAAGCACACGTAAGCACACAAAATTTCCCGCAGCCTTTAAATAATTCCTCTTACACGAGTGCAGCCATAATTGATAGCCTAAGTCAAATTTCCTTTTTACAACTCAATGTAACATTTACTGGTGGCAACTTCATGGCGCCCAAAAAAGAAGCGTCATCCATTTATTTTTACTTTAAGCGCATATATTTTTCTAGTCGTGATTTATAACGCTACCAGTTCTACACTCATATAAAGATTCGAAACCCTACATTCATAAGGTCTGAAGAAAAACCTGTATCTAAGCGAAGTAATGAGACAGCTGGCAAACAGGGAGGCGTTCTTCTTGCCGTACATAATACATATATCGTCAGGTTAAGCGCGAACCTCGTGACGTTAACCGACGGATGGTGGCTGCACATTGCAGAAAGTAGTTTTTTTTTTTTTCTTTTTTTTCGTTCCGAAAATGAGCGAGCACAGTTACGAACTATGCTGTGTGGTCAGATTTTATTGAAAACTCAGGAGCGATGCAACCTAATTTTTTTGAACAACTTCAAGAGGACTGCCGTGAAGCTGCTTCTTAAGGGCCCAAGTTTTCGATAGTTCGAAGCATTTTCAGGAGGCAGAGAATTCGTTCAGTATGACACGCTGTAGTGAACACCGTCAATGCGAGCAGCTGAGTAAAACGTGGGCGAGTAATAGATCTCTTCTGAAATGACCATCGTTTATCCGTCAAAATGATTGCAGAGGAGCCGTTCGTCAAGTCTTTTCTGACCAAGTGAAAATTCGAAACTGAATCACTTCGACGAGCATCACATTGGAACGACGGAAAGCAAGAAACATGGCTATAACCGAGCAGCCTGGGGATAATGGGATTCAATAACGAAATAAACAAGAGGCCTGAACTGTCAACGCTCATTACATCCTCACACCCTACTTCGGCAGGCTTGTAGGTTATTGCTATTTATTTTTAACAACAATGGTAGGGGTAACATATTAAGAGATAGGAAGCGTGCAGAGTGGGTCAGAGAAATAACTCAAGTTACTGACATTCTAATGGAAATCAAGAAGAATAAATGGGCATGGGCAGGACATGTAGTGCGAAGGGAGGATAACCGATGGTCGCTTAGGGTAACAAACTGGATTCCAAGGGAAGAAAAGCGTAGCAGGGGGCGGCAGAAAGTTAGGTGGGCGGATCAGGTTAAGAAGTTCGCAGGGGTCAAGTGGATGCAGCTAGCACCGAACCGGGTTAAGTGGAGAAATATGGGAGAGGCCTTCGCCCTGCAGTGGGTATAGCCAGGCTGATGATGATGATGATGATGATGATGATGATGGTGGTGGTGGTGGTGGTGGTGGTGGTGGTGGTGGTGGTGGTGGTGGTGATGATGATGGTGATTTTCAAGAACGCACCCGATTAGTTCTCTACGTACGCCTTAATGACTCATTGCGGAAGCTGCATAAGCTTCAGGGGCAAAAGTTTTGCTACGCATCTCATCGGCAGCTTAGAGCATTCCCAACAATACGCGCATAACAGTGCCTCATGATATCCCACAGTTTCCACGAAATTAAAAGGCGCCCTACGCAGAAAACTGTTATGTGATCGTGTGAGGCGTCATTATGCGCAACGGCACAATCGACCTCTGTTGAAGCGCTGTATTCTTCCAGCGCGGAGACGCAACGAAGAAAGGCGGCACCGCGGCGCGCTCGACTGGAACGACGACGGTAGCGCACGGCAGCTTCCGTGAGAGGTACGTCGTGGCGTGAAGCGGCGCCTCTGGCACCTTTTCTAAAGCGGCCAACCTAAAGAGCCTTTCAATTAGGAGCGGCTCTTAATCACGACGCACGAACGGCGCTGGCGTGCGCAGCCCGGTGAGCCTAATCTCCGGAGCTGCCGCAGGATCCCGACGGCCCGCTTACGCCTTGCCTCCGGGTTGCCCCAGTTTCGGTGCAGTGTGTATTCCCAGAGGTCGGAACGAGGCCTGCTCCTTGCAACGATTGACAAAAGAAATACGGACCACAGATACGGACGCAGAGAGCGATACACAACACGAGAGCGACCCAGAATGCTTATCTTCAACGTATCTTGTTGATTAAGAGAACTTGTTCATGGGTGAGTTGGTTACATTCCAATCTTAATATTTAAAGGCGCAAATAACACGGGACAAACACAGTGAAGACGACGGGACGAAGCACCACTTCCAACTAGTTTATTGAGCACACGAAACATACATATATAGACTTTATAGTCACATATAGGCTTTATCGTCGTCTTCACTGTGTTTGTCCCGTGTTATTCGCGCCTTTAAATATTGGGAATGGTATCTTGTTGATGACCACTTTTTGCAAGTAAACCTCCCTGAAATCCCTATCGCGGCCTTTTTCTACTGGGTAATACATTTTACCATTTACAGATTTTTATTCTAAAACCTGTGATAGGTACCTCGGCGCGCTCTGTGCGGCTTGGTATAGTACAGCAAGGCGGACATCATGTATTGGTAGAGCTCAATAATTACGCGAATAATGAGGTATAATTAACTAATCAACTTTTTGTTTTTATTTCATGGGGCATTATTGAGTTGGGAAGTTGAAAGCCGGCGTCATGAAAGGCGTGTCCCCTATTTTAATCTTCTTAATCGGGAATGGGGTTGTACTTATCGAACACCAAAAATCTGCACTTGGAATCTCCATGAGTGGACATTCTGCAATGTAGATTTTTAAAATGGTGTCAGCCGCATTTTCTTATCTATCAAATAGAACAGGTCCTTGCTCATTTGATGTTACAGAAGAAATTAACTAGATTTCGGGAAGAATATCGAGCGCTGCGATGTCATTTTATAAAGGTGAAATATGGAAAGCCAACTCAGCCAGCTTTCAGATGCGAATTTTGGCGTATTTTGAACTACATTGCTGATTAAGAAAATTTATAAACTCGCCTCACCTCCGAATAAGATGACTTTTAATTTCGCGATTTAACATCGTCTCTTAAAATAAACTTTAGAAAACGTTATTTGTTGGCTTTAGTTAATTAATCGTGTAATCAGTATGCTCTATTATGGGCATAATATCCGCTTTGCTGTACAATCCATCGGCACAAACTTCATGAGCGTACCAATCGCCGGTTTTGAAATAAAAGTCTGTAGACGGTTGTAAAAGATCCCCTCGTATATCCTCTGCGCCGCATGATTCAGATCGCAAAGCGGTGAACCGCCCCGCCCACCTCACGGACACATACTCGGCACGAAAAAAAAAAAATAAGTTAGAAAGCCCTTGCTGATTTGTCGCCTCAGTGCATAATGCAGTGATGTAGTCAGGAGTAGGCAGCGATTACCATCCCGATTTTTCCGAAATGCACTAACTACTGTTTCGGCTAACTGCCTTCGACATTTTTGTTCCTACTACTTCACTCTTCTTTTTAGGGAAACAAAAAAGAACGCACAAAATACCTCCACTATAGCGTCTTACCACCGCTTTACAAGCTGTAACAACAGCAGGCGGGGAAGTGGGGTACCTCAACCCAACTAGACAAACTGTCTGGCCCTGAAAGAGAAAGCCACCCTTGGCGAAACGTTGGTCAGCGGACCGACTTGTTTCTCCTTACATCCATACTCGTTGATGTTTCCAGAGCCATTCTTGCTCTAAAGTCCGTTGCATTTTCTTCCTATAACTTGAATTCCGCGATGCCTCTGAAGGGGTGTTCTATTCGACTTATGAAAGCACCGCAGCTGACAGTGAAAGGGCTGGACACTTGTTTTATCAGTGATTGGTTCATGTATTACGCGAGAGCGTTAACAGATCGTTCTAGTGAAAACCTGACGTCGTCACCATCGTCCTGCGGCGGTCGGGAAAAATCCTGATTGGTCGACAACTTCCTCACGTCCAATATCACATGACCTCGCACCGGAATTTCAACCACCTCACAACGCTCGCGTTAAATATGACGTTATTTAATTGTGACACGCTAATAGTAATGTGCGCAATTAAAGAAGGCCACAGCCCGCTATCGCTTCATACCCTTAAGGCGGAGGATGAGCGTCGCTGCAATTTTTCAGTGTAGTATACAAAGTTAGCTACGTTTAGTCAAAGCTTCACAGAAGGTACGACGTACCCACTGCCCTTTTGGAGCTTTGTAGGAGTTTTTGTTTTAGTATGGCGCTACTTATTACGGAGATTTAAAAATCAGGCGTCCCCATCCGCGACACGCGAGTATAAGAGGCCACTTCCCGTCTACTGTTCTCGCGAATGTTCTGCACCTCAGGTTTGAATGCCAAAAGCTCGTTCGCTTCGAGTCGCCAGTTCCCGCTCATCTTCCGCCCTCCGCATACTCTGCAGCAGAGTCTACCCACTGCTGCACACAAGTGAGCACCTCTTTGGACGGTGCCGCCGCGCAGGCCCCTCCTCCCTCTCTGCTACCGGTCGGCGCCGCCGGGGAGCGTGCGGAAAATCGCGTGTCTCGAGGTCCCGGCACGCTTACCGGTGAGCTCCGGGCCCATCCCCCCCGCGGCTAGCCGCCGGCGCATTCAAACAGGTCTTCTTCCCTTTATTCCTTTTTTTATTCTCCGGCGGGGAAATTATCGACCGTCCAGGGTTAAATATAGCGCGGCATCGGCTTCACCTCTCCCTTCCCCCTTCCCTCCTCCCCCAATCCGCTGCACCGGTGCTGCACCTCAAGCAGGTGGCCGGCCACTTGTCCCAGGGACTAATTTCCCAACTGTCTGTGGCAAAGAGCGCGGGCCTCTCCTTTAGGCGTGCTCTGTCGGCTTACGCGCCTAAGCGGATCCTCGTGACGAGTGTCCGCCTGAAATAATCGAATGGTGCATTGACGCCCGACACACTGGGCTCCGCCGAACAAAAGCATAAAGGGTTAAGAGACGCTGAAGAAATTGCCGTGCAGGTCGATGCAGGGGCGCTAGCTAAGACGGCGCCCACTGTCTGTGATGTGGCCAAGTGTTCTCTTCCTCAGGCTTCCTTATTCGGGTTGCGTGCTACTTTCGGAGTTTAACTTAGTTGGTATTGTGCCGTTTATCATTATGCTAGTAACATCAAACAACAATGTGAGTAGACAACCGAAAGTTCATGAATGAGGGACCGACTAGAGCCATTGTGCGTGCTGTTATACTTAGTCTGTTCTCGACAAATACAGCCAGTGCTCTGGAATGCTTGGCGTGCGTTTAAGGTCGCAGTTCCTGTGTTCGAGCTCTATGCGCAGGAAGCTAGCAGAGTACGCGTGGTTGTACCAATTACGTAGCAACGCATGGTGCGCTGGGTTGTGTTTCCACACGTCTGTCGTCAACAATACATAGATAATTCATTTACAATGGCTATCTCACTCAGGGATGGTGCAATGCAGAATTAGCCAACTTTAGTACTATAGTTTGGTCCGTTGCACCATCAGTCGTCACGTTTATCTCACGTCATGTCACGTTTGTCAATGCTTATCTCGCAGCGCTCTAGCAACTTGCGCAGACAGCAGTCACTCTAGTTAGTTGGTTTATTTAGCCATCAAAACGCACACTGTCAGGATTTAGAAATGCAGACGCTTTTACTTTGTCTCGACAGCGTATACCTAAGACTTTTTTTCTTTTTTGTAAAATGTCCACCACAGACGTTCTGTTACGCTGCCAAATTCCAGCGTCGTACATTATAGTCATAAATACTTCGTTTTAGTGCAGGCTTTTAATGTCGGAGAAAAAAACTTGTATTCTTCCCTGCCTCCTCACGCCCATTTTTTTATCTATCAAGTATCAATGCTCTAAAATGTGACAGTGCATTTGCTCAGTTCTTATCACTGCTTTGTGAATACTATATTTTATAGGATATTTACAATATTTTCTTCTACACTAAATAGCGTATATTGATTCTGCTAAACATACCCGTGCTGCTACCCGTGTCAGCGTGTGATTTGTGTTTCCGGACCTTATTGGTTCACGCAGGCGACTTCGTTCCCGGATGGACGGCGCAAGTGGCGCCAACTGGACGGACGGCGGCGGAGAAGGGACGGCCGACCCGCTGTCCACGGGCCCCTTCTCTCCGGTGACGTCAGCCGCCGGCACCAGCAGCATCTCGCTGCCGTCGAGCACGACGCTGTCGCCGTACCTGTACCACGGCGGAGGCCGAATCCTCTTCACTACGTCCACGCTGACGCCTGAGGCGGCTCGGTCTCAGTACTACGCCGCCTACGACCCCATGACGGGGCTGCGCATAGCGGCCACGTTGGGCGCCATCATTACGCTCTTCACGCTCTTCCTCATCTACAAGAGCAAGTGCCGACCCGCCAAGCCCACCGCCGAGCCCCAGGAGGGTGTCTAGTCTTTAGGGAAAACGCGAAACGGAGTGCGAAGCGCTCACGAACCAGGTCCCTTAAGCGTGCATCGCAGTGTCTATATATAAAAATTTCGTGCTGGTTGTGCGTTGTACAGAAAAGAAACAAAGCCTGTTTAGAAAACTTCGCACATTCGCCAGGAGGCTGCCTGGAAAGGCGAAACCGGTATTGTGTTATTGTGTGTCGTTTCTAAACTCCTCTTGCGTCGACGTGTTTTCACAATTGTGCACACCACTTCCTGTGGCTGCGACATCATGTTCAGTCACCGCGTAGTTTACAACAAAGCATGCCGGAGTAGATGATCGTCTCTTCTAATCACGAAACACCACGGTGACATCTCATTCACTGAAGTGGCAGCAGTGTGTATATTCTCGTTAGCAGGATCCTGCGTTATGATCTAGCTCTCCTGTTCATGGTAAATACTATTAGCCCATTTCTTGTTGCAACGTGCTTTGCATTTCGTAGTAAACAAGGAGAAAAAAGAGAATTGTGATACCTTCTCCAACAAAACTATTTTATTGGTCGTAGCTGCCTAATGGTCAATGAAATCGTAAAAAAAAACTATCCCACGTGGTAGATGCTGTCAAGCCGCATGATATGTTCCACATCGCGCCCTGTGCCTGAAAGATTTATTTGCTCATCATGCTTCGAGCACTGCCGCTAAGCTTTCATCAACTGAATCAACTGAAGCGACACGAATTCCGTGTCCAGAGATTGTGTCTGTATTGAAATCCAAGCCAACTTTAATGTCATGTCCTAACTTTAAAAGATGCTCAAAACATGATGACGACACTCAAACTTCATTTAAAACCAATAAAGAAATGGCTAGCACAGAACCGGGTTAATTGGAGAGATATGGGAGAGGCCTTCGCCTTGCAGTGAGTATAGTCATGATGATGATGATGATGATGATGATGATGATGATGATGATGATGATGATGATGATGATGATGATGATGATGATGATGATGATGAAAGAAATGGCGATTCGCTACTTGAATTCTCAGAATAGACATATGGTTTGTTTGTTTTTTTTCTTTTTAAATATACAGAGTTGAAACAAAGTTGGAAAGTCGCTAGGTATTCATCAAGGTTTCGCTCGTGCTAATCTTCCCAAAGGCGAAAACTAATGTTATGCACAAAAATGTTCCCGCCCAAGTTTAACTCGTCATTGAGGGGCGCTGGTCAATGACTGCAGTCAATAAGACGACATTCAAGGCAAGTCAAAACCACTAACAAGTCGAGGCCGTTCAAGAACCGACCTCGCGTATTGGACATATTTTTTGAAGACGTTTCTTTAAGCATGCGCACGGCACACGAATAGAAGAGAAATTACAGCACCAGTACGAAAATCAAATTTTTCCATATGACTAATATAAAATTTCTTAATTTATACGCTCGTTTCATTTTTGCATAGCAAGACGGACAGTTGATCCGCCATGTCTAGAAAATAAAGCAGAACTGACAGCTGACAGCTACGCTACACAGCACTGCCCGCACAAACCTTTTCGTAGGGGTAAGCTTGTTCAACCGAAAAATGATAGCAAAGATCCTCCCTTGCATAATTTTGAACTCTGGGGTATTTAGCTTTCCGTGTTGATCGGAAAGGGGAAGAATGTATGTGGAGAAAGGTGGACTGCTATAGATCGAGCGGTCATATCTATAGCAATGTAAACATTGAGTTTTAGGCAGAGTTCCGCGCACGCTTGGTAAACAACGTGTCCGAACTTGCCTAACAATGGGGGACAAAATCAACAAGTTCAACAAGTTTGGACAAGTTCCTCCTTTCCCCGCCTTTTCTCTTTTTTTTTTTTTTTTTTTCAGGTGTAAAACTTTCTCCCTGAGTGTGCGAATAGTTCAAACGCTTGAGTAATCAGAGTGCTAACGTAGACGGAGTTAACGACCTTGCCAATCAACTAAACGCGATGATAGAGACAATAGCAAGTTGTGATTACACGATTTTTATAGTCATTAACTTCCGCTCAATTCCGATTGCAATTCATCTAAAGGCTATTTGACATGGTGCTTGGAAGTCGCAAGTGTCACAGTCGAATGTCGCAGCCTGTTCCTAAACGCTCACTGAATCTACAAAAGCTTTCTGCCATTACGAAGAAGGCGCGTCCCCCTCTATATTTCTGACCTGCACGTTTGACGTACTGATAGTACATGCACGTGGCAAGGTTACTCGCCAAGTCCAACGTGTGGAGATCTATAGCTGTTCCCTGAAATCAGATCTGGTATCATCTGTCGGTTGTTACGGAGACTGCCTGCAACACGAACATTTGGGAGCTTTGGGATAATAACTAAAGAACCCCAGGTGGTCGAAATTTCCGGAGTCCTCCACTATCGCGTCTCTCATAGCCTGAGCTGCTTTGGATCGTTTAAACCCTACAAACCAACCAACTAAATGTCGCAACAATGCAAAGCGCACATATAAGAAACAACATGCTCTATTGCTGCAGTGTGACGCTGTGCGCTAAAAAGCAATAACAGTGAGACCGTAAGATAGTGAAGTCTTGGTTGATTGAGACTGAACTGTAGCACAGTTATTTGTTCACTCCCGAAGGTTGATAGCGTCGCAAGCATTCATTGCAAACGTGATTCGACAGCGCCATTATTTATTTTCTCAAAGGCTTTATTTATTCTCACGCAGTAATTTTCATCGCCCCTTCCCACTCGCTCGTCTAATAAAATTCATATGAAATAATAAAAAAAAAGTGATAACAGATACGACAACCAAACGACCACATACAATTGACACTCGAGCCTTTCTTCCTGGCGTATGTAACGAGACGGTCATTTGTCGAGCAAAATTTATGCGCAAACATCTCTATGAAAGCTTCACACTGCGCAAATAAGAGCAGCACGACGCGTACGCTTTTGCATGCACGCCCAAGGGACCTGGGGCAACGCGCGACACCACACCCCCTGTCTTTACCCGCAGTGTGTTGTGGGAACTGTCGGGAAAGGAACACTGGTGTGTGTAAAATGTGCGCGTGCCTGTGTGTGTGTGTGTGTGCGACCAGGGTGTGTATGTGCGCGTGCCCCTGTGTGACTCAGTGGTCGGTGTGTTAGGTGTTTCATGCAAGCCTACCCCCGCGTTTTTGAGAGTGCAACACGCGTGAACGTGACGAGTGTTGTCGTTTGAACGAATTGTTGTGCTCTTGTAATCATGGCGCGGATGGCGACTCTTAGGGGCTGCGAATAGTAAGAGCTTCACTGTACTCAGCCGCATAAGCCAGCCTGATTGAGAACGCCGCACCTTTCCAGCGATGGAAGTGTATTTTCAAACGCGATGTCACCTCATGTTACTTGCTATACAGCTAACTAGATCACGACTGTGCAGTGGCAGTGAAGAACAAGCCCAAAACAAGTAGCAAACGGGGTGAATGCTTGCAAAACGTCACACGATTGTCCAGTGAACGAAATTTGCATTATGACCATTTGCGCTTAAGACGAATGACATTGTGAAGTTGCTGGATGTTCAATTCCCGTCATTAAGGCCAAATTACAGTAGTTTGAGAATGTTGGCGTACGAACATCAGCAGAAACACGAGGAAACGTTAAAATCATGTGGCCTCTACACATCCTTGAAGGCTTGCTTTTCTTTCTGCGACGTTATCTGAAAAGAACAAGTTTTTTTTTTTTTTTTTAAATATAGGCCAAGGTTACTGAACCGACTGTTCAAAAAACAGAAAAATGAGTAGGGCTTCTTCACACTAACTACAAACATCGCAGTGAAACCAACAATAATTTTACACAGTCGACTTCTTTCTTTCTTCTTCTTTGTGTGTGTGTGTGTGTGTGTGTGTGTGTGTGTGTGTGTGTGTGTGTGTGTGTGTGTGTGTGTGTGTGTGTGTGTGTGTGTGTGTGTGTGTGTGTGTGTGTGTGTGTGTGTGTGTGTGTGTGTGTGTGTGTGTGTGTGTGTGTGTGTGTGTGTGTTTATCCGTAAGTGAGTGAAGATTGTTCGGTGCTCAAAACAGTTCGGACGAGAGAAAAAAAATGTCCATCTCAACCAGCTCTCATTGCATATGACAAATGTCGTTTCAAGCCAAGACATTTCCGGACTGCACTACTACCTTGCCAGCCTCCTTTGCTTACCAGTGCAGTCGTATAGTCGCTGAATAGTAATGCCTCTGCGATATCCAAAGCAGAGAGAAGCTCCAGCTGCATACTGGAATGACGCAGCGCTAGCGCATAGGTAATATAAACCAAACTAGGTACAGGACAAACTACTGATAATTATCTTTCCTGGATTACATTCGTGCCCGACAGCGGTGCTCCGTCGTATTCGTTTTTCTTCAACCCCTACAAATAAAAAGAAAAACAGCAAGGTAAAATAACACCAGCTTGCTCCCGACTATATTATGCACACAGCTAGACGGCGCCATTATCTGTTCTCGTTGCTGTTAGTTTTTGCCTCCACGCTTTCTTCTTGATCTCTCCCGCGCCATTCTTGCAGCTCGCTGGAGCTTCTGGCTTATCGATCTATGCGGGCTAAACCACAAGAAGAAAATGAAAGAAGAAGCAAAGTTCAAAAAACACAAATTAAATCCCCTTTCTCGTGTCTTCCTGGTTAAAGCGAGCACTTTTTGCGTGCCTCGACAAAGACGGCTCCTTGATTCCGGTTTTCTCTCTAGCCTTTTGCGCTGCACTTCGTGTTTTAAAACAGTTTTCCAAACAAAATGAAAACACGAGAGCAGGCGGCATCGTTAAAGGCAGCCTTTACAAGCGAGGTTTCTAGATTTAAGGCGGCAATAACCTCCTTCCTGACTGACTTACGAGAGAGAGATCTTCAATAGTCTCCTCCTTTACCCTGCCAGCTGAGCCGTGTAGTTTATTTTTATTTTTATTTTTATTTTTTTTTTTACGCAGCTCGCTGTCAGGAAGCAGCGTTGTCTTGGAGATGTATGCGCTTTGAAGCGAAGCGGAAAAACCTTTAATACTCGAGATGGACAACAGTGCAAACCTGTGACGAACACACACGCTGCGGGTGCCTTCCGGGGCTCCTGTCCGACCGTGTCTGTCTTTAATTCGTTTGTCGTCGTTATTCGCGCTGGATAGCTCTTTACTTCGGTATGGCCTCACTCGCATTTTTCATTTTTGCCCTTCTCTACCATACGGTTAACGCTGGCGATGCCAGCAACGTGTCAGGCGAAGTAGAACGAAAATTGTTTTGTTTGTATTCTCCTGCGCTCTCTAAATACGCAATTTGAACGCTTACCTGGCGTTCCTCGCTGTCTTCTGCGAAACGAGGAAAATAGAGCAATAACAACAAAAAAGCTAGGCATCCCGGAAGAGATGAACAGCGCTCGAAGCTATAACAAGCAGGCGAGCCAGTCTTGTCATAACAAACACGTCGGAGTGCCAGGAATGGATATTTTTTTTTTTTTTAAGATATAAAAGAAAGTGCGGGCCTACAAAGCCCGAGTGATGTGTGCGTGGGCTGCCGCACAAGATGGAGCGAGTGCTGCTTTGAAAAAGCAAACGTTCAATGGGGAAAAACAAGGCGGGCCTGACATTCCTGGGCAGCCACAGCAAACGGAGAATGATATATACTCTCTTCAGCGGGAAAAGAAGGAGAGAGAGAAAAAAAAAATCTAACTTCCTGCTTGACGTCTGCCGTGGGCTTTTCATCTCTCTGCTCCTCTCACACTTGCTATTTATTTCTGTCTCTCTTTTTCTTCCCGCAATTACATGTAAACGCACCTCCACGGTGATATATACGCCACATGGTTATATCACAGAGGCGTTCTAGATCATTGCAGTCGACTTCAATGGCGAGACACAAAAGGAAATTCATCTTTCATTTCTTTTTCCGAGATGTCATACTTTGTGTCGATCTTCATTTGTGTTTCTTAGCCAATGTTCCAGTGGGAGACATAATGAATGTGACCATGTTTAAGGACGTTAACCTGTTCCACGTTTCGGGCTGTTGAAGCAAAGTCAGAAGTGGGTTAAGGAGATAAGTGCAAAGTTAGGTAATGGAGAAACCAATATGGAGGAATTGATGAGATTAAAATATAACGTCAGAAGTCTTGATAAAAACATCTCGCGACACCAGCCTCATAAGGTTTTGTTCAGGTTGTAACAGCACATGCTATGACCCAGATAATTTCGCGCTTTCATTGCGAGGCTTTCCTGCCCCTTCGCCTCTCCTCCTGGGATTGTGAGGAGCCAAGCGCGCTAGCAAGCAGTCACAAAAAAAAAAAAAAAATGGTGTGCGTGTGCGTGTGTGTGTGTGGGGGGGGGGGGGGGGAGAGTCTTTTTACTTAGTGCTCATCTCCCGCGAGCAAATGAAAATGATGATAATAGTAATCGTCTCAATCTCGACGGACATGCCAGCGGAGCTGTCGACGCGTGCATGAGGGCGAAAGCAGCGGCCGACGACGACTAGGCGAAAGTTATGCAGATTTTTTACGACCTCGTAAAAGCACGCCGCTGTGGTCGTAAACCCGATCCTTCCCTTCACACGCTCGAAAAACGCAACAACGCCGCGGGACTGAGACATCGTCGCGTCGCAGCAAAACCCTCTCTGTGCCTGGGGGTAAAGGGGAGGACGCATCTTAGGAAGGGAGCGACAAGAAGAGGTTGCAGTTAAGGCGTCGGGAAGAACGAAACTACGGGGGAAAAAGGGCAGAGAGGGAACAATGAACGGTGCCCAATGGGGAGGACGGGACGGAGAGGAGTCAGGATATCGCGTGACGCCGTAAATTTGTTCCCTGGAACGGCGACACTCGAAAGCACGCCCGTCCAGCACTCTTTGCTCGTGAAGGCGAGCTTCTATACCGAGAAAAGCCGGCCAACCCTCTTCTTTGTGGTTCATCGAGTACCGAATCGACGCCATTCGCCGTTTCTTCTGACTCGTTCTCTACAAGGTTCTTTTCAATGAGACCTGCCGGCTTCCCCATCCGTTGTGAAATAGGACACGGGGGAAATGGGTTTCCAGGAAGATTCGGTAGCTCCTAGGCGTATTTTACTTGTCTTTGTATGCTATTTTTTTCCCCATTTCTTTCTAAGGTGCGCGTATACACGTGGACCTTATGCATACATAAGCACTGCCTTTATTGTAGCACAATGCAGATGGCTTTCACGTCGCAACCCTCAGTTTGGGTCTGTAGTGCAGGCGTAAGGCGTTCTTTGCCGCGGGACGACTCGTCGTAAAAACTTGCTGTTCGAACCACTCGATTGGACTCGGAGAACAGCATCCGCGCTTCACACAGTAGAAGAAAAAACTACTACGCCGCACAACAAGAAAATATATCTCCGTTAGTGCGCGTTTGTTCTTTGGGGATAAAGTTACGCTCGGGGTAACCATGACGAACAGTAAACATTGCTTCTGATGTTTCTGCTGAAGCAAGTTTATTTTTGGTGTCGTTGTAGTATGATTGTGATGTGAAAGTTGGGCAAACATTATCGAATGTAACAAAACTGAGTTAATAGCACCAGTTTCACACGTTACTACCTGACTAGCAAAGAATCCACTTTTAAGCTTGCTAGCAGCGGGTACGTCGTAATGATATACCCACATTATAAAGTCACAATAACAAAATTAAATGACCCCCTTTTGTTTTACTGTACTGTTGCTCTCTGCAATCATTTCTGGCCTTCCTGACAAGACACAGATTTCAAAAAGAAATATCCAGCAGCCCTAACCTCCGAGTTACTTCATGCAATATCATTGTATAGACGTATCATCCTGGTCTGATAGACTGAAATGGGGCGCTGTACGTCGCTTTGCGAGTAGTTTTAAAGGCAATCCATAAACCACAAATGGTCCCACACATCTCCATTTCCACGAAAGAACGGTGCAATCTCAAAAAAAAAAAAAAAAAACTGAATCAAGTATGGTTTCCTCTCATAAATGTAAGGTCGGCTTCACCTCGATGCGATATGCCCTAATAATGGCGGGGCAACGTTTTCTTTTTTTTTTTTTTTAACTGAACATTATAGCCCTTGCCCGTGGGCTCTATGCATCAATATAGGTATTGCTCATATGGCTCTCTGCACAGCACTACAGGCTTTTTTGAAACAGTAACACATGGTTTTAGCGTTTTATCCTTTGTTTTCATGATGGCCAGTGACGTCATGATTAGGGCAAGTTGCAACGTGAGAAAGCCAATTTAACGATTTATGAAACGGGTTTACTCTGTTAATTGAAATCGTTTTCGATATGGCTGCGCTGAGTGACCGAAGCAAAAATATAACGCCCACACGCTGAACAACGCGCGCGCAGCCCAGAGTCGCCATCCGCGCCTCACGCTAAAAAGCGTCATACCTCACACGTCCCCGCGCGCCGCACTGGCGCTAGACCACGTGACATGTATCCGCAAAGAAACCATTGCACATACACAAACACAATACCCAACTGAGAACCTGATGGAACGCAAAGGTGAACAAATAACGCTAAAAGGAAAAAAAAGAAATGTCAGCTCTGCCCAAAATGAGAGCTGCGTATGTATTTTTGTATGCTTGGCCCAACCAATGTTTCTCGGAGATTCTCTTCGTCGTGGACGTCGCGGCTGCTCCAGAGGCCGATACTCGCCACGTGATGGGGTCCAAGTTCATTCTCTGCGCTGTTTGTTTTCTTCTGCCTGCGTTGCCATTTGTAACTGTGGTTGTAAAGTTGTTGTTGTTTCTACTCCACGATGACATAGGATGTTCAAGAAAAATAAACGCCTCACGGCTGTTGGGTGTGCCTACGTCTCTCGCTAGTCTGCCTAATGTCACGACTCACATCGTCACCTGCTGCCTTGTTTTTACCCTGCCTCATCTTGAGGAGAAACTTGGTTTTTCAGAGTATGAGCAGGCATGAGCAACTTTGTAGGCAGCCTCATAAAACTTCTCTTGGACAAGTTGTTTCTCAAAAAACATGGCCGCCTCCTTGGTGCCTCGAAGTGACATAAGTAGTGACTATTTACACGAAGGCTGTGGCTGCAATGTAAACTCCAGCAAGCAAAGGAGAAGAACGTACACGTTTATTAGAATGGAAGCATTCTCGGAAACCTAAATCGAGGATATTGTTGTTGTTGACCAAATTACTTATGGCACATACCCACAGAATTGGGTAGCAAAGAAAATTTTTGAAGTATACTTGCATAACAAAATTGATTTGAGGGGTAGAGGAAAGAAAACAAAACGGGAAATAAGTGAAATAAAGTGTCAAACCAGACCTGTAAAGATAGAAATTTAAAGGTGGGATACGGCATCGCAGCCTTGTTAGAGAAATCTCAAGTTGCCGTGAATGACATAATTTTCTATTCCAAGAATAATTTAGATGCAGGTCGTCATCAGATCTTAAAAGGTGTCCATTTTTCATATTTAATAGAACGTTTCTCCGAAACCTCGCTGCAGTGATGTTTCATATTCAACTATCAGCATATTCATTTAAAGTCACATTGCTGCGGCCTGGTACTCATACCATATGTACAATTTCCAAATGTGTAGGGATCAGGGAGAGAAAGGCTTTTACTATTGCAGAATCCGCCGACGAAGAGAGGGATGAACTCAAGGATAGAGAGTCGGACATTACAGCCACTTTAGAAAAAGAGGAGTGTAATTTCCGTAAAGCGAGTACCACCGCCAGAAACTCCGCTTGAAAAATTGGGGTGAAGCCCGGAAGCCGGACAGAAAAAGACCAGTCTGAATGCGGACAAAATATACCCACACCCACCTTTTCATTACATTGAGATGCGTCAGTAGCTACTACTAAACTAGCAGAAAGACTTCGTAAATGATATTCTAATAATCCCTTTAGAATAACGGATGATAAGTCTTTAGCATTATTCGGGAATGTGTCGTCAAAGACAATTTCAATAGATGAACCGATGGTTTGTATAGGTAGAATACTAGGAAGGGAAACATTTAAAGGGTCCAGCAAATTTTTGACCATAACAACCTGCGGGGTGTGAAATTTAGGCCAATGGACACCGAAAAAGGAGGTCGGTTGACAGCAAAAGATAGACATAGATCGGTGAACCTCTGATTCATATATCCTTAGGTACGTCTGAACAGTTAGAATTTGTAATCTATATATCAAGGGAGGAATCCGGGCTTCAAGGCAGAGCACATTGTTGGAAACAAATTTTGGAAGTCCCAGACACAACCGAAGCGCTTCTCGCTCCAAGAGAACAAGCAGTCGAATTATATAAGTTGCTGAACCAGAAAACAAGACTGAACCGAACTCTAAAATTGGACACACATACATAACATAAACCATCAAAAGCACATCTCCCCGCATTCCAGACAAGGGAAGACTAATTCAGCGCAACATGCCCACGGCCCGAGCCCCTTTCGTAGCAATATGGTTAATGTGGGGCTGCCATGAAAGATTATCATCATATGTGACCCCTAAATACTTTAATGACTTGACCTGTGGCATTATTTTCTGCTGATACATTACACACAGACTTACAGGATCTTTTATATTGAATACAAGGACCGCGCTTTTGTTCACATTTAATGTGAGACGCAAGCCACGCAACCAATTCTCAATAGAGTTTAGGTACGTTTGCAAGCGGAGATAAAGAGATTGAATATCCGATGCATATATTCTTCGTTCCAGCCTTGTTTCTTAATTTCTTTTAATCTTTCACGCCCACCTAAATTAGGTTGCGCTTCTTTAAGCCTGTGCCAGACATGTTAGCAGGAATGAGCTCAGTGTTGTCCCACTAACGCTACGCTTAGCGCGGGCAACGCTTTTTTTTTGTTGTTATTGGACAATAGATCTTTACTCACTCACTTTGAGTTTTTATGGTTGTAAACTTTTAGTGCCTCCTCTCACTGGCACCTACAGTTATATTTTCGTAACTAGTGGTTACCAGCCCAAGTCACTGCATCGGCAGGGCCAAGCCCTGTACGAAAACTGCCCCAGTAAAAATTCCTGATGGTTTAACTTGATCGAAACAACCTCGAGTGTAAGCGAAACCTTCATTACTAATGGTTACACCAGAGTCCTTCAATACTTTTAAAGGTATTGAAGGACTCTGATTACAGATGGCAATGCTCTTTATTTACTGAAGAAGCCGGTCAAATGGAGCAAGAAGATTCGGAAGACGCCAAGAAGATGAAGACGTCGACGACGACAGGTGAGCGGGAGAAGACGCATGCGAAACTGCATGCGCAGTTTTGGCCTGCGCCCGGAGCCGTGACCTTGGCTTTATATGGCGTAGTGAAACTTGCGCTTCAAAAACATTAATTGCAGCAAATGAACGATGACACTCACGGACAACCGTGTTTCTAGACTGTCCCATGGAAGCCAACGAGAGTAACAATGGAAACATCACTTGAACAACTCTCAACCATATTGGTTATCCTGGTTATGTAGCTTTGTTTTGTTTTTTGTTTTTTTCACTAACTTTCAGCATAGTGTCGTTTTCTCGCTGTTGCTGTGCCCGCACAATATCTTTCTTGGGGAACTGGAAACAATTACAAAGTGAGTAAAGACCCGCTCTGACATTTCTCACTTTATCACTGATCTCCATCATTTCATTGTCAATAAATGTGTTCTCCTCCTTCATCGAGACTGCCTGAACAGTGCCGTTTATAATAGCGCATTCATATCTTATTGTTATAAGTCATCACAAGCATGCAAAGACAGGTTATGGAATAAATATATTTGGTTGGTTGGTTTATGGGGTTTAACGTCCCAAAGCGACTCAGGCTATGAGAGACGCCGTAGTGGAGGACTCCGGAAATTTCGACCACCTGGGGTTCTTTAACGTGCACTGACATCGCACAGCACACGGGCGCCTTGCTTTTCGCCTCCATCGAAAAGCGGCCGCTGAGGCCGGGATTCGATCCCACGTCCTTGGGAACAGTAGTCGAGCGCCGTAACCACTGCGCCACCCCGGCGGGGTAATAAATATAAATATATTTAAGATTTCTGACCAGACGAGATTTCGTCAAAGCGTCGATTTCAGAAATAAATATATTTAAGATTTCTGAAATCGACGCTTTGACGAAATCTCGTCTGGTCGTGTAGTGAGTTAATTTAAAGAAAAAACTGATTCTCTGTCTCAGCTCTTCCTTAGGGATGCCAAAGCGTCTTGTTGTTTTCGTTTTTATCAATATCGTTGGTCGGCGAATTCATTTTTTGTTTAAAATATTTAACGTTTATTTGTGCGAAGTGAATGAGAGGCATAGTTGAGTGTGTCTGAGTTGGTTAAGATCGGCAGCGACAGTATTCCGCAGCTAAGAGGGGCGACGGGGATGAAAACGGATGTCCGCAGTGAGTCGAACACAAGGCTGTGCCTGCCGTCCCTGCACTCCCATCAAGGCGCGTGATCGGCCTTGTAAAGCGAGTCGTTCTTTCGAAGGAAGACGGACCGGCGGCAGCAGCAGCAGCAGCAGCGACGCCTCCCAGGGCGTCAAGAGCAGAAAAGTGAAGAGCGCCATTCATCGCGCGTCGCAGTCCGCCCACAGGAGAGCCTTATCGAACGGTCGGACGGACAGCCGACACGCCTGGTCAAATATGCATGCGCTGCCGTCGTATCCAAACTGCCAAGTGCTCGGTGGTGGCGAAACGGCGCCGAGGTGAGAAGCAAGGAGAGGGAATGAGAGAAAGAGTGAGCGCAGTGCAAAGCAGGAATGAGAGAAGGAGTAGAAGAGGAAACGGAGGTTTGAATAGGAAGGACGTGTTGAAAGAAGGCTGGGGCGAAAAGGAGGAACGAGCGGTCCAAAGAAAAAGGTGCACATGTCAGCGCTATGGGCGCTGGAGCGCGGTTATAGTGGCGCGGTTACGTACGCTCCCCGCTTCGAATTTGGTACGAACGCAAATCACCCCGAGCGCCGGGCGGTGGTGGACCGTGTTGAGTGCGGCGGCGACCACGTTTCCGGCTTCATTAGCGGCTCAAATATTAGCATGCAAATGGATCCATCAACATGCGCGCGAAAGTGTCTAGCGACGCTGAAGACTCGGCAGGCGACAAGAGGTGTATGCATTTGGCAGTTTGCCTTTTTGTTATCTTTATTTTTTTTTCTGTCATTCACCCGGTGCATTTTCAACAGCCGCGTACGCTGTTGCCATCCAGGGCTTTGCAACGGGCTTTTTGTCCGCATTCGAGTGTTCGCGAAGTGCTCGCCGCACGTTTTAGCTGCACGCGTTCTGTGAACCGCTAAGTCAAGAGGGTGCTGAAGGGTGGCAGTTCCTGGCCCTACGGGGCAGGGATGGTAGGTCAACGCCGCTTGCGGCGGGGGCTAGCCAGCCACCGAATTTGTATCTGTTGTGGGCCGTCATTGCACCCGCCACCGCTTAGGTGGTGGACGACGTCTGTTGCGGCGCGCGTCTTTCTCTCCCTCTTCTTTTTTTTCTTCTCTACTTTCTCTCTTCTGTCCGCACGAGGCAGCGAAGGTGGCTCAGCTACAGAGCCAGTAGCAGGCCAGTGCGTTTTTTTTTCCTTCTTCCTACAGCCACAACAACAACAACAACTCAGTCAAGACCTGTTGTTATTGTGGCTTTAGGAAGAAGGAAAAGGAAATGCACGGGCCTGCTACTGGCTCTGTAGCTGAGCCACCTCCGCTGCCTCGTGCCGACAGAAGAGAGAAAGTAGAGAAGAAAAAAAAGAAGAGGGTGAGAAAGACGCGCGTCGCAGCAAAAGCCGTCGTTCACCATCGAAGCAGTGGCGGCTGCAATGACGGCCTACAAAAAATAAAAAATCGGTGGTAGGCTAGCCCCCATCGCAAGCGGCGGTGACCTATCTGTCCCAGCCCCATCAGGGCCAGGATCAGCCACCTTTCGTCAAGAGCAGCCAGTTATTTCAAAAACCACAATGTGTTGTAGTTGTGGCTGTAGGAAGAAGGGAAATAAAATGCAGGGGCCTGCTACTGGCTCTGTAGCTGAGCCACCTCCGCTGCCTCGTGCGGACAGAAGAGAAAATAGAAAAAGAAAAAGAAGAGGGAGAGAAAGACGCGCGCCGCAACAGCCGTCGTCCACAACCGAAGCGGTGGCGGGTGCAATGACGGCCTACAACAGATATAAATTCGGTGGCAGACTAGCCCCCGCCGCAAGCGGCCGTGACCTACCTATCCCGGCCCCATCAGGGTCAGGACTAGCCACCCTCGACTGCTATGCAGCCGTCCCCCAACCACAATGTGCTCGCCGCCCAGCTGTACTTCTATGGCCCGAAAATAGGACCATTGTGACAAGAACACTTAATGGTGATGCTTATAATAATAATAATTGGTTCACACGAAGGGAAAGGCGCTGTGTCTGTCACTTGTTTGCCATTGCCATCGCCATTGGATTAGACAACTCGCGAAGCCGGAAGCACTGAAGGACTTCCGGCTTCGCTGTCCAAAAATAACACCCTCATTTTATTAATTGCGCCGATTGACGAAATCAAAGCACAGTTAAAAGCATTATTGTGTGTCATTGCAAAATGTGAGGTATGACGTGCAGAAAACATGCGCGGATACGTCAACGCTAAGGGCTGTCTCTTGTGTAAAGTCAGCCGAAGTTTCCCTATAGCCATTTTCCCCTTGCGAAATCATTCCACTCAGCAGGTCGCTTCGTTTCCAGGGCTTCATGGTTTTGCTCTTCCCTCACCTACGTCCATTTTTTATTACTTGCCCAAGACACTACCATTACTTGCGCCACTAAATGGCCATTCATTTCGACTGAAAACGTTATCCGCAACCGTTCAGATAAAAACAGTCACAATAAAAAAAGCACTAGTAGAACTTATGAACTCAAATGCACCTCCTGAGCTCAAACCCGAATAAATCGGTACAAAGGTGTCACGTATGGCGCGTGAGAACAGTCCCAATAGTCGCAACCCTTCGGTCGCAAACGGACAATTCAATGAATACGGCTTGAAAACGATGTATAGTATTACGAATGACAAGCGTCGGATATTTTGCAGAGCCCCGCGCGTAGTCAATTCAATTTCCTGGCCCGCGCCGTACACCGACTGTTTATCTATGCCGCCATCTCCAACGAGGCTGCACCCCTGCTGGGTCGTTTTATCTCACAACCTCAATCATCCTGGTGCCTCTGTAAGTGCAATGCTGCAAATACGCCTCGCGACTCCGTGCGTGGCGGTGACAGTCGCGAAGATTGTCGTTCCTCTCTAGCCTCTTCTTCCAGCTTTGTTTTTGTTTTGTTTTTTTTTTGTTTTTTTGTATTCAGGCTTTCCTCCTTTTTCTTTGTTCCTGTTCCGGATCAATAAGACCATGGCAGAAGCATTTGTGTTCGCGCGTCTTTCTTGCGTTCCATTTTCTGTCCCTGGTATTTGTTTGTACATGCGTCAGACAATACGAGGGCATAAATTCTAGCAAGATTCGCCTCGTAGCGATCGCCAAATTACAAACTGCACTCGGAGCCATCAGTTCTCTCTTCGGCTGTTTTTATCTATCCGTTTCATCTCTCGGCCCATTGATCCAACACGTGAGGATGAATAGAGTAGGGGAATAAAATACTGTTGCTTCTTAAAGCCGCTCCATTCAAGTGAGGCTGTACCATGATTCCTCTCGTCGCCAGAAAGAAAAAAACAGTTCCAAGATAATATTCCCAAGTCAACGTGCAATGACCGCTGTATGGATCGAGAATTCCAGAGCTTCGGTCCGCTGTGAAAGCTGTGTTTCGTGTCGCTTCGCCTCGCATGATCCCTAGGCAGTGATCCAGGATTAGAAACAATCAATAGCTGCTTGGGTCACGCAGCAAAGGTAGAACTGTCACACCTGCCTGCTCACCGTTGGTGCCTTCCAGTGTGGGCGACAGAGAGGGTATTGGTGATGTGATGTTGTGGTTGTTCCACACTAATTACAGCAATAAGTTATGTGGCAAGGATGGACAGTGGTAGCCACTGATTAGCAGCCGAGTACACGCTTAGAAACACCTGCAGGACATGCCTTTACCCACACATTTCTTTCTCTCGCCCTTTATGTGCGTGGAAGCGCATGCACTGAATATTTCTCTCCCACAGTCCCACTGCAAGCTTGAGTATAAATAACGCAAGCGGTCGTCCGCATGCGTGACCGCCTATAAAGCTTTCGTCAAAAATTTAGTCAGGAATTTTTGCCTTCTAAGCCATATGATGTGGCTTGTAGCATCTATGAAAGCCCCGAAATTCGCAGTACGAGAAATCAAAGTTCCTCTTATCTTCAAGAGGTTTGGAAACGCTGAGGATGCATGAAGATGTGTGGCCAATAAACCATCTATCATATGTCGTAAACTCTGGACAAAGAATGTGCATCACAGGTAGCTTGAACCAGCCAGAATAAGCTAGGCACAAAAGCTGGCTGGAATAGTTGGGCAGTGGAGTAGTTCCAGTGGGGAAAAAAAAAAGCTACAAGATGTTTCCTGCTGTCGAAGCAGAATTTGATGATATTTGGCTGTGAACCTACAGAGACAGCAGACATTTCTGTACTAGCAACAAAACTTCGCGTCGTCACCATGCACAAAAAAAGTGTTCAATTACAGGCTACAGAAAAAAAATACTGCAGACAAAAAACTACAGACGTACACAAAAGCACTACACAACTGCAAAAACCACGAAGCTTATCAAGCCAATATAAGGCAAGTCAGTGAAATTAAAGAGGGAAGGTCGGGCCTGCCGCGGTAGTGCAATGGTTAAGATGCCCGACTACTGTGCCGGAGCACCCGGGTTCGATCCCGATCGCCGGAGGCTGCGTTTCGATGGAGGCGAAACGAAGAGGCGTCCGTGGGCTGTGCGATGTCGGCGCACTTTAAAAATCCCCAGGTGGTAGCTCGCAGCCCTTCACTATGGCTCCTTTTTCTCTCTTTCCACTTCCGCTCCCACCTTCCTCCCTTTCCTTAAGGCGCGGTTCAGGTGCCCACAGAAACAAATGTGACAGATCCTGCGACTTTCCTTTCCTGTGAGGCTATTATTATTATTATTATTATTATTATTATTATTATTATTATTATTATTATTATTATTATTATTATTATTATTATTATTATTATTATTATTATTATTATTATTATTATTATTATTGTCAGGAAGCGAAGCAAGCAGAAAAAGACTAGAAAGTGAAACATGGCAACACAACTGTCATTTAGCAGCGTTGAGCCCATAGTCCATATGTTTGAGCACACGTGCAGAGACAGGAAGGGAGCAGAGCGAGTGAGGGAACAAACGCGAGTTAATGATACCTTATAAAAATTAAGAATAAAAATGTGCATGGGAAGGACATGTAATGCGAAGGCAAGATAGCCGATGGCCGTTAAGGATGACGAACTAGGTTAAAAAAAAAAAGGCAAATTGTATAAGCAGGGAGAATCAGGCAGGCGTATAAGATTAGGAAATCTGCAGGAATAGGGCTCCCGCAGCTGGAACGGTATATGTTTAATTAGGAGGGGGAGGAGGTCGGGGATCAGTTCAGAAGAGACCATCGTCTTGCAATGGGGGATGTAGCTAGGCTGACAAAGACAAGCGCTTGCCTTCGTCTTTCGTGTCCATGTGGTCCCGTTGCGCTGGTCCTGACTATCAAACTGATAAGCCCGAACTGCCACCTCCCACAGCCTTCTGGCGACGGCACCCGGTGATCATGCACAACGGCATGTTCCCGCTCCACATCCGAAACAGGACGACAGTGAATTCTGCTCAAACATCGGTATTCAGGAGTAGTCATACCATTTTAGCACATTTAGCATACGATATATAAACTTCCTTTTATCTGCTCAAAACTCTTGAATCGTTGGTTTCGTTACAAAACTAATACGGAGCTTCGAGCACTAAACTTGAGCCTACCAACTCCTATTCTCTGCGAACAAAGTCGCGCATTCAGCTACTCCTGTTATTGTGCCTCTTCGGCGTCGAAATAGGCGACCGACAGAGGACATCTACACAGAGTAATCAAAAGAAAGTGTTGATTGCTAAAACGCTCGACAATAACATCAGTGGTCGATTGATTCACAGGCGAGGCGAGTGCGCTGTGACGGTCGAAGTGGCGAAGTAAGCCCACTCGACAATTCCACTACACACTATACAGTTCAAATAGTTGCAGAAATTGAGAGATATCGAAATTAATACCACTTTGAACATAATAATATAATAATAATTGGTTCACAGGAAGGGAAAGACGCAGTATCTGTCACACTTGTGTCTGTGGACACCTGAACCGCGCCGTAGGGGAAGAGAGGAAGGTGGGAGATATAGTGGAAAGAGAGAAAGAGGAGCCGTAGTGGAGGGCTACGGAGTAATTTCGACCACCTGGGAATTGATTGATTGATTGAATGTCCTTTATTGAATGGGAAGACTCATGGCCATGGATGTGGATAAAGGGGAGTAGACATAATCTTCATTGTTTAGGTCGTCACTCGAATCACATTGCTCTAACCAGGCCACTAAGCGAGCCATACTTGGCAAATATCATCTGTGTGTTTTCATCAGTTTCTAGAAGGGAACGGTAGTTCAGGCGGTAGGGTTCGATCTCGGGGCGTCCAGTAGAAAAAGCAGGGCATTCCCAAAGTAAATGAGATATGCCGCCGCAGGTTAGAGTCGTACAGTAGGGGCACGTAATCATTTTCTCCTTATACTGACGCCAGCGGGCCATAATACGTGGCGTGTAAGCCGCATGGGCGATGAGCTTATTCAAAAAGACTTCTTGACTTCGGGTGAGGTGGGTTCTTCTCGTAAAAGGTGGGTCTGGTGTGGCCACCTGCATGCGATGCTGACTGAGGCTACGAAGACTGGTCCGAGTATAGTGCAGCACTAGACCCTGAGCGCAGACCTGGCCTAAAAACGCGCGCTTCACTGACTGCTGCGGCCGAATGGCGGGCGCCAGGGAGAAAAAGCGTGTCGTGCGCAGAGAGCTCAGTTGTTAAGATGCTCGGCTAGCCGGAATACACGTTTGAACCCGACCGTGGCTGCCGCGTTTCGATGGAGGAGACACAAAAGGCGTCAGTGCACTATGCGATGTTAGAGCACGTGGTGAGTTGCCCGCCCAAGGTCGAATAAGGATGAAGCAAGGGGGGTGGGGAAGTAAATGTGGACATCCCACCTGCCAAGGCAGCCGCGGCGTGTGCCGCCGCATTGCCCCCTGATTCGTCCGAGTGACCTGGGGTCCAGTGAATAGCGACAGTTCTGGTCGCGAGTTGGTGGCGTTTAAGGAGGCGCTGTATAGCCGTAGCTGTTGCATCTTGTGAACCCGGAGTAGCGATTTCCTTCTAAGCTTCAAAGGAATCAGTAAGAATACGTAGTGACCCAGTTCCGGTGCAAGGCACTCCTGACAAGGCTCCCCAAATCGCGAGGAGTTCAGCGTGAAGAGGGGTACCCTGAGGTAGATGGCAGGCATAAGCGCCTGAAAGGGAAGGGTTGTCATCGCATACCCAGGCCATAGATGCGAATTCGCTTGTAATGGATGCGTCGGTGTATATGTCAGTCGTGTCGGGGATTCGCTCTTGTCGGTGATGGGCAGCTAGGAGCTCCCGGGGAATGACAAAATCGCGGTTTATAGGTCGGCGATGGACGCGTGTGACTACTGGCATCTCCCAAGGGGGAAGTGATGCATATAGGGCTGGTGAGGAGGAGGAGGAGGAAGAACATTTATTTCCGCCGAATATGGTGCAGCAGCCACCTACGAGTCCGCACGCAGGCGTCCGGGGAGGCAGTCTGTCACACCGCGGCCAGAGGACACCCGGCCGTTTTGTCGTTACGCTGTTCATCCCAGGCCAGCAGGCGACGCCCCTGGACAGTGTTCTCTAGACGTATTCGATGACGCGTCTGTGACTCGGTAACGATGGTAGTGAGCGGTGGAAGAGCGGCCAAACGCTCAAGTTCGGCTATAGGAGTGTGCTTAGGTAGACCGGTAATAGTGCGTAGTGTTGCGCGATGAAGGCGTTCGACCTTAGCGAAGTCAGTCTTCGACAGTTGGAGGACCGGTGTGCCATAGAGGATTTTTCCGACTGCCGCTGCTCTGGCCATCGCACGGCAGGCATGCTGCCGCGCACCGCCGTGCCGGTTGGACAAGCGACGAATAGTATGTAGCAGTGCTGGCCAAAGGCGTTGTAACTGATGAACCCATTTCTGGGGGCTGTTGCAGCTTGATATGGGCAGGCCAAGAATGCGGATTTGCCCATTTGAGGAGGTGATGGTGTTGCCTCCGATGTGAAGATGGATCTGCATACTGGGGTTGGTTTTATGTTTTCCGTCGATACTAATCAATTCTGTTTTATGTGGTGCGAGTTCGAGGCCAATTTTGGTTAGTGTATCTTCAAGACAAAGAAGGGCCGCCTGAAGTTCAGTCTCCATAGAATATTTGTCTACGTAATCCGCTGCCTCAGTCCAGACGGTAATATCATCGGCATATATAGCGAATCTTGCGCTTGTGCTGATTTCCAGATTCTCGGCGACGCGTGTCATGGCCAAGTTGAACAATATGGGTCCGAGAATGGAGCCCTGAGGTACACCCCTATCCAAGTAATAGGTTTTGGGCACCCATCCCGGAGCTTTGCCATGTAGCTGGATGGGTCTAGATGTCAAAAAATTGCGGATCCAGATTTGGGCACGATTACTAGGAAAGCGTTTGGCGAGTTCCTCCAGGATAACCTCATGGCGAACATTGTCAAAAGCTTTGTGTATATCGACAGCCAGGAGATAGTCAGGTAGCGTTTTACGATGAGCTCTATTCAGAACTCTTCGCAAAAGCCAAAGGCAGTCATGCGTTCCAAGGTTAGGGCGGAAGCCGGCTTGAGCTGGATGAAATCCAGGACTGACGTATTCAATGTAGTGACTAATCCGGGTATGCAGCAGGCGCTCGATGAGTTTACAGAGATGTGAAGTCAGTGCAATTGGACGCAAATTACTAGGAAGTCGAGGGTTTTTGCCAGGTTTAGGGATAGGAAGAATAAGAGAAAGCTTGAGGTTATCCGGTACCGTTCCGGTCTCCCAGTAAGAATTAATGATGTCGAGAAGGGCATCCTGGGCTGCCGAGTCGAGATTGCGAAGCTCCTGCCAACTAACTCGGTCATGCCCGGGTGTGGCGCGAGCTCGGCCTCTTCCGAGGGCTGCTTGCAGTTCTCCCTTTGAGAATGGGCGATCCAGGTCTGGATCAGGGTTTCCGACTGGGAAAATGGAAACTGCTGGTGGAGGCGTTAGGCTGGCGTGTGGGAATCTAACGTGCGCTGACATCGCACAGCACACGGACGCCTGCCTCTTCGTTTCGCCTCCATCGAGGCGCAGCCGCCGAGGTCGGGTTCGAACCCGGGTATTCCGGACAGTAGTCGGGCGTCTTACCACTGCACCACCCCGGCGGGGCCCACTTTGAGTCGATATTTTGCTACATTATCATGCATTTTAATACTGGAATATGAAATATAGGAGACACAATATCAGCGTGGTATGTATGAGTGCCAGAGGTTGTAAGAATAAAGAGGAAAGTGCATGTGCCTCTGCTTGACGGTCACTGTCGCGTAGCCACCACTGCAGACATGCACTTAGAGAAAATATAGGAAAATAAGGAGAAGGAGGAGGAGGAGGAGGAGGAGGAGGAGGAGGAGGAGGAGGAGGAGGACATCCAGGATGATGTTTAATATCCGCGTGGTTGCTTGGTACGTTTATCCCATCCCTTCCAGTATTATAAATATACTGGAAGGGATGGGTCCGGAGTTGCTGGGCACACATTCAAGAAAGAAGGCAACAACAGGAAAAAAAAAAAAACGAAGTGGCTGAAAATAAAATTGACAGCGAAGCGTGCTGTGAAAGAATAATGATTGATGAGGCCTTTAAAGACAAACTAGGTTAGTGTAAATTAGGTTAAAAAAAAAACGCGAGTTGAGGTCATTTAGCTAAAATCAAGAAACGGACAATGCGTAGGCTTGAAATGTAACGAATAGTGCTGGCTATTTAACTCTTTGAGATTCTTTATTTGATTTGCCTTAACTGCCCATCACGGCGAAAGCATCTGTATATATGAAAAAAATAATAATAAATTTGCCGCATCCGGCCGATATGAAAAAAAAAAAAAAAATGACCGGATGCGGCAAATCGTGCTCAGCATAGAAAAACCCCAGCTGTTCTCTGTACTCCACACGAGGACCGTACTCGAAGCATGTGCGTTAATCAGCACGCGAAGCTACCGACTATATTTCTTTACTCGTTTTTCGTAACACTTCTAAGCAAATCCTTCTCCAGATCTCTCGTAATAGTTCTTTATAACAGTGCAACAATTCGCTGACGACCCTAAACGTTATCAGGCCTAAACCACGTCCATCTCTCACCACGACAGCCAACTCTTCCTATTTAAAATCGGTAAAACGCCAGTAGGACCTATGTAAACTTGTAAGCACCTATGCATTACCCTGTCTCACGGCCTATATTGGCGGGCACCCGTCACGGTCATCTTATGGGCGTTTAATAAAACCTTAGGGTCTCTTAAGCGTAACCTACGTAACTCTTACGTAACCTATTAGGTTAAAACTCGAATACGCTACAATCACATGGAACCCGCGTTAAGCATATCTCATCGACTAATTATAGAACCGGCCCAAAATTGAGCTACTAGATTTATTCCATCCGCATGCTCGTATGACGTCACCATTTCATCTCCAAAATCAGAATTCGGCTTAACGACGCTTCTTTGTGGGCGTTGCATTACCAATCTTTCCCTTTAACGCATGTTATTATTTTCTTTTCTCAATAAAGCATCCATAACCATGGCAGCAGCACATATATCTCACTGCATCGGCCACCCGCACCAAATTGAGCATCCAGAGGTCACGGCTATACCACCCTCACTGCCTGTTTTGTTTTATTTATTTTTTAAGCCGACACAGACTGAACCTGCCTTCCCCTGGCGTCACTGATACCATCTACTAATTTTTGTTTTCAGTTTGTTACTGGTCATTTTACTCAGTAGTTGCTTGTTACAATTTTACGAAGTATGTTTGAAAACCAACCCTTTATTAATTCTCCTTTAGTGAGGACCTCACTTTAAAGGATTTTTTTTTTATTTTTTACAGAGCACAGAGCACAATACATAAGGAAAATACAAAATGAGGGGATTTTTCTCAGGAGTACCTAATCCACAATTACGAATTAAAAAAAAAAAAGGAGACAGTACAGTATTAGCAGGGAGAAATGAAGAAATGAACGCAAATTACTTATTTAAACAAAAACATTAAAGGTAATTACAGAACATAACTGAACAAAAATAAACGAAACTGAATTAAACTTAGGTGAGTTTAACTGAACAGAACTGAAAAGAACTAAATCTCTGGCTACCAACCATTGCTCGACATACCTTCATAGAAGTTCAAGTTGTGGAGAAAGCCACGTTCGACCGTGTCCTATCGTACCTGAGCTCTAAAAAAGGAAATAACCACATCGAAATTCGAATATAATCAGAAACTCAAAAAAATCGCTCAAGAAAAAAAAAACTGCAAATCAATTGTAATTTCTATAGGTCCGATTCCCGTCTTGAAGCCCGGTGCGACACAGCGCACTGAAAAGACAAGCCTTTCAACGAGTCTTTCCAAAACGATCGGCCTCCCTCGTGTCCATTGTTCAAATTCTTTTCGAAGGCTCTCTCTCTCGACCCAAGTTCAGCTCGGGTACAAAGGAACCCGGGGAGACCTAGGACCGCAGTCTAAGTGGGATTGAATTTTTATTAATAGAAGCCTCCTGCTGCCCACTGCTGCCCAGTGTACTAAAACACATTTAAAGAGGCACACACATCTTTGCGGGCGCCCGTATTTGAAAACATTCTGCTTTCATACCGAGAAAATATACATTTGTGAGCGCCTTTCGCGTAATTTTGATTTGCTCAGCGTTAAAGAGCAAGTTTAATGAGATGAACAATAGATGCCAGTAATCAATAAAAGAAAAAGTGCATGGAGTTATTGGCCCACAGTTATATCACTGCAGCTGAACGTTTGAGCACTCAAGCGGTTTGTTCAGTTCACTGGTGCGTTGATGTCTTTTGTAGTTGTGTTGTTCGCGTGTCCTCCTTCCCTCTATATGATTTCGTTTCACCTCCGACCAAGGCAACAAAATGACGTTCCTCTTCGGGTAAATGTTCAAATGCTACAGGAAAACACTGTGTTTTTTTAAGGCTAGTGAGTGAGAGATCTCCTGGATTATTCAATTAACAAGCATAAAAGCACCAAACTTATATATTCAGGCTTCATATATAAGAGACCGATGTCTGCCTACAAAACGTACGTCTTAAAGTGAAGGACAATATCGTATAAAGGAAGTTCTTTTTTTTTTTTCTTCTGTTCCAGGGAAGGTCTACATGGACGTGAGGATATGATTCCATACAGTTTATGTTTCTAGTAAGAATCATTTCATTGCCCCTTTATGGACAATTTGGGGCTTGTCTGGCAGCAAAAGACGCATTTCTCGATCAGCAATTTACATTTAATCATTTTATAATCCTCGATTCGAATTCGTGAGATGTACTCCAAAAAGGTAGTAGGTGATCACCACCTTGAAATGAATGGAAAACAGGCTCCGAGGTCCGTGATATTCAATATGTAGCGATATACACACCAGTTCTCTTCCGAAATCAACCCCTGGCCCAAGCGGCGACATCTATTTATCAATTTTTGGCCTTTTTTTTTAGTGAAAATGGCAGCCTTCCCTTTAGAATATATATATATATATATATATATATATATATATATATATATATATATATATATATATATATATATATATATATATATATATATATATATATATATATATATAATAAAAAGGATGTCGCACAACTTTCCCGATCATCTATTTTATTCGGGAAAGTTGTATGACATCCTGTTTGAATTTACCTATGGCCCATTAGTAACAAGCAAACCAAGTCTATATATATGACATAGGTCAATTTCTATTTGTCCTTAGACATCCTTTAAGATTCAAAGCGCCCGAATAAGCGACGGCTGAATTAAAAACGTCGCGAAACATTGCTACATTCACAGACGACGCCTTCAGTTAAATGCATTGCTAGCGCTGGAAGTATCATTGAGTGAAATAACCAATGATTACACCAGCAAAAGTGAGAATTCAATAACGAATGCAGCTCCAGTCTCGAAAGAAGATAGCAATATTGCGGCCGACATACCGGCACACACCTTCAGAGAAGTTTCATTACTTCGATGCTGACACGTCATGTGCGCGTTTCTTTCCTTTTCTATAAATTTATGCGGACAAAAATACCCCTACGCAACGTATGCTGTGAGAGTTCTTGGTCCGCCCTTCTGCTAGCCAGGGCGAAAGTCAATGCCGCTTTTCAGCATACAATTTCTTTGTAACAGCGAAGCACTCTAAAAGTAGGGCTGATGTTAATGAAATATAACTGAAATTTATGTCACAAAAAAGACTGCACGTAGCCATAGTTAGGTTATGTATATACATCGATATTTTGCAACCTGGTGAGATGCATAGCTCCTTTCGCCGCAAGATGTTGCTTGATCTCACCTTACGTGACAATTCGCGTAGAATTAAGATTTGAACCTCTAGCTTAGCCAGTAATACCAGCATCGATCACAATAAATCAAAATGAGGTAATACCTCATGTCATTCTGTTTTGGTCAGTTGTCGGTCCGTCACAGAATTGGTGCATTATTATTTCCTCAGCTTATTGCGAAGCAGGTCAGTGATTTTAAAGTTGTAAACTATCTAATCATTTCTTATACGCAGTGTTTTGTAAGGCTTTCTTTTTTTTTTTTTTTTTCATTCGTTAAGGCTTGCACCACTCAAAATTATGGTCACCGATAAGGTCTAAAGAAAAACTTCCGGGATGGTTAGGAGTCGCGTATGTATGTCCGTAGTGCTTGACGTAATGGTCGCGAGTAGATTGTAATCATGCTTCTGTGTAACCTATTCAATGTGCGAACAGATGTCTGGATGGCCAGAGGACTCGTGAATACGGGCCATTCGCTCGCTTTCGCTGTGACTTGGCACTACATATATTCGATATCAAGTGAGAGTTCGTCACGACGTGAACTATGCTGTTCGTGCGAGCTAATGAACAGCACAAAATATATATATATATATATATATATATATATATATATATATATATATATATATATATATATATATTTGTGAAGCCATACAGCATAAAAGTTATATGGTCATTTTTAAAGCATCCATTTATGCAGTAGACACGTTTCAATCAACGGACGAAGCTTCATGGTGAGGATGAGAAGGAGGAGTAGGATGAGGAGGATGAAAGCTTTATTGAGATGCATGTATTGAGCGTCGAGCCAGAGTCCCAAATGACAACTGGTACGTCAGCTGGTTTGAGGCCAGCCAAGCCCGCCAGGTCGGGGGAGAAAGGTGTAGAAAGTGAGAGGACTGAACTGCAGCAGGACAGGAGAAAATGCAGTGTTTTAAATTAGCATAGGGTTCAGGACAATTCGAGTTTGCGGGAGCCTGTCTTACACGATAGAGAAAAGACTGGGCAGGAGTAAGGAGTGCATTTCAGTGTATGCCTCAAGGACTGTGTAGTATAGCGAGGAATTTGTCCGGAACAGGAAGTGCACGAAGAGATTCTCTGATGTTGTCACAGTGAAGGCTGATCTCTTTCTTTTTCTTTTTTTTTTTTTGTAATTAAGAGCAGCGTCCCACGTGGTCGAATAAGGCCAGTGGATCCAAGGCGTCCGGTGCTGAAGCTCGCGGGCGAGGCGATGCACTACCTGATTTCCTTGGATTCCAGCGTGGCCAGGAATTCACCTCCTGCATCTTCTGACGCCTGGGGACAAAGCTGCATGAATTTTTAAAGGTGCAATGCGTAACAGAACGCAGTAGAGAGAGGCCTGAATGAGTCATTTTAGAGTGTTGCTTCTTTATCAAAAAGATGTTTTGAATTGCTTGCGACAGAATGCAGTATACTTCGCACATATTTAAAAAGAAAATAAGATAAGAGAAATAAGACGCTTTTATATAATGGCGGCAAATTCTGCCTGTAAAAGCCTGCCTTTTTTCTGGGAGCGTTAGGAAATATAATCTAAAAAATGCAACGACAAGAAGGGCGCGACCGGTGGAGGCACTAGTAACGTGAGGAGGAAGAGGTAGAAAAAGGAATTGCAGTAACTTAGATTTTATGTAGGCTGCGAACCGAAGCAAAATACACCACTTCACGTGAATAGCGAGTTCGTCGGATATTTTAACACAACAGCGAAGTTGCTAACTTGAACCATAAACCCTCACGCATACGCACAAGTTATTCATCCTCTTGGAAAAGCCACTGAGAAAGACCCTTCGGTTATCGAACTAAGCGAGCGGAACACAAAACCCAGTGAGCGAGCATTAGACAAAGGATGGAAAAATTATGCGACGGCTTCATCCGATCATCGTTCGTTGGCACAGCGAGGAGAAAAACCATTAGCCGATGCCTCCATATACGAATGTGTCTCAGCCAATATTCGCGGCGCCGGAGAGAAAACAAATTAGCCACCCACGTAACAGATGAAGTGTCGACCCTGCTTGGAGAAATAAACACCAACAGCCTGAGGCTTGGACGGGGGCAAGCCAAGGAAATAGCAAGAAATTGGGTGGAAGAAAATGAAGCAAAAAAAAAAGAAAAGAACAGAAGGCACGAACGCCGAATAAGAAGCAGTCAAGCAAGTGGTTCATAAACTGGCGGATGGCATGCTCTTATCGCAACGACTGGCTGCGTCCGGATCCGGCTTCCGCTGTCGAAGTCATCACGAACGTCGAGTCGCGAACGTGCGGACTGGCTAAAGGAAATGCTGCTGAGCTGGGTGGAGCATTAGGCGGACGATATACGGCGTCTACTGACATGGAAAATAAAAGCGGACAAGAGAAAGAAAAAACAAACGCTGCTTTCTGGCTTAGGTGTCACCAGTCGCATCGACTCATAGCCCAAAGAATAGAGAGAGCAAAGATATGCGAGGGACATGTTCTTTCCGATATAGCCGGAACGCCCCGGTTTGCTTTGCGGCCATCGGTCGGAGATACCATGGGGCTGCCGCAGCGTGGCAACGCCCGCGTGAGGAAACACCAATAAAACTCAGGCATCGATGAGAGTCACTATCTAGCAGATTCATTTTGCCGGATCTTCAAAAAAAAACGGGTGCGTCATGGACATGCATTTCAAAGTCGAATTCACACTTTTTAAGCTTCACATTTCCTTTTACCTCGTCTTAAAAGAAAGGAAATTACTGAACAAGGAAATAAAGATGCAGCGGATAGCAATTGCTGAAAGAAAATCAGTTATAATCACAGACACACCTAACCCTGGAGCTTTATTGAACAATTCATGCCGTCATAAACCAGATTTCGGACAAATTCCTGGCATATCTGCAAGTCACAGCCAGCATTGCTTGGATGTATTCGCGTGCCTTGAATGCATGCTGCCCCGCAGGTCTGGACAAATTTACAAATTACGCCCGAGATTGTGGGTTGATGAGGAGAGAGTGGCGGTCTATCTTTATAGTGCTGGAGTGCATAGTATTTCGGGTCTTCATATCAATGCACTAGATACTATCCGAATGATTCAGAGCAAAACTAACTGAAATCCGCTTTTTTTTTTTTTCAGTGTATTTGACAGACCTCACCCCTCTCTTGAGCCAATTCTCAAATAAGGTCTACTTCGCACATCACGTGTTTACATCACAATTTTGATGTAAGACTCGCGACCATCAAATGCTAAATAGCGATGTTGCAGCAGCAGGGTGTCACTTTCGCCACATGTGCTCAGAGTGAAGAGTAACAGTGATAGAGTAATAGCTGACAGGCTGACAAATTAAAAGTAATGGATCAGTTAATAAACGAAGATAAAAACGCCAGACGCAGAAGTAATTAGAAGTATACTGTAGAGGCATCATATTGCAGTCCGGTATTCTTTTTTTATATATTAATAATCCGTGAATCTAACGCAAGAAAGGTAAATCTCGATCAATGAAAGCAACGTGCAAAAGTATTTCGCAGATTTTTTTTTTTTTTCACCCGTCATTGTCATAATCATCAGCTCTGAAAAATTCCCACCAGCACTGCCGATTAATTAAACTAAGTACGTTCGGTTCAGGCGCATATTTATTTGATTTCAACACTTACGCTCACAAAGTTTAAGTTCAAGGCATCGTCAGCAGCTGCTCGGAGGGAGCGGCAGGAGAGGCGACAGAGCAGCGTGCAGACTGGTCGAGCGGCCACACAGCCAGCGAAACGACGGACGATTCTGTCTGCCATCGACGTGATCGCAACCAGCAGGCGAGCGTGCCTCAGGCGAAGAAGTCTCTCATCGATTTCAACGGAGGAGCGGAGACTTAGCTTCTGGGGGGTTCCGCTACATAAAGAAAAAGAATGTTTCGATGGCAACGTGAGGACAAAGGAATGGCCTCAATTTCTATCAGTGCCCCTTCGTTTAAGAAACCCCTCCTAGCGGCCATGGCAGACAACCGGAGAGTGTAGCGGACCGGCGAATCGAAAGGTCCGAAGGAGATCACGCCACGCACGTTTTCTTGCTCAACTACAACTCGGGACGTTTAATGCGGATGAGTCCGCTTAATGGAACGCGCGCACTCGGTCCCATGACCGCGAGCGTCTTTTAATTTATTTCTGCGTTCCTTCGATCCTTTCTGTTCAATTTCCGCTCGGCCGTGGTCGGGCGCGCCCGCGTCCGACGCTGTACATCGCTGCTGCGATTGGCCGTCTCCGCTGCAAACTATATGTAGCCTGCGGCTGATTTAGCCTGTGGATAAGCTGCCCGCAAACAGTCCGCGTCGATGGAGAGCGCGAACGTTATTACAACGTGGGACTCGTGATCCTTAAAGGAAGTGAACAAAGCAGATTGGGAATTTTTTTTCTTTTTTTCAGATCCCGGAATTGTAAGCTGCCTGCGCTGAAAGCGGAGTTGCCCGCTCGAGTCGCGGTGAGGCGCTGCAATTGGCAAGTGGAGAACGAATTCCGGGAGAAGTTTCACCACGGAGACGGCTCCTTAGTCCATGTTCGCAATATCACCCGTCTGGTCATTGATATGCACGGTTAGAACGGTATCGCCGCTTTGCACAACCTCGCAAATATGAAACGTTTGCTCCAGCATAACTAAACGGGGCAAGAATCGTATAACAACCACCACGTGTGCCCTTCTGGTGAAAAATTGTCATTTTCTGACTTTTGAAAGTGAGCAATTATTTCTTTTTTTTTTTTTGTCATCTTTTTGCCACTTTTATACTGGTCAGCAAAACCTTAGACAGCCTTGCCGGCGAATGAGTGGATTGAAACCTACTCACAGTGGTGTCACAGGCTGTGGCTACTAAGTATAGAACGCCAAAAGAATGAAGCAGTGGAAAATTCTTTACCAGCAAGGTATGAAGCTGGTTCTAACTTCTCGCATCTTCTTTCTAAACAGCTCTGTCCCCAGTCATCAAGTCCCCAGTCAAAAAAAAAAAGTCATATGCCATTGGTCTAATCCAGAATCAAACATCGGCACCTTCATCGGCAGGCGCGTTGCGACCTGAGCAGAACTCGGGCAAACTAAAGCGACTGCCGAAATCCATATGTGAGCGAACATTTTATGATTCAGCAATCATGACGGTCATGGAAGTCCTTACTGATGAAGAGTAATGGATAGGGAACTGGCCGCTCTAGTTGCTTCGATCAAGCCTGGCACCTCGGCAATGACCAGTGAAGATGAAGATGGACGGTGTAATATGTTTCAGTTAAGAATAAATAAAAAAAAAAAGATCGTGCTATCCATTTCTCGTTGGTTAACACCGCAAATAAATAAAATTGTTTCACATGCTTTCCTTGGTTCCACTGACCGTTGGCCTGCTTCGCACAAGGGTGATGTGCAATTTCATGAACTTTTGCAAGCGTATTTTTCAGCCTAAGGTTCGTGTCTCGTCAAGTTATTGACTTACGTTTCTAAGTAGTGTAGGCTTTTGGGCTTGTTGGTCCGTATATTCAAAAAACACTGCAGCGCTGCTTTTTTTTTTTTTTTTTTGCCTTCGTCGTTTTTCGCGCTATTGTTTTGAAGCTTCTAAATACCCTTAAAGGCATAACTGGATTCACGGTACTTTTTCTAGAAATTTACTGACTAGAAGTATAAATAAAACGCGGTGCTGATGCAAGCATAACAGTGCCGTTCTCGAACGAGCAGGAACGAATAACCATGGCGTAAATTTTTTACTGCGGTCTGAGTCCCAGACAAAGACTTATCGAGCCTGGACAGCATCCGGGAATAAAAAAAAAAAAAAAAAAAACGCACGATAAACGCCGTACTAGCGGTCGATTAAGGAAAGGAGGAGGGTTAAGGGCTGAGGAGGCTGAGGCCCAGTGCCTCATCTTTGAGAAGAACTGGACGGAAAAGGATCCATTTATTCTGACATGCTTAATATATGGAGCCACACATAACAGGACTTCAAGCGTCACGTGAGAACAAGAAAACTAGAATGAAATAAAAGACCCCCCCCCCCCCCCCCTCCCAATGTATTATTTTTACCGCAATATGTTGGAAAAACATTGCCCCTAAAAAAAATAAAAAGTTCTCCGTCGCTCCGGGGGACCCTTCGTTATGATATGAGACGATCTGCGTTTGCGTACGAATTGAGGAAGGGATCGTCGTCGCCCCCATCAGTCTTTTCATCTAGTGGCGTCGGGAAAGCAGGGGCGGAGAAGAGGAAAGGTGCATCTAAAACTTGTAATTGGGAACAGGAAAACTTTATTGACCTCTTCCCCCTCCTCCACTACACAATCTCACTTCTCAAATAATTAACTTCTAGTCTGACTAATGGTTTCGCTGTTCCAATTTTCGCGCTTTGGATGAGGAAGATAAAAAGGCTGTGCCATTATGCCTCCCGGACACGTCCCTTTTTAACTCATCTTCTGAGTTTTCGTGACTGCGCTTGAGTTCTGAAAAAGTAATGCATGTAACGCATTATATTGCCTCATGAACCTAATTGATAGCACTTTGTTTCCGTTCAATTTGGTGCACGGAAGCACGGGGCATATTCAGTATTGTGTAGCGCGGGTGTATGAGGCACCTCCAAAAGTGAGGAAATGGAGAGGGGGTATCGCGTGAGAATTAGTCCTGGACTCACGTTTTCCTTAATGTGACCCTCAGTACAACGGTGCGCCCTCTTTAAACTCAGTGATTAGGACCCATTGGGCACTCGCCATTTGGGGCTCCCTGCCACAGGGGTATCTGCTGTTAAAGTCGTCGTCGCACTCGTCGATTCGGCGGACGATGGCTGTTGTGAGGCGTCTCCTCTATCAGTTTTTCCTTCCGCAATTCCTTCAACTCTCCTCTGTCCGCACGAGGCAGAGGTAGCGGCTCGACTGAAGCCAGTTCGCAGGTCTCTTGTGTTTTGTTTTGTTTTGTTTTTCTTTCGCCTTTCAGCGGTAACAACAGCGGTGATTGGCTTCGTTGGCGGTGTCGCGAGCGCTGTTCCCGCCACTTTATGCAGTGTTCCCCAATAATATTACATAAATGTAGGTACCGTGTTTATGCACCACTTGCCTTGATAGGTACGTGGTCTTGTGAGTATTACAACGGTATCATTGAGGCTCCCGTTCAGCAGAAGAGGCGGCGTCGGCGTTATGCCGAGGAACATACGTCACACTCTGTGCCAAAAAATGAAAGACGACTACGCCAGTCAACGTAATCATTGCGAAAGCGCTTCGACTGTCCATCCACATTTAAGCACTTACCGACCTAATTTTTATTTATTTTTTTAGCGGAAATGGGGGGGGGGGGGGGGGGGGCACCCAGATTTTAGCGATGGGCCAAGTTCACTAGTTCAACGTACCTTAAGAGGGAAATGCGATAGCGAGGCACTTGGATTCATGGATATGCACAGACGGAAGTTCATTAAGACGACTTGTAATGCAAAGCGCGAGAGAGTGTCATTGCTTGCGCCTGTGCCGAAACCTCTACTGTGGGTTTGTGCCGTGTCCTCTGACGTAAAAAGGAATGGCAGGGAAAAACGCGGGGTGATTGGCTGCCGCGGTAGCGTTATCTCTTTTTTTTTTTTTTTTTTTTTTAGTGTCTTGGAGAAAGTGACCAATTTAGATCTTTTATAATGAGATATGTCGCCTGTAAACTGGACTACATTTGACGATTCGATCAGTCTGTATCTTTAGTGAAAAAAAGGCAATACAGGCAAAAAGAGGCGCAATAGTTACGTCATGCCGGCGCTGTGTCGAGAAACTCACGCTCACCTGCGTTGTGCCGAGAAACCTACGTCACCTGTGTATGTCTGAAACGAAAATAGTTAAAAAATGAACATCTAATATGAATTAAAGCCCGGCGTACGCCACAAACGACTGAACTGCACAAATTAATCTGGTTTCATAAAAACATTCATTAATAATAGCCAGGACTCGAACCCATGACCCTTCGATAGTCAGCGAAACGCGCTACTAACGCACGCTTGTAGAAGGTACGTAGGGGCGTAGGTTTATATGCATAAAGAGGACGCGTCTAACTAGAAAAAGTTCTAGTAATAGAAGTAGTAATCAAGCGTGTAGCACAGTGCCTGTTGGCATTGCTTATCTTATTTGCTTGATGTGGCAGTGGCGCCTCTATTCCGCGGCCACCGGAACACCTGCACGGTCTGATGTACGACGCTGCCTTAAATGGTGACGCACGAGCGGAATGCAGTTTATGCTGGAAAACAACGATAGCTTTAACGATCCCCTCTCGCCGAAAAGCCAGCGTCGTTAACGCCCGCGCAGAGTTTGTTGACCGTGATTGAAAAATGCCTACGCAAGCAAAGAGTTGATAAAATTCAGAGCCAGATCAAATAACGTTATGATTCGAGCCAGAATTCTCAGTGAGTTTTTCTTTCTAAACAAAGAAAGCAACTGAACTTTTGAAAACTAAGTTGAGTAAAGTGTGGGGTTGGGATTCGAACCCGGATCCTTGGAATTGCGAGGCGGGTCCGGCCGCTACAATCCATGGGCGAAGGATCTAGGGTTCAAGGCACATAAATGTATGCCTGAAAACGCGCTGTGGTTTTTGTCTTGGTGATTTGTCTTAGAGACGCGTACTGATGCGTGCATTAATAATTATGAGCATGCTAAATAGGTAACTCTCTGAAATAGAGGTTGAATGTTGATCATAGCCGAGAACAGCTGTGATCCTTGACATCATTAGTTGTTTAAGCACAGCAAAGCTCGCGGCGTGGCCACCTACAGACGATGAAAATGACATGAAAATTGTTTTTAAGGTTATAAAAGGTGCAGTAACCGATCATTACTCAGCGGACACCTCAAATGCGCCGTAATGGTGCGTTCTATTACGACAGTAGTAATCAAAGGAGTAGCAAAGTGCATGTTGCAGTTTCTTCTTTTCTTGAAGCGGAGGAGTGACACCGGAATACAGTAACACCCGAAACTTCATCGTGATATGATATACCGTTGGCCCACAGTTAGGTGTATTCAGCGTTATCAGTCAGAAACTGGCTTTCGCAGTATAAACTCTGCGTCTTCGATCGATTTTTTAGTGCGGAAGCAGCCCCAGAAGACCACGGGCTGCTATCGTGTCATACCCTTAAGGCGCCGCTTAGGTTTCCCTCTCACTTTTTGAGCTAGTTTTGGAATATAGCTCACTAATTAAATTGAGTTATTCCGATATTTTATATCTATTTTACCATATCATTCAATACCCTTGATTTTGAGTTGCCACTCGACTTTCCCCAGTGCACAAGAATAGTAGCCCTGGCCCACAATCGAAAGGTTCGATCGCGCTTAAAAAACTGGCTCGGTATCGAGCGGAGGCAGGCTGCATTTCAATTACAATGACGCGTGGCGACGCGGCCTGTACTGAGTTCGATCGCTATCTAAATTGCCCATTTGGCGGAGGTACAGTATAATAGGTGTTAAATGGACGAAAGTGCGAGTTCGAATAAACAAGATGTTCGTATTACGCAAGTTCTAATTAACGGCGGCGTCTCAGCGTCCATTAATTCGTGGTAGTGAAGTGACAAAGAACGAGACGAAGTGGAAAGACCGACATCCATAACGACAGCAGTAACGGTGATAGGCGTGAGTTCACTGAGCCACTCCTATTAAATTCTACTTACAAAAACACGAATAGGTTGTTTTTACTGCGAAAACACTGATGCCGCTGTCTTTCGTATATATGTGCTAAAGCAATCATATACGAAAAAAAGAACCGTCGAAGTGTATTAGAATTTAGAAATTTCCCGTGAGAAGTTAATAAAGAACATAGTACCTCCTATATTTTTTTATTGCCGTAGCTATCGTCGCATTCGATCGCCCCGCGTGTTAATTGCTGAAACACACTCCCTCGCGCTCTGCACTGCACGTCGCCGTCTCCATCAGCTTCCATCTGTGAGCAAAAATTTTAACTACTTTAATTAACGTTAAAACCCTACTTTTTTCCCCCTAACCGTATAAGTCATGCTCAAGAGTGAAGCAACCATAATCTTCATTCTCTTTTATAAGAGGTGCTTGTGATGGCCTCAATTCCATTTCGAGCGCGCCCGCTTTCAACTGCACGTGTATAGCTACTCGCGATGCGGCGCCGTTCCTAGATATGAAAATAGAGCAGCCTACTACCACCTACGGCTAACAAAACGACGGGCGTCAGTGTGAAAACGGCCTCCTCCCCCGCCTCTACTACCACCCAAGTGGCCGCGCAGAAGGTTCGCACCATGTTTCGAGTGGTGAGAAATCGCTACAGAAAGTACGGGCACACATACCGAAAGAGATGAGTGACAACGAGGAGGCCGTACACAGGGACGAAGCGGAGGAAATGGGGTTTATGCACGACTCACCCGTGGACCAGAGGCACGCAGAGGCAGTTACACAAACGCGCACGCCAGTGCCTGATCGCCTCGCGCGTCGTTCAATTATTCATGGGAGCTGCTTCGCTCACCACGCAGCCGCCGCCGTGCTCTTCTCGACCAGACGCGTGTCGTGCTGCCGTACAGCACGACGGGCACGGGCTCAAAATTGAATGCTGAGCCACTCCCCCTCCCTCCTTCCCCTCGTCCAACCCTTCTTCGCCGCCCCCCCCCCTTTCCCTTACCTTTCTTACCTACGTCCTCTACTATCCCGCCGCCTTTCATTTGCTTACATTTTCCTTGCCTTGCTAAAGCTCGCAGAGCGAGCCGATCGACGCTGCGGCTTTGCCAGAGGGTGGTGTAAAGGGAACGTATACCGTCCCACCGCTGCCCTTGTTCTAGACCTCATGCTAAATTCAGCCAGGAGGCACTATCCCACTCAGCCCAACCGCTTCACCCAGCCCATTGGAATAAGTTAAACATAAATTTTGAGAACGCATATGAGCGAGAATGCTTGTTTATTTTTATTTATTTTTTTAACAGCCACATTTCAATATTTGCACCTGCAACTCAGAAGCTCCATCAACATATTTAATGGTGAAAAAAAAAAACTGTTCCATGCCTTCCATTATTGCTTAAGAGCGAATGGAGTGATATATAGTATCACAAAATATGCGCCTATCTCATGCATCTACATTCCGAGCGCCTTATTCATGGCACGCCGAGGTGCGCAGTTCTGACGAGCATATATCGAATATCTTACGCTGAGTGCTGTATTGACGCTCGAATTCCCAAGCATAACGTCGGCTCTCACGTCTTGAGAGAAAGCATTAGTTTATTGCTGGTGTGGGAAGTGACTTATCAGGTAGTGCAGATGCATCTGCTGTGACTCCTACCAATCCGTGAGAAAAAAAAAAAAAATGAAAGCGCGAAAGAACCAGGAACGTTCAGCGCCAGAAACAGTGAGAGGATATGTTTCGTGAAAACGGCCAATCCTGTGCCTCCAGCAGACTGTCTGCCACTCTTCTCTCTACGCGCCATCTACACGTTAGGCTAACGCTGCTTTGGGACGAGGTACCTTGGAAAAAGGTTCTACTTCAGTTGAGGACAACGCAGAGGGCCGTGGAACGAAAAATTATAGGCGTAACGTTAAGAGATATGAAGCCCGCAGAAGGGGACGGAGAAATAACTCGAGTTAATGACATTCTAGCTGAAATCAAGAAGAAATTACCATGGGCAGGGCATATAGTGCGTAGAGAGGATAACCGATGGTCGCTTAGGGTCACAATTGGATTCCAAGGGAAGGAAATCGTAATAGGGGGCGGCTGAAAAGAAGGTGGGCGGATGAAGTTAAGAAGTTCGCAGGGGTGAAGTGGATGCAGTTAGCACAGTACCGGGTTAATTGGAGGAATATGGGAGAGTCCTTCGCCCTGCAGTGGGTATAGTCAGACTGGTGATGATGATGATGACGACCTTGGACTGGTCCTAATTACCATAATTTCCTTCGTCCTGCAGTGGGTATACTCAGGTTGTTGATGATGATGACAATAATGATAATGACCTTGGACTGGTCCTAATTACCAATGTGATTTCCTACACACACATCCTCTAAGTGAATCTATGTCATACGATCGCACTGCTCCCAGCTCGCAAAAGATAATCTTTTTAACCCTACCTATACGGTATTCGCCATTTCATGTCATTAAATACTCTCATCATTTTACTTACGTATAAGTAGGACAGCCTTTAGTATATTGAACATCCAGCAGCAAATCATAACATGATCTTTGCAGCAAGCTGCTTTCACTGCAGAACTACCCTTTATGCGGCAAAGCAAACTTAAAGTCAGGGGACAGTAGCATCGTTCAGTTTCTCTTCAGCGTAGCAGCCAGGTTAGCGCCTTTCTCTGGCCGTTAATCGGGCGTAGTCGACCCCTGAGTTGGGCGACAGAGATTCCGAAAGAGTAGCTCAATCTATAGGTGAGTAAGTACGATATTATATGTCATATGGTAAGATTGTACTTTTTATTTTCTTGTTAACACACACAAAAAAAAAAAGGTTTTACTGTGTGCACAGCTATAAACTTCCTGTATATAAACGGATATCATTTAAAAATTTTCTTAGTACAAATCTCTACGGTTTCAAAACTTCTCGCGCTCCCCTTTGAGCGTTTTAAGAAAGAATGAGAACTACATGCAGATACAGTTCTCAATAAAAATTGGTTCTCTGAAGACGAATTTATCGCCAAACAAATTGTATTTTAAGATCACCCCTCGAGTCAAAATCAAGACGTCATCTCTGAAAAGCACGGGTCACCTCTTTTTTAATGTGAACCGTGGTGTGCGCTGTCTCCAAGATCCGCCTATAAAAAAACTCGATGTCGGTGCAGGCATTTCACTCGCGAAATCAGCCGACGATGGCGACATCGATATTAATATATTATAGAATCTTGCGGCTTATAAATGCCGCGTTTCCTACATCAGTGGTTTCTTTGTAGCTATAATTTTGTGGTCTATCGATACAGGCCAACTTGACTTTGTTGCAGTCTTTGATGCTTGAGTTTTATTAAAGGGATATCAATATTGTCATGTTTCAAAAGTTTAAACGAATACATTTCTAATGTTGCAACTCCGCTGAATAAAAGTTATATCAAAACATTGTTGACTCTCTACAACGCGCAGTGCAGCCGGCTGAAGCACGCTGAACATGATACTGATCACGTTGTGGGCGCCTAGCTTGCAGAGCACCATAACCGCCTCTCGTAGCACGTTGGTTTAGGCGGATGTCAATGGCACAGTTCCGCCAACACCCGCCAGCTATGCCGGTAGATGCATCATGGTTAAAGAGAAGCGGGGACAACAGTGTTCTGAGTTCCGATCTCAAACGAGCCGTACTCGATATCTTGTATGCCTATATAGGCCAAGCGGTCCGTCAAAAAATGTTTGATGTAACTTAATATAGTTCCAGGATACGGTTTCGTTAACGCTAAATTTAAAACAAAAAAAGACACTCGGGCTTATAGCTCAGTTACTTTAACCTATATCTTTCAGCAGTCACTGAGCTCTGGCCCACTTCCCGAACAATGAAAAATTGGGAAGATCGTTCCAATTCACAAATCTGGGAGAAATTCTTATTCTGCTAACTATCGTCCCATATCTATTACTAGTACATGTTGCAAACTGCTTGAATATATTATATTCATCTTACTTGTGAACTTCCTCGAGAATAATTTATTTTTCTCGTCCGCACATGGATTCCGCAAATCATATTAATTTGAGAATGAACTAATATATTTCACAAATATCTTACGTTATATACTAGTCAAACCATCAGTCGCTGATTATATAGTTTTAGACTTCTCGAAAGCGTTTGATAAGGTTTGCCATAATTTGTTTCATTATAAGTTAAGCCTTGTTCAAATGGATTCAATGCTTTCTCAACACTCTCTAACAAATAGTCTGTGCTAACGACTACAACTCACCATTTGCTAATATACTTTGAGATATTCCGCAGGGCTCCGTTCTCGGACCACTACTGTTTCTAATTTATATTCATGACTTTCCTTCATAAGTGTCACCTAACATACATTTATTCACTGATGATTGTGTTATTTTTGCGAAATTAAAAGTGATAATACTATTAACACAATTCAGCACGACCTCAAGGCTATAGTTAACTGGTGCAATGAGTGGTTGATGGAACTAAACCATAACAAATGCAAGATCATGTGTGCCGTCCATACTGCTAATCCGTCCCCTGTATACTACGTGTATGATAGTGCACTTGAAAGCGTCAATTCTTATAAATGCTTAGTCATTCACACTTCATGCGATTTAACTTGGAGGCTTCGTATATATTAAGTAAGTTATCAGCGATGTAATACTTCTGGTGCGCCGTCTACTTTGAGATAAAGCATTAATATGCCCCAAACTGGAATATTCTACAGCAATCTGGGATCATAGCCATGAATACTTAACTTCACTTGAACCCGTCCAGAATACTCAGCTCGTTTCAGTCTCTTTAACTATAACGGAGGAGCAAGAATAATAGAAATGAAAACTAACCTGAGTCTTCCATTGGCTTCACGACGAAAGTTTTATCATCTAACCCTGTTCCATAAATTATATTATCATTCCACCTTACGCAATAATTTATTTCACAGACCCTATTACATATCGCGTAGCATTGATCATCCCCACAAAGTAGCCATACCCTTAGGCAAATCAGATTATTTGTTACGGTCATCTGTACCCGGCATTTCTGAAGAATGAATCGATCTTCCTAATGAAATTGTTTCCATTACACTATACAAACAATTTTGGCAAAGTTTTAGCTTGCGTTGTATAAGCGCTGCCAGTTTTGTATGCACCAGTGAATTTATTGTCCATTTGTTAGCTAAGAATGTATATATAGGATCCATAATTGAAGCACCCGCATTTTACATTGTTTACTTTTCTTTTTTTCTGTCCACTCCACTCTGCAATGCCTTTGTGTCCCTGAAGGTGAAAAAAAAAATTAAATAAATGTACGAGGAGCGCAGTTAGTCTCGCTAAGATACTTTTTCATCACGCCGTGCTCAACATTGTCAAGACCACCCTTGAGCTCGAGCGTCAGGACTATCTTCTGTGGGTGTTCTGTGAGTTCTAGAACCTCGTGATGAAGGCGTAAAATGATGCTTTGTGCCCGTTTTTGAGATCAGAAGCCAAACATGGCGTCAGAAAAGGTTCTCTTACTCTCGAGATATTCCAAAATATGGTCACGGAGAATTGTTTTCATGGTATTCCCAGGTGGGCCGGATGGTTCGCCGCGTTTCCACTACAAGCAAGGAGGGGTTGGGTTTTGGGGTTTAACGTCCCAAAGCGACTCAGGCTATGAGAGACGCCGTAGTGGAGGGCTCCGGAAATTTCGACCACCTGGGCTTCTTTAACGTGCACTGACATCGCACAGCACACGGGCGCCTTGCTTTTCGTCTCCATTGAAAAGCGGCCGCCGAGGCCGGGATTCGATCCCGCGTCCTTGGGAACAGTAGCCGAGCGCCGTAACCACTGCGCCACCCCTGCGGGGTACGTTGCGAAGTAAGGATGCAATGCTGCTTGCACATACCTTCGTAACTAGTCGAGTACTGTACTCGACCTCACAGTACGTGCACAAGGAAACATGGCCAAGATTGCTCGGAGAGCCCGCGACCTCCCGATCTTCACTTCCAACGCGCGACTCCTCCCGCTGGGGATGGTGAACACAATCGGGAACGTTGCGAGGCGCGTCTCGTTAACAAATACACAAATCTCGCCCAAACCATGTCCGGTCGCCGCCAATAGAACTGGTTACAAATCAAACATGACTATCATACGATGAAAAGGATCTCAACCAACTGGGGATCCTTAACGTACGCTGACATCGCACAGCGCACGAACACCTCTCCGTTTCGCCTCCATCGAAACGCAGCTGCCGGCGGTCGGGATCGAACCTGGTAACTCCGGCACAGTAGTAGGGCGTCTTACCACTGTATACCGCGGCGGGGCTCGTCTGTTAGCGCGTTTTCATATTTCGGCGGAGGAGTTCGCAGAAGTTGCCTTAACTAGAAACTCTGTTTAAGTGAGGTTTGTTCAAATCATTATCATCATCAGCCTGACTATACCCACTGCAGGGCGGGTATAGTCAGGCTGATGATGATGATGATGATGATGAGTCTTACCACTGTATACCGCGGCAGGACTCGTCTGTTAGCGCGTATTCATATTTCGGCGGAGGAGTTCGCAGAAGTTGCTGTAACTAGAAACTCTGTTTAAGTGAGGTTTGTTCAAATCATTATCATCATCAGCCTGACTATACCTGTCATGCAGTGGGTATAGTCAGGCTGATGATGATGACGATGATGATGATGAGTATTACCACTGTATACCGCGGCAGGGCTCGTCTGTTAGCGCGTTTTCATATTTCGGCGGAGGAGTTCGCAGAAGTTGCCGTAACCAGAAACTTTGTTTAAGTGAAATTTGTTCCAATCATCATCATCATCATCATCATCATCATCATCAGCCTGACTATACCCGCCCTGCAGTGTGTATAGTTAGGCTGATGATGATGATGATCATGATGATGATGATGTTCCAATAGCCCGTCAGCGTTCTCCAAACAGCCTTTCTGCGAGCTTGTAGCTGAGTCGCATAAGGGTGTTCCTGGAAAGCGGCTTGTCGTTGGCTCAGGTCCCAGATATTCCAATGGCGCACGGCGTGGCAAAAGCCGTAGAATTAAGCCAAGCATACGATATATGTCTGAAGAACAGCGAGGCATCCGATCAAATTTGTCCGATACCTGACCTACTCTATCAGCCTTTCAGTTAAAAAGAAAAATCTCGTGCGAAAACACTATCACCTCGTTTCATTATACATTCACCGGCGCGAAGCCTTCCGATAACGTGGACCAGCCAGGCATGGATGAGGGAAGCGCTCACGGGGGCGGGGTTCACTGAAGCAATTTCGCGCGCCTCACCGTCAAAGACAATACCTGCCGCGGATTTCGCCCAGTGCAGAAAATGATACACCCTTGTTTTTTAATTTGAGTGCCGTTCACGTACATCACGTGGCGCAAATTATTGTTCGCGCGGGCAAGCAAAAGCGCGCGGTGCCTGCAAAAAAAAAAAAAAAGAAAAAGAAAAAGGAAAAAAAAAAACGACTTATACTGCGTTAGGCCAAAGTCTGCGCCACGACCCGCGATCCTTCGGCGTGAACCTATAGCTCGTTCGATACGCAACGCCCACATGTGGCAAGACGTGACCGCGCTGGGCTCATTTCTGTCGCAAGTAGTCGCTAGTCGCTTTCCTCGGCCGATGGCGTGCACATGAATGTTGATCGAAGGTGAAGCAAAATGGCAGTTCACTGTCGCATTTGCGTGCTGCACGCTCGTTACGTCAGAACGATCCAGTCCACACGAAATTTGCCCCCGGCGCTCGAATAATCGATCCCGGCTGGTAATATATAACGGCGGCCAACGAGTTGCGGTCAGTACGAACTGCAGTCATGAGTAAAACCCAGTCGAAAAAAACTACAGAACTGTGTCAAAAATACGACAAAATATCCTGTAGTTCTGTCGTAACCATCAAATTTTTCTGTAGTTCTGTAGTTTTTCTGTACTATATTTCTGTTGTCTGCAGTTCTATAGCACTTTTCTGTTGTAACTACAGAAAAATTTCTGATGTTACTACAGAATGTTCTGTTGTCACAACAGGTTTCCCGTCAAAAACCGCACAGAAATTCTGTCGTAACATCAGAAATTTTTCTGTAGTTTTTTTCTGACTGGGAACTGCAACTTCGAAAGGCGACAAGGAGACACCACAATGGCGCATGGGCGGTAGCGTGGCATTGCTTCGGTGTACGGCACGGGAATGAGCGAGCGTGCTGTCAGCTAAAGCTCACACAGTGCTTTGTTAAGACTGAGTGCCAAATATGCGTCGCGCTAGCAACCAGTAAAAATGGAAGAAAAGTGCACCGTTATAAGCTGCACCCGACCTCCGAATAGCGCCGCGATACATGCAGGTCTCTCGGTCAATTTTTGACAGCCTGTCAGTTCTCCAGCCTACACTGAAACTTCGGTACACCAGCTTGTTTACTTATGCATACGCGGTCGCTGCGCCAAGGAATACAGGTTTCCCAACTAAGATGAACCAATATTTGAACATAAACTTAAACGTTCTACCGAAATGAACATTAAAGATTGATTTACGCAAAGAAAGGCTGCTACTTTTTTATTCCGCCTACATGCATGAACAATTATTCGTTATATAGCTTTTAAAATATGGCTCAAAACTCAGCAATGAATGAAAAACCTGTCGAATGCCACGACATTCATCCAATGCCAGCGAAGCTTATATGTAACAGTGGGTACATTCGATTTTCCAGCCCCGGACCAGTTGCAGACAGGCCCCGACTTCCACTCTGACAGGAAGCAGCCTGATAGTCACATAACCTTGAAAGCTCCCTCCATTGTTTACTCTTAGCAGACGATGCCAATCATAAGTCACCACGACTCAGTTCTTTCGCAGTTACGCCGCGCGCACGTTATCTTTTGGCAGTCTTGAATTAATAAGGATAGATAACAGAGGCGCGAATCAGTCGCTGCTTCTCGCGAACGGAACGTGATATGTCTTAATAAGAAGCGTTTTACAGAACTCAGTTTGGCAGGGTTTGCTTGCGGTTCTGCTCACGAAGTTCTCTAAGGGCCCATCTCACTGGGCTCGAGAGCAGACGAAAATGTGTTCGCAAAAACATTTACTTGAGTTAACTGCTTTGTGCTGGAAGAAAAGCTTGGGAGGGGGAGGGTGGGTGAGAAGAAAGTAGGCTTTTCTTCTTCGGAAGCAAAAGCGACGAAGACAAGTCCACCTGTCGAAACGGCTCGACCTGCGAACTGAAGCTTCTCCCTCTACCCTTGCTCAGTGCTCTTTCATAACATTTTCAATGTTAGACAATGTTGTCTAGTTGTTTAAGTGGGCGACACGAGAAAGTGCTATGTGGTATTTTACATAACTCCTAACAAAGTTCACTTCTTTTCAATTCCTAAAGTGTCCACTAGCTCTACTGCTCACTTTCGTCAAGATCACTTTACATAGGGATTTGACCTTGAACTGTAATAGGTGTTGCTAGGCGAGTGCGCCAGCTGCCATGGAGGGGATGGAGGGTAGTCCAAGGAGCCTCCATACGAACGAAGGAAAGGTGCAGTACCTGTAACTTCTAGCTGGGCACCTGAACCACGCCATAAGAGAAGGAAGGAGAGGAAGAGAAGCTGCCGTAGTGGAGGGCTCCGGACGTATTTTATTATAGATGTAATAGCTTGATTTGCACCTCTCAATGAATGGAAAAACTCGTCAGACAGCCCGTACAGACTGTTCCATGCTAGGTGGTGACGGCCACCTGGGTGCACGGAGTGGACCACTCCATGGTCCTGGTCTGGACGACCGGGTCTGAGCTAGCCAGCATGGCCTCCCACTGTTCGAAAGAAAGATCCCGCATAATACCCGCCGCCGCCGGTGCTATGTTCCATAAGACATGGTCATATTTTGCCAGCTCCTGGCCCCATCTACAGTCCGGCTTTATCTCTTCCACGTATATTTTACTCAATATATAGAGATTGAGGAAAGAGCGGGTCTGCAATATTCACCAGATGCATTCTAGTGTCTTAACCAATTGTTTGTCCCGCGGAGGATAAATCATCCGCTCGAGTTTATAGTGATTTGTGATATCGTGAAAAGATACCATCAGCCCATCTCTCGGGGACCTCCCCTGAACCGCCGGCTCACTTGCTGTGCTGACGAAACCTCGAGCATTCATGTGAGGCGCCTCGTTCCCAGGGTTCCCAGTGTGTGCCGGTACTCATACAATTTCCACCTTCCTAAGCTCTCGTCCCTTGGCCTGATTAAGCAGTCGTGTCGCTGCACCAGATATTCTGCCCCTCATCAAATGCCTGATGGCTGTTTTTGAGTCACTGAATATCAGGTCTACGCTAGTCTGAGATATAGCTAATGCTCCTCCTCTGCAATTTCTGAGGAGCGGGTTTTGACTGATCCAGAGGTAACCGAGCGTTCTCGTCCGTCCACCACCACAACTGAAAATCCGTCCTTGTCCTTATAACCTGCACCGTCTACATAGACGGCCCCTTTGTAGTTCCCATACTTAGCATGCAAAGCTCTGGCTCTTGCCTTTCTGCGACCTTCATGATGTACCATATGCATATTCTTGGGCAAAGGCTTTATATAGAGCCCTTTGTGCATTACCTGCCTCGCCTGAATTTTCATGTCCGCGGCTGGAGCCTCAACCCCAATGCCGATCTTCTCCAATATGACCCCACATTTATCTTAAGCCTACCGAGTTGCATCACCAGGTGCGCCTCCCGCAGTTCTTCCAAGGTGTTGTGCACTCCTAATCCCAGCAGCCTTTCGGTGGACGCATTGCCCCAATAACCGCCTTATACACCTGACTAATCATAGCATCTACCTTGTTTTATTCCGTCACGCCCAATTTCATATAAAGTGTTGCTTAACCAGCTACCTCGTTTTCCCGCACCCCTTCCTTACGATGGCAGATTCTCCTAATAAATCTCACGATAGTGTTTACCGTTTCCCAATTCTCCCGGTCAGCCAGCAAATACATACCCAGGATCCTGGTCATTTGAACTTCAGCGACCGGCACATCCCCACCTTACCCCCTAGCGGTGGTGTCAGCACATAGTGCCTCATGTGTGTCCATCTTGGTTTATCTCTAACCGCAAAACGCTCGGACTTGGACTGAGAGCACGAGAGTCCTTCCTCTCTAGCTAGCTCCTCCACAACGAGGGCGATGAGACGAGTCTTGATCACCTTCACCTTCCTCCCCTTTCAGTGGGCCGATTCAGCGGTTTCCTCGGCCAGATGATTACGTTTTTGAAATGAAAGCTTCATTACGCCAGCTTTTCGTAGCTACATTCCGGGATCCCAGTGACGACTTATGCGCAACCCCGTAGCCCTTGCGCGACCAAGAGCCCCTGCAGTTCAACGATGACCTTAACACCTACCAAGATATCCTAAATCATTACAAATTAGGCAGATCAGTACTACCAAAAGCGTGTAAGCAACTCACCAAAACCGAGGAGGTTATGTGGCGTAAGCTACAGACTGGAGTATTCCCGAACTCCCAGCTTTACAGCAAGTGGCACCCGGAAATTTTTAGCCCCAGGTGCAAACGTTGCGATGGCATAGCGGACATGATCCATATGATATGGACGTGTCCTAGAATTGGAGAACCTGACCGAACAGATGAGTCCTGGGAGGCACTACTTATCAAGCAGGACGAAAAAGGGCAACGAGAAGTCGTCCGTCTTGCCCTGGCCGCTGCTAAGATCCAAGGGATCCAGGTCGACGGCTGAGGGGGACATGGTTGGGACAGAGCTTCGCCTCGGATCCTCACCAACCTTTTGACGGGTGCAATAAATGTTATTTCTCTCTCTCTCTCGAGCTGTCTGAGTGACGGAGGTTTTCCCCTTCAAGCGACCTTGACAGATACTGCGCCTTCATTTCCCCAAACCCTACTTAAACGGAGAGGCTACGTTTTTTTCGATGAAGGCAGAACGAAGAGACATCCATGTGCTGTGCAATGCCAGTGCCGCAGTACCCGGGTTCGAACCCGACCTCGGCGGTTGCGTGTTTCGATGGAGGCGAAACGAAGAGGCATCCATGTGCTGTGCAATGCCAGTGCCGCAGTACCCGGGTTCGAACCCGACCTCGGCGGTTGCGTGTTTCGATGGAGGCGAAACGAAGAGGCATCCATGTGCTGTGCAATGCCAGTGCCGCAGTACCCGGGTTCGAACCCGACCTCGGCGGTTGCGTGTTTCGATGGAGGCGAAACGAAGAGGCATCCATGTGCTGTGCAATGCCAGTGCCGCAGTACCCGGGTTCGAACCCGACCTCGGCGGTTGCGTGTTTCGATGGAGGCGAAACGAAGAGGCATCCATGTGCTGTGCAATGCCAGTGCCGCAGTACCCGGGTTCGAACCCGACCTCGGCGGTTGCGTGTTTCGATGGAGGCGAAACGAAGAGGCATCCATGTGCTGTGCAATGCCAGTGCCGCAGTACCCGGGTTCGAACCCGACCTCGGCGGTTGCGTGTTTCGATGGAGGCGAAACGAAGAGGCATCCATGTGCTGTGCAATGCCAGTGCCGCAGTACCCGGTTTCGAACCCGACCTCGGCGGTTGCGTGTTTCGATGGAGGCGAAACGAAGAGGCATCCATGTGCTGTGCAATGCCAGTGCCGCAGTACCCGGGTTCGAACCCGACCTCGGCGGTTGCGTGTTTCGATGGAGGCGAAACGAAGAGGCATCCATGTGCTGTGCGATGCCAGTGCCGCAGTACCCGGGTTCGAACCCGACCTCGGCGGTTGCGTTTCTATGGAGGCGAAACGAAGAGGCCTCAGTGTGCTGTGCGATGTCAGCGCACGTTACCCAGGTGGTCGAAATTACTCCGTAGGCCTCCACTACGACTCCTCTTTCTCTTTTTCCACTCCCACCTTCCTCCTTTCCCTTACGGCGCGGTTGAGGTGTCCACAGAAAACAAGTGATACAATTATTCGCGCCTTCCCTTCCTATAAATCAATCAGCCCTGGGTTGTGCAATGTCCACACATGTAGAAGGCCCAAAGAGGCCAAATTACTCTGCAGCCTTCCACTACAGGACCTCTTTCTATCTGCTTCCTCTTCCTAGTCTCAGATACTGTGCCTTTCCCGTTAAAGATCCCCAGGTGGGCATAGCCCTCCACTACGGCTCCTCTTTCCACTTTCTTTCCCACCTTCCTCCCTTCCCTTACAGCGCGGTTGAGGTGTCCACACAAAAACAAGTGGGACAGTTACCGCGCCTTTCCCTTCCTATAAATCAATCAGTTTTTGTATACAATATACAAAATACAAGAAATATGAAAACATGATCTTGACCTGGTTAGGTGTAGGTGTCCACAATTCCATGGTGTCCACTCAAAGCTCCTTCCTTTCCCCAAAACCTAATTTAAATAAAAATTATGAGAAAAAAACGCGGATTGAAACGCGAGTGTTAAAGAGGCTATCCCTGCAACACTCACATCCTTCCCTCTATCACTAGGTTCAAACCATGCTTAAATCCCCGCAATTATTGGTCTTATGACTGACCATTAAAGCCTTCCAGGACTCTATATTCCTGTCTAGGGAACCATTTCAACTGCCTGGGGAACATTAACCTGCATTAACATCACATTAGCACCGGCGTTCAACTAGGTTGCCTCCATATAAGTGCTTTTAGGATGGTGCCAACTCAAATATAAGTGGCGCGAACGGGCACTAGCCGTCGTCTTCAGCCATTTACAACATCAGGAGGGGTATAAGTAGAGCAAGGCCAATAACAGCCAGTTTCCACACCACAAGATGCACGAGTGCATGGTTTCAGAATTCGAGTGCCCTAATTACTGGGGCATCACGGTGGGGCCGTAAAATCAAAGAATAGTGCTATGCCTTTTTAGCATGAAAAGCCCCTGGCCATGCCTGCAAGGCAGAACATTTTCCTAGCATAATAGGCATTGTTACAAATATTCCGACGCATAAGTATTGGAAGCCAAAGGAGGTAGAAGCACTTTTGTATGCAAAAAAAAAAAAATAGGACCACTCACAAATTAAAGAATTGCTACAGGCTTCAAAATCTAAAATGATGCTCCTGCTTTCTTTACACTTTAAGATTTATTCAAAAGAAGTTTTTGTCCAAAGACAAATCTAGTGTCACCCACCAAAGCCCTTTCGAGTACTGTTCACGTTTGTTCTTTTCACATTTTCTACACAAGTTCTCGGGCAGACCTGCTTGTGGGATCTCAATGCTTGATCAGCAAAGCAAACTGCTCATTTTGCCAAACTGAAACATACCACTGTTAGCTCAAAATGCCTTCTTCCTCGTGCAGCGACACAAAACAGCGATGCATTTTGAATGTGTAAGGGGTTAATACCAAAACACACACACAAAAAGCATAACACCTTCTAAAAAAATCTAGTTCTCCAAGAGGCAGTGATGCATTTTCTCTTAGACATGTCAAATGGATAGGTGCACATGCTCAACAATACTGCATTCAGAAAGGTGCAAAGTGGGAAATTTTTTTTTTAGAATTGAGCATCTTTATTTTCCAATAAATTATAGTTTAGTATATTTTTATTCAAAACAATTACGAAAACTGCAAGTCTGTTGTCACTCAGGCATCCTGCTTAAAAACTGCACTCAGTGATTTTAGAAACTTTCATCATTACGTGCATTCAAAAATGTACACACTCAAGTAAACAGCAAGCACACTCTGCAAAGTTTAAAAGGGTCATACTCTCACAAATTTTCCTGTAGTAACCTCATCCCTTTACAAACTGTTTTTAAAAAAAGGAATCAATAAGCTGAATGAGTGCTACTACTCTGGCTATTATTTACAAAATAAGAATACCATTCCCTTGAAACATCTAACAATACAGTAGTACCATCTCTGCTGAAGAGACTACTGTTGAAATTATAAGATTCCACCCTAGTCTTGGCTGCCAGCACCTGTGGACGGCAAAAACATGCGCTGCTCTAATTTTAGAGAAATATACAAGTTACACCATTTTATTGACCAGACGTGTAAATGTTGCATTCTTCTAAAGTAAAGCAATCAACAATGAAAAATAAACAAACTGATTCTTTAATTTACTGCTCTGCAGATCCAACAAATATACAACTGTTTTCTATACAAAAGAGGGGAGAGAAATAGAAAGCGAGATAAAGGACTGGAAAAATGTGAGATGATGAAAGTCAAGTGTGCGTGTGCATTTGTGCATCACATCACTCTAGTCCCAGCATGTGATTTACAAACTGCACGCCCATAATTATCATGGGCTGCCACACCACAAGGTAGCGGATGAAGTCCAAGAAGTTTCCATACAAAATGTGCGGCTTCTCCCAGCTGCATTAGTGCGGGAAGGCAAAAGGAAAGCCAGTCAAGGAACATAACCTTGTCTCATAGAACAGTGAACTGTTGAGGCAAGCTGGGAGTTTATTGAGAAAGCAGCGGCAAAAATTGTGAACACACAGTGGCCTCAAATTGTGTACAGGCTTGGCGTGAATAAAGTCACGAGGTTGAGGTACCTAAAGGTACTCTAGAATTCTGAAAAGAGCCTCTCAGGGAATACAGAATGTCAAAAGTGCAAAGTAAACAATGCAAGAATCAAGAAAAAGGCACAGCTCGCAACTACCATTATAAACAGTTATAAAGGCATCGTTAGGAAGTAGGAATGGTTCCTTATCTGAAGGAAGACCCATGCAGTATAACTAAGCACTTGCAGACACAAAAAGTTTGCTGCCGAAAGCGGCAACCAAAAAAATCCCTACTAACTGATACCACAGCATTTGCCTGGTCATTTGAGCACCCACCCCACATGTTGGAGGTGTAGGGTTTCTCCAGCGCCAGTGGGTACCTGCCAGTTTTCTCCTCCTCTCAGTTTTTTAGGTCTGAAATGTTAGAAGATTCTCTGGCCTGCAGCCTCTTTAATCGATCACCGATGCATCTAAGTTCTAAATCCATCATGCGCAGTGAAACCAATTTGTGGCCCGTTTTCATAATCAGTGCTCCTCATAAAAAATTCACAGATGATTGTTGGGTCGATTAGACAGTGATGTACGAGCTTGGCTAGTTGCCGCTGCACAGGTCATCATATGCGCTTACTTGTACTGTTTCATTTTCTTTTCTCTTTCTTTGCCCTTTGCTGCTACTTGTTTATGTACAGTTGACTCTCGATAATTCGAAGCCGCTTAATTGGAATTTTCGGTTAATTAGAAGTGAAGTGCTGGTCCCGTCAGTTTTGCATGTAATCCTATGGAAGAAATCGCTCGATAATTCGAAGTCCTCAGCCAATATTATCGTTTAATTGGAAGTTAATTTTCAGTCGGAATCCTCGATTCGACCGTCATTTTTTGGTAGAATGTGCAATTTTTAAGTTCCACAACAGCTCCGTGCTCCGCGTTGGTATCATCGACACCGCAGCCGTCCGCAGCGCCGCCCTTTTTGGAGCGGCGCGATTATTCAATGCTACGGCTGCCGCGGCCTCCAAGATCGGCTCCGACAGGAGGCCAAGCGGCTGCCTCGTGCTGCCGGAGCGTTGCCAGAGCTGATCGCGGAGGCCAAGCGGGTGCCATAGGTGCGCGCAGTGCTGCATACTGGCAGTGGCGAGATTATGCGAGATTAGGCTTGCAGCGAATGTCGACTTTGTCGAGGCGTGTGTTGGTCGAGCGCCCTTGTTGCATTGTGCAAGTAGAGTGTTGGCTAGTTTGTGCCGTGGGTGATTCCACGCTTTGGAATTGTAGTCGTGCTGTTGATAGCCATGGCAAACCGTGGCTCTTATCGCACGTTCAACCTGGCGACGAAAGTCACAGTTTTGAAGGAAGTGGACAAGGGAGGTGCCACCAAAAAAGACATTGCGCGGAAATATGGTATCAAGCCGAACACACTCTCCAACTTCATCAAGAACAAGCGCACAATAATGGATGCATTTGAGAACGACAAGTTCAAGACGTCTCTGAAGCGAATGCGCACAGGCGCTTACCCAGAGTTGGGGAAGGCCCTGCTGGTTTGGATTAGGGAGGCCCGGAGCAACAAACTTCTGCTCAGCGGAGATATCGTTGCGATGAAAGCCCGAACGCTTGCAGAAATGTTGGAGATTGATGACTTCGTTTCGTCTGATGGATGGCTGAAGCGCTTTAAAGATCGCCATGACCTGGTTTTTAAAAGCGTGTGTGGTGAAAAGCGTCCGTTAACCAGGAAACATGCACAGCGTGGAAGGACGGAAAGCTGCGGGAATACCTAAGCGAATAGAAGCCAGAAGACATCTTCAACGCAGATGAGACTGCACTCTTCTATCGGCTGTTACCAGAGAAGACCCTGACGTTCAAGGATGACGACTGTGCTGGGGGGCAAACGCAGCAAGAAAAGGGTGTCCGTACTGATTGTGGCAAACATGACTGGCACGAAACGATGCCGCCTACTCGTTATCGGGAAATCCGCCAAGCCGAGGTGCTTTAAAGGCATAAAGAGGCTGCCTGTGGACTATGAGTCAAACAAGAAAGCGTGGATGACGGCCGAAATCTTCAAGAGGTGGATAAACAAATTGGACCGCAAGTTTGCTGCCTCGAACCGCAAGGTGTTTTTTCTTGTGATCCACTGCAATGCTCACGTGAATGTGCCAGCCTTGAATGTTATACGCCTTGCCTTTTTGCCTGCAAACACAACATCTGTTTTGCAGCCAATGGACCAAGGCATCATAAAGAATGTTAAGGTCCTGTACAGGCGGCACCTCCTCGAGCTCATGGTTTTGTGTATGGACAACTCCACAAAATATGAGGTGAGCCTGCTCAGTGCCATGCATATGTTAGCGCGAGCATGGGATCATGTAAAGCAAGACACGATCGCAAACTGCTTCGGGGCTTGCGGTTTTGTGGCAACTTTGGGGGATGCCTCTGCAATTTCTTCGGAGGAAGCGTCAACAAGCGAGCTTGACGGCACTGATTTTGGTGATGCTCTTGGGGACGTCAACTTTGAAGAGTATGTCGCCGTAGACAAGCGGTCGAAACGTGCGGTGCGCTGACGGATAGCGAGATTGTAGAGATTATTCGGCCCCAGGAATCGACCCAGGACAGCGACGACGACGTTGAAGACGAGCTGCAACCAAAGGCTGCCGATGTAGCTGCGGGCCTTGCTCTCATGGAGTGCTTTTTTGCCGCTGAAGGTAACGCGGAAGAAGCGTTTCGCCACGTCTACAGCCTGCAGAACTTGCTTTCAGCAGCGTGATTCGTCAAGAAGGAGCAAAGCAAGATGACCGACTATTTTTTTAAAGAGAAAATCTCGATTTCGTTACTAATAAAGATGCTCTTTTTGTGTTTTATGGTTAATTGGAAGCTCGTTTAATTCAAAGTTTATTGCGGTCCCCGTGAATTTCGTATTAACGGGAGTCTACTGTATAAGTGAGTGGTACATGCGCAGTAGCAGTGACATAGCTTCACGACAAGTGTATTAAAAAGAGAAAGTATAGCGAACGGGAAAGACTCCAATGAGGCGCTTGTCCTCATCCGTAGCGAACGAAGTGGCGTGGTAACATCCGTCACGCTGTCTGCCTGGTGCATAATACTGAATATTACTTTCTGGTTGCAAAGCCAGTACTCTAACAGTGTCAGGCTGCAGAAATGCAACCACTCAAACATCATGGTAATCGAAAAGTTTAGGCAGTGTTGCGAGGCCAAAGCAGCCAATGTTTTTGGAGGCATGTCCAGATCCTTGCCCCCCTACACTGTCTATTCTCCTTCTGGGTATCCGGTACTGCGCATCTGTTCCCAAGTTAACAGAGACAATCTCCACGTAAAAGTATATTCCTATCCTGCTCTTAAGACTAATATTAGCAGCTTTTTTGGATGTGCGCACATATCAGTAGCGAGTTTGAATCTCGTCAGCACTTTTATTTTTTATTTTTCTTTCATTCCTCCTCGGCAGCCTCAGATGACGGACAGTTTTTTTCAGATGTGGGACCTCTTGCTCATACATTAAAATTAACAGGCAAGAGTAGAGATATAGGTTTTTTTTTCTAGTAGAAAAAGGGTAACAGCAGCATGAGATGCTACAACGAAAAGGCCAAGATTAATTGAGGCTTGCTCCAAGTCCATTCGTGCCACTACTTCTTACTCATTTAAACAGAGAGCTAGAGGAACAAAGTGTAAGCAAGGCAGCCTTTACAATGCACAGATCTTCAACACCCCCCACCTCCCTTTTTTTTTCATGCAACAGCAAGAACTATTCACTTCAATTCAACAGCCGTGAAAGGATACGGATTGCAAAAGATGCGCTTGAGGTCCACCTTCTCCTTGCAATAGGGGCAGGTCTGCTTCTTTCCGACGATACACCACCCCCGGATGCAGAACTCGTGAAATCTTTTTAGTTTCAAGCACATATCAAAGTCAAGGACAGTATCTTCTTTTCACCAAGTACACCTTAACGGTCATTGGTGCGCTCACTTTCTTTACCACCTACAGGCACACCCCTTCATCCAAAAAGGTTTACCAAGAGCAGTTCTTACAACAAGCTTTTACAAGCTGCGATCCGCACGTAGTACAGCATCAACGTAACAATGAAATCCATTTTTGTGCCCGCTGGATTGATGACACGAAAATTTTAGGTGGTCACTTCTTTTCTCATGATTTGCAAACCCTGAGCTGCTTAAATGGCCATCATATATGCTGGTGTGACCAAAATGATCACGTACCATAGTGCCTGCCCTATGGGTTTCATTTTTAAAGAAGGGGTCAAGGGGCTGCATGAAACTGCAGTCACATTTATATGCCCAGGCAAAGGGCAAGCGAGAAACAAGAAAACTCGAACAAAAGTATCCTGCCCTCTCGTCTACTGAACACCTTACACAACTGCACAACCATGCTATACAGAGCCAAGCTTGCTATGTCAATGGTGAAACCTAGCTGAAATGTGAAATAAACAGCACATAAGAAAAGAAAAAGAGAGACATAAGCTTGCACTACTGTACCAAATAGTGAGCAAAGTCAACAAAGCAATAGAAACAGTCGCTCAGACAGCAAGAGAGCTTGATCAAAAGAAAAAAAAAAGCACAATTGATGAGCTCAAAATGTTTTTACCAAGAAGGTGAATATTTCACCACTGAATGCATTTACCATAGTGTAAGGATACATGTGTCCACAGGGCAGCTTGTACGACTCCTCAACAATAGCTTCAGAGTTGTCGAGGATGTGAATTTTGTTGCCACATACGGCACAAACATTGGCCTCTAGTTGTCTCACAGGAACCCCTGTTGTTGTGTAGTACTGCAGAGAAAGAAAAGAAGAAAGTCTTCCTGGATACCTCTTCGTCAAGCTGACATCTGGCTCTTTGTTCACTTCATTAAATCAACTACATGAGTTGAATTTTTACATCTAGACATAAGCATAATACCAGTATGCAAAAGGTTTGCCCTGCCTGCTACAACCATATGGTATGCACTAAAATTACTACAGATCCATCGTGGTGGCTGAAGGGTCAGGGCGCTCGGCTACTGAGCCAGAATACCAGGGTGCAAACCTGACTCCAGCAGCCACATTTCGCTGGAGGAGAAACTCAAAAGGCACCGGTGTGCTGTACAAAGTGCATGCTAAAGATCACCAAGTAGACTGAATTAATTTGGAGCTCCCTTTCACGGTTCCCCTCATATCTCAAGCCACTATACCATATCATAAAAAAATTAGGCTAGACCTTTAAGCGTGTGAAGCGACAGTGCTAATGGCTCTCGTCTACGAGCCTCCTTACGGATCCTTGTACTACAAGCACTTTGCTACTAACTTTGTCAATAATTTCTTAATTTGAGCCTCTATAACCTCACACATGGAGGGGTGGAAGCAGGCTCGAGCATTTTGGAACAGCTTCAGGAGCATAGAGCCATTTTGAAGCAGCTTTGGAGCAACAAAATGAGAGTTTTGGAGCATTTGAATTATGTTTTGGAGCATGCTTCTAAGCCTTTTATAATTGCCGTTTTCTCTTTCTGAACTACAAAATCTACAATCCGATTCCTTTTTATGCACATTTAATGCCTTTCCAACTTCACACTCATCTCTGACAAGACAAACCGCCAAAGCATGTAAAGATATATATATATATATATATATATAACACAGGCTGGCCTTAGCAACCACTTGGAACAGACCAGCGGCAAACAGAATGTTTGCTGGTGCACTTCACAACTGAACACCTAGTCTGGCCTAATGTGTTTACCTATTTTGATTTCACAGATTAAAATGTCGAGTCTACCCCTCCGATGCACTTCAGCAGCAATACTAATTTGGAGTCCAGGTAAATGGGCATGACATTTCTGCTCCCTAGCTTGTGTATATCTAACTATTTATTTATTTAGAATACCGCTCAAAGTCCCCCAATATGGGGTATTGCATGATCCTTTTTGATCCGATGTCTGGGATTACCTGATAAATTCCTGAGAATTGGTTATTTTGTCTGCCAAAAAGGTGCCTTCAGACCACAATAACACGCCTTGATAAGCTTAGCGCCAATGCCTCTCCCGTACTTTTTGCCTAAAGTGGGATCGCAGATGACTGCAGCGCTACCTCGATTGCCTTGTTTGTTTGTAAACATGGAGGAGATCTGCAGGGGTGAAAGCGGCTCGAGCATTCTGGAGCAACTTTGGGACATAGAGAGATGGCATTCAAGGGTATATCATCATTCAGCTTTACTTCACTGCCTCTTGCCAACAGTTCATCATTCTTTGCTTGAGCAATGCAGGGGCTCATTTTTAATATCTTGGCAGTAGGCCATATGCCTTCTCAACACTCTTGAGAAGCTTCATAGTGATTGACAGCTTTGGTGTTCCAACCCATAACATTTCAAGTATGATTTTGTCTGACGTAGGCCTGAAGTGCTTCTCAGGGACAAAGGAGCTTGATGTTGAAGTACTGGCTTGCTTCATAGTAAAAGCATTACAAAGACGTGTATTTTTTGCAGCCGGAAAAGTTTCCCAATGGTTCACGGTAGTTTACGCATCCTGCTTCGTTTGCTACTCTCGCTGCTCTCTACACTGGCAATTCAAAAGGCTAGAAGGAGGTGCTACGTCGCATGCATAGTGCATTTTTTTTTTGCAATTAACTATCTGCAATCACCTGTGGCTCATGCTAAATTTACTTGCGAACAAATATTTATTATGCTCCATGCTTCCTTCCCTTACAAAAAGTTTACTTGTATTAAGCCCAGTGCAAGATGCGTTATATCTTTGCCCCTGGTGCTGTGACAATGTTCCCGTGTTCTGCTAAATTTGATGGCAGAACATCAAGGCAGCCAGTTTGGAGCTGTTTTGGAGCAATATTGCATTTTGGAGCAGAATGGAGCAATTGGAGCAGCACTTCCACCCCTGCACATGACTATTAACATACACTCATGAACTACCGCATTATGCGAAAGACCACCAGATACAGATATAAAGACCCGCTTTAGCCACGGTCTATGAACGCCTACGCATTGCCTAAGGGCAGCGTGTCTGACTCTGGGCCCAAGGTTCTGAAGTTCGATTCCCACCTCACCCTCCCACCGCAGAGTGGCTACCACACCTCCTGCCAAATTGACCATACTCTTGAAGGCACACAACCCACCGGTAAACCAATGCTTGGCCATGTCACCTACCAACTACCTGCTCGAAGCAAGCTCGCGAGTTTTGGCTCGTAACACCACAAACTACAAGGCCACCAGACTTTCCACTGATTGAAAGCCATTATGCTGCCGCAGTGAAGCTACCTTTGAAGCTACCCAATGCACTTCCTACTGTTTTGCTTTCACTATGTTCGACCACTACAAAAGCAGCCCACTATGCTTGTTTGGTTTGACAATGCTTACTCCTTGTTCAGACTTCACACCAGATCTGCATGCTCCCAGGAGGAGTACCCAAACCACAACTTCTGTCAAGCAAAGCTAGACCTTGGCCAAGACATTTGCTGTATAGTCAGGCTGTATTTCCTTGTATATAACAGCCATGAATACACTGAAATGTACAGTCGCCAGCAGAAGTTTACAGTGCACACACACTGACAGTTTCGTGAAGGAGACTGAATGCTAGCACACTCTTTTTCTACTTCAACGGCACTAGAACTGGCTTGTGGAAGTATTAATGAACACCGCCTGTAGTCCTTCGCTACCAATTACTGTCTTTGTATTCTTATGTTCGCGCTGCAAGTACCCTGTTCACACTTAAGTTAATGCTGATAGCAAACGTGCCTAAGGTTGATACTTCGTCGTCATTTTCCATAAGGCCCAGAAAAATGCAAAGTACTTCAACAGTTACTTACGGAGTCCTGAAAACGTCTTCTTTGTTTGTAAACATATATTGTTGACATTTAATGTGCAAGTGCAGAATAGAATGCTGATTTCAAATATGCACTTAGATTTCAGATATCTCATCAGGAAGAGACGATATAGCAAAATAACATGTCCATTTCTTGCGGACCATTATAGCAATTTCTCATTAAAGAAGACCTCCTTTAGGAACACGCACACATTTCAAAAAGTCCACTGCACATGATCAAAGCTAAGGAAATTCATATAATGTCATTTTCTTGATCATAAATAAATACCAAAGTTGGAAAGAAAAAGCACGTGGCACTAATTAGCCAAAATTTAGAAAATAAAAAAGGAATTTTAAGTACCTTTATACCCCTTCAAAGACACAACTACACCATTGCACCACACGTGCTGCCAAAATGAAAAGTGACAACTGGACTCTTAGCCCCCCTCATAAACCTGCTGCTTATGATGCCTCCTGTCATAAGCATGTCATGAGCAGCAACCAAACTGGAGCATGTCTTCCTTGTTCCATTTGCAACCTATTGTTCAGTTTCTGCATGCTGAATTCTTCTGCTCTTTAGTGAACCTGATTCCTCAATCTGAATCTGTTAGTGGGATTTTCCATGAATTCTATAATGGCCACAGAGATAACAATGCATCAGATGGTATTTTACAAGAAATCTAAAGACCTCAAGTGAGCACCAAAAAGGATTTGGGCTAGCTGTATACAACCAAGCAATAAAGTAGGCACCCCCATGGCCACAGGTACTTGCTGCACAACACTAAACATGACCTCTCCATGGCAGCTTGCTGGACGCTATAAATGTGCAATTGTGCAATGAGCTCTTTAACACAAACTTCGAGACCTTCAACCAAAAAGCCTCGTACTAAATTCCTTCACACGCATGTGAATATACTGTAAAAGCCACACATCTCTCTCTATTTCTAAAAGTTACATTTTGTTTTTGTTTTCAGTTTTTTGCACTTTCCTCTCCTTTCGACTGGGTAAATTCACCCTTCAATAGCTGCTTCATTACTGTACATTTAGGAGTGACTTCTTGATTAAAAACAAAAACAAAAAGGCTGATAAAAGTACATGAAATTTAACTTTAAGCTTATAAATTTTGTTCTGACAGAAAAAGATCATTATCCCTGACATGCATGTCTCAACTAGCTGGCTACTGAGTAGAAAGCAGAACCAGTCAACAAAATATGGAAGCCAGGGGGCACGGTAAGTTAGTGGTACTGTTACAGTAGCATGGTACATGCTCCACCACCTCATACGCCTTTGCATACCAAAAGATTCCACATATTGTCACCTGCTAGTCAAAAACTGAATACTCCCTGTCATCATCCATTTAAAGCAGTTACATGGCCAAACGGTCTCCCAATTGCACTCAAGGGCATTTATGCAAAAACCATGCACAACCGTCACAAAACTTTTTTCTGCTTCACAGCTCAAAGTATGAACATTTGTGTATAAACTGCTCATACATCAACTGCTCACGATGAAAAATAAAGGTCATGCTGAACTTTCAACAACAAAAAATGAAAAATTAATTCTGAAATTTCATAAGTAAATATGATAATCCCAACCTACAGGCACTTCTTCCTCTCTAAATGTCGAATGTTTCACAAAGCACTTTTAGAAACCCATGAAAATAGCGTGGTCTGAAGAAAAAAAACATCTTTTCAGGAAACACCGTCAGTGGCCGTAGACATCACTTACTACAAGAAACTAATTAGCAACATAATTATTTTTTAATTGACACCACTTCGTGCTTGGTGCCAACAGTGAGTTCATACCTAGGGACAAGTCGATGAAGCCAGTCTAACAAAAAAAAAAATAATAATAATAAAAAAGTTGGAAATCTGCTGGTTTTTTTTCCCACACAAAACTGAATGCATGAAGTGCACAATAAGGTCAGAGCAAACAGACCATCCCCTGGTGACATACTGCAATGATGGTCATTGCAATATGTCACCAAGGGATAGTCTAAGCACCATGGTGGTGCTTAACTGCTCTACTGCACCATAACCATGCACTTTCCTTTGCTTCAATGCACTTGAATATTACAGCTGTGCAATAGGCACTAGCTACCATCCTCAGTGTTCCACATTGTAAAAAAAAAAAAAAAAAAAAAAGAAGAAGAAGAAAGAAAGAAAAAGCTACTTTCTCCCTCTTTTTTTTTTTTTTTTTTGTTACACCAAACAATGATGAAAAACAAAGCACACTTCGGGATGCAGTAAAGCAGAGAGCACGAGAAAAGCGTCATAGCCGTTGCAATGTGTCACCAGAACACTCAGTTCACAAGACCCAGCCAGTACACTTCATGGGTTCAGTATGTTTGGGTGGGGAAAAAAAAAAGGCACATTTTCTCACACTGCAAGGCTTCAAGGAATTTAGTTTTCTTCATTTCAAAAGCCAATGTAGCATCGCCTTGCCTATGGCTTCAATCTCACCACTGGTACTAAATGCCAAAATATGCTGACTAAAACTTGATAAGTGAATTTTAGTCAACCACCTAATTTCGATGGTTCTGATAGCCATGTTCCATTACAGCCGACAGTTTCCTTTTGAAAAATGTTTCGTTCTATTTTGAGCTCCCTAATTTTAGGACTGAAAGTGCTCATTGCGCTATTAAGCATAAAAATCTATCAAAAGTTGCACTATTTATTTTTAAATCTTTGCACGAATAACCTTCTAACAACTTACATATTTCTATTCTCACATTTCTGCATGCCTTGCTTTGTTCAACTTTCATTGTCATAATGTGTACCATGTCCACGCCCTACAATGACCACAACTGTAGTGACCAGCAGTATGTTCAAAACAGTATGTTGAAAACAGTATGTTCAAGAACATAAATGCACCAGCAGCAGTAAACCAACTCTGACCAAGAAAGGAAGATACAGCACGCCCACCTCCACGCTTAAAACAACCGAATGAAAAGCCAGTAAACACAAATGCCGTGCGTACGCACCCCAATGGTGCAGGCCATTCGGTCTGTGATGATCTCTGAGATGTCACGACCTAGTAGGCCGTAGTAGAGACCGTAGAAAAGCAGCAGCAAGCCCAAATCCATCCAGCTTTGCGGCTTGGCCCGAAACACCATGTTCACTCCTAGCAGCGTCAGCATCACCACCGCATAGCCAGCCACGCACAGCGCACAGCTGCAAGGCAGTTTACAAAGCACGACATTTTAGGTGCAAAACCTACATTTCTCCCACTACATTCTACAAGATGCCTAACACAGACTGACCTACTTAATGTACACAAAATTCATTATCAAACTGACTGCTTAGCAGCACTAAAGAATGCCCCACTAAGTGAAATATGTAGCTTTCTTGTTTTCACTTACCTTTTACTGCATATTGCTCTAAGCTATTGACATAGGTTCATTTTTGTTACCTACTTCGTTCATAGTAGTATCACTGTATTTTACTGCTAGCACTCAACAGAATGGACAGCAAAGCTTGAAGATGATAAATGAGCTTCAAGCAGCAGTGTATGCCTTTTGCATCTCTTGTACACAGCTCCAACAGCTTGATGATCCATCTGAGCCTTAGAATTTGCTTTCATCACAGGTTTGCGGTATCGATAGGGAAGCTGGTAAGCAAATGGTGGGTCGGTGCTTGTAGGTGTAATATGCACCTTCTAGGCCTAGTGCTTGCCTAGAAATTGAAGGCTTCTCAAGTCAAATGCCAAACACTTTTTGTGATGATAGATGCTCGAATGACAGCACAATAAAAAAATAAAGAGACAAAGGTGACCTTTGCTCGCAAGAAATTAGGAGTACCTCTATCGATAGCCCTTATGAATGGCACATTATGCATCTATTATTTCGGCTGCATAACCCCATGAAAGCAGCAAGGCGATTTCTTTAAAAGCAATTACCATGTGAATGCAAAACCTTCGTAGCCTGCAAGCGTTGCTTTAAAAGGTGCCACACAGTTGGGCAACTCATCACTAAACTGTCTGAAGAGTAGCTTCACATCTACCTTTTCCCTCAAGATTAATGGTGCCAGCAAGATAAATACATTGGTCAAGACAGATTCTTACAAGATCCAAATGACCCAGGAACCAGCATTTTCCAGTTTCAACCAAAGATAATTGTTGCATGCCAGCAGTAGCATGCACAGGCAGACCATAAGACGACATGCACAACCATTTTTAAAACAGCCATGAAGAGAAAAAAGAAACGGAAGAAATGGAAAAGAAAAAGAAAGAAGAACCCACACCTTTGCATGTATATCACATAGAACCACTTGTAGACCCATCGGGGCGTCGTCCCTGCTATGGGTTTCTGCAGGGCCCAGCTGATGACGACACACGTGCACACAGTGAAGATGAACCAGACAAACACGAAGCGCCACCAGTGAGAATGCACTGAGACACACATCGGTATCAGCCACATTCCTACCATGGACACCCTCTGAAAAAAGAAAATTAAAAGGATGCCATTCGGGACTGCTAAGCAAGCAGGTGCAAACATACACTGCTTTGAGCAGGTATCTTGGCATTATTAGAATGAAACCCTTATATGGCCAGTCAGCAACAAAACCAGAAGTTAGGTGTCGTCCAGAGAGTGGTACCAAAACCCCCATGACTCTCATGATGCCATCAGCGGCGCCTAAAATACTACAGACACAGTATGATAGGTAAAAAATATTCGGACTAACACCAAATTTCACAGAGCTCTCTATAACCAAACAAAATTGAGCTGAAAAGAAAATTCAGTTAATTAGGGTTAAGGTGGGAATCAAACCAGTAGTAGTGACAATAAATGATAATAAAAAAGAAAAGGAAAACAAAATAAGACAAAAGGAAAACAAACAACAATTACAATGAGACATTCACACTTTCACTCTCAAAGCACATAGGCAATCGTAAGTGCCTCCTGAAACTTTCGTGTACTGGGCAAAAAGCAGCCATATTACATATATCTGAGGCGACTAATATATTCCCACCAGAGAAATTGTGGCTGCATTTCTACTTGATTTAATGAAAAAACATGAGGTTTAACTCTACAAGCTCTGCCAGAAACCGCATTTAGTGTAACATTTGACAGCATCAGAAACAGGCAAATTATAATTTCAAAAGTTTACTTCAGACCTTGAATGCTTACAGAACACTAGTTCAAAGTATTTTCTGTTCGAAAAATAAAAACAGCCTGTCCCCAAGTGAAAATGTGCTGTAAAGCAACATACCCATGTTACCCAGAAGGTTTTCTACTTTTTCGCTTGTAATGCTAGTTTGGTCTCAGGTGTGCCTTATATCATCTTGAATTTCATGATTCCTCTCTTACAGTGATTCTTCTGGACCCAGTGCTTAACTCGATGTCTATGTTCAGTCTCTGACTACAGGACCTCCTTCTGTTTAGTGTTCATCCATGTTGTATTGCGCTTGATAAAACAATAAAACTGATTATAATTTGCGCAGAAATACAAAGCCATTGTTGTCTGCAAAACCTGCTTTTGAAAAAGCAGGCTTAATTATCCATGCAGAATGGTCTGCTTGTCTATAAGATTTGGGCGAATTCAGCATTGAAAGAAGCCAGCATAGTGGGTCAGCAAGCCAGGCGGGTGCTGTATGCCATATTATTTTAATCCATTTTGTTACAGATTAAAAGAAAAAGCATTCTGTTCAGCTCTGGCTGAAGTGGATTCTTTATCACTCGACTGCTATTACACTGTCCGTACAATATGGCTGCACATAAAGCCACTATAACCTCATCTGCTCACACTAGACGATGATGCCGTTCAAGGTAGAAGTAATAGGCGAGATCACTTTTTTGGGGCTCTGTCTCGCAGACAATGACAGTATTTCATTCCTGCTGAATAAACTGGGCGAGTATCGGAGCTAGATGCACTGATTTACAGGCACAGCTACAACATCCAAACGCAGAAAAGACAACCATTTGGAAACGAAAAAGATTCAATACCTGGCAGCATAACAGAACAGATTACGGCATAAATAGCCTACACACGCCTCAAGAAGGCAAACAGATGATGTGCACCAGCACCATGTTTGATGTGTTGTCACTAGCATACAGATTAGTAATGAAGATGGTAACTACTTGGGAGAAAACTCCCAAACAATTACTAACAAGTTTCTGGGCTTAAACATGTTCCGACATTTTATCATGGCCGTAAATACATTCACCTGAAAAAACTGTGTGCCCACAAGAGGAATGGGACCTTCTGTTATTAAAGACATCCCCCACAAGACCATTCTTTCTTTTTCGTGCCGCCTATCAGGTGTCCTATTTCAAATAACCCTGATTTCTATGTGGGTATACATGTGCCTTAACATGTGAAGCACAATAACAGTCACTGATAAATGCATGCGCACTGAAAAAAAATGCCGAGTACATCTTGGGGTTTAGAAACATTTGCCTGTACGTCTTGCAATACATATATAAAGCGTTATAAGCACATAGTGTACAGGCTCCTGCATAACGAAAAGGAACCTTTCACATTCAATTAAAATAACACTATAATTATGTTTGACAAGCACTCTTTTTCCTTTTTTCCAGCTAGCTTCTCATGGTGTAGAATATCCAAAAGTAATTTTGAACTTTACTAAGAGATATAACCAAAACATTTACCTTCATGCTCCCTTTCATACCTGAGGGAGCTTTACATATCCCAAAGTGAAAATTTTACTCTTAGACTTCATATGGCTTTACCGAAATGATCATCTTGAAAGAATGTCCACCTCTCCAGTGTAACACACAAGGCAAAAACACACACCAAAGCCAACAGCGATTATAAAAAGTTGGTTGGTTTGTGGGGTTTAACGTCTCAAAGCGACTCAGGCTATGAGAGACGCCGTAGTGGAGGACTCCGGAAATTTCGACCACCTGGGGTTCTTTAACGTGCACTGACATCGCACAGCACACGGATGCCATAAAAGGCCTATAAAAGGTCAGCAGCATTATTTCTGTTCGCACTTGAGTAAAGTAACTAAATGGCACACAAAAATCAACCCCATCTGAAATAATTTTGACATGAGCTTACCTGGTATGACTTGAAATGCAGCTTTTTCCATTGCACCAGGATTATTTGGGCTATGACAACAGACACTAATAGAATAAGTATCATGTAGGCGTGCATCTTTTCATGGCCTCGGTGCTTCTCGTGCAACCGGGCATGTTCGATCCTTTGGGGAAAAAATATGGGGCGAAGGAGGTGAGGAAAAAGGTACAGCAAATGTGGTCAAGAAGTCAACTACAACTCACACAGGTTCACAACTGCAACCCGAAAACGTATACTTATCTTGCATAGCTGCAGTTACAGCCATGCGCACTTCAATGTTTTTTTGTTCTTTTTTTAATGCAAACGCATTTTTTGCTTCATGCTTCGTGTGCACACCCTTTGCACTGGCACTTAAGAAAAAATCGTGGCCAGGAACCGAATCATTATCCAAGCAGTTCAGCTTAATAGAGCGTGGTGGTAGGCCAGTTAGTTGGTGGGCCATTGTAAGGAACAAAACCGCAGAAATGGCTCCCTGTGTTGTCGCCTGGCCTCGTCCCTGCCGATTCGGCAGATCAGCTTCCTTGATCTAGGCGTGAGAGCACTATACTGTCGCCGCAACCGGTCACACTTCGTGTAAAAAACTGCAACACGCTCTCGCGCAGTACAGTAAACACAGTCCTCTACACAAAGTCTCAACTGCAAAACACTTTCGCGCTCTGCAGTGACCATCGGTAAAAAAGGCCCCGTCCCCAGACAGTTCACGTTATTCTTGGAAATAACGGAGTGGTAGTGATAATGGTGACAGTAAAAGAAATGACAATGACGTCACATCGTCAAGATTGGCGAGATCCGTAAAACTAATGACGAAGCGGTCGACCCGCTACAGGCTCAGCTCCAACAGCAATAAAACAATTTAAACGCAGAATTAGCGTTTTCAAAGCATAGGGTTTCGGAAGGAAACATCGCCACTAAGATCTTGACGCAATCAACTGAAACCACTCACCTCGCTCTCTGATCATCTGGTAATTTTGACAGGTCTAAACTCTGCAAAATAGAGCAGGTGAAGGTGAACTTTAAGGACAAGTAAAAACATTGTTAAGACGGAGCACTCTCTACTGTGTCTACACAATGCAACGAGACAACACGGCTTGATGATTAGCTCAGTCCAAATGCACCTGTGGCGCTATTTTCATATTTGTCCTCTTGCCACGACGTGTAGAACATGATTTCCATGCACTTTATAAGTGCTGCACATACGCGTTTACGCTGAGTTTTGTTGCTGTCCCAGAAAAGGAAAGACCTTGGTAACGACAGCTCCAAAGGTGCAACTGCAGCCGATCTTGTAATCTTGTCAACCAATTACCGGTTAAGAAACCGGGAAGATGCTGTGCGAATCACACCATGATTCAGCAAACTGTTAATCTGGGGATCACCGATATCAAGAACTAACTGCGCAAGACTAAAATATACCGCAAGGGTAAAGTGAGCGAAATACTTACGTCGTTTAATAGCACATCTAGGCTGATCTGTCCGTGGTGATGTGCCATCTTGAGAGTGGCACCATCGCTTGAGCCCCAATTTGTATAGACATGTTCTTTTGTGTGCTTTTAGCTCGGCATAGTCGCATGGTGTCGCCACAAAATATATCCCAAAATCATGCATTCAGAACAATTTAAATAGAAACAGCGCGCATACTGCGCTGAAATAGAGGTTGCCTGAGGAATATTTTAGCAAAAATATATTGCTGTGCCAGCATCATATATTTGCAGAGCAGTTTCAGTTTCGGTTTTCAGTATTTTCTCTTCTGTTGATTTACGGGTTTAATTTATGCGCCCAAGTTAGGAAAACATGCAGTAAAAAGCGTTAGCAATTGTCGATTCTAAGCGATTTGCGTTCATAAGTTTTGCAAAATCTTCGTACCCTGAAGCTCAACTGCCTTCCAGAAATAGCTCGCCCCATGCGCGGACCACGGCCCAAGACCCAGAATAGACAGCAGACATCCTCCCACTCACTCTAAACACTTCTGCCACTGCTCAAACAACTCCCGGAAGTGATCGGCTTCGCATTTCGCCATGACATCCACGCTCACCGTCGAAACGCCTCAACAGCCCAAATCTAGAAGCGTAAGCAAGAACAGCTCCATCAGCAGTCTCTACACGGAGGGCAGCAATGTGGAGAGTGGCTACATGTGCGCACTGCAGGAGCGGCTCCTCGCCGAGTGCGCCGGCCTCACCAAAGACAGCGACTGGCAGCAGGCGCTCGTGCTCGAAATCGGTTGTGGATGCGGCGACACTACGCGACAGCTCTCCGACCGCCTCTCGCCGCTACTCATCCGCGGTGTTCTTGGCATAGACGCGAACCAAGAAGCCATCGACTACGCCTTCTCAGTTCACGCCGACGAGAAGACAGATTTTGCCATGGCCAACGTGGAAGACCAGAACACGTTCGAGCTCAAATGGGGCGGCCGTTTCGACTGGCTGTTCTCGTCGCACGCCTTGCTCTTTGTCAAGGACCAGGCAAAGGCACTCAGGAACTTGATGTGGTGTCTGAGACCAGGAGGCCGTTGTTTCATCGCGGTGCCAGCAGCGAAACCAACAGACCTTCACTCGGCAGCTGCCAAAGTAATACAGTCCTCAACATGGAGCAAATACTTTGAGGCAAGTTATATATACAATTGCATTACACTTATCGGCATGCACGACAGCTGACAGCAGCCCAACACTTACTGTACCAAAGGGCTAGCAGTGGCAGCTTCCTTGGTTTCGTTTGCTTCAGCTGTAATCAACATAAACAGACCAGATTCTAATCTAGAAATCTAGAATTTTGTTGTGCTGGCGTGCCATCTAAGTCACTTTCACTTGATTACAGTGTGTATGACAACACTCGATACAACTAATAATATGAAAGCCGAGGTGTGAATTTGCTTTTTGAAGTAGAACGAGGTCACTAGAGCTATTAAATGTCACACATTAATAGCCAATCGAATTAGAAAATTTCCATTCCTGTGCATACTTCATTCAATGCATCAGAAAGCATGCATTCGCTATCGCAGTGTGTTCACTGCCCGTGCTGCAGTTTACATTGAATGAAACAAGCAAGCACAGTTTAACATACATCTGCTCAACAGTGTATGTGCAACTGACCGATAGAAACTGCAACAGCACAAAATTCGGCAGATGAAGTCATTGCTGTAGCCTGGTTACTTTAAGATAGGCAAAATACTTAACTTTTTTTTTATGCTGTGAAAGCAATACAGCACATGCTAAGCTTGTAATGGTTAAAAAAGAACTTGCTATCCATTCTCACGACAGCTGCATGCCACTGTGTAGTGTGAACAAGACCTTGAGTATGCTGAATAAGATTATTTAATTGCTTGTACAGGCAATTCCAGACCTGATTGCAGATATGGCTGATAAGAACTTCAATCGTCTTTGGTTTCATCACCCGCAAGCGGATCGCATTTACTCTGCTCTCCTTGAACAAGTTGGCTACGAAGTGCTGAAGACTAAGCAGCTGGAGTTCAAATACAACTTTGCATCTACAGCAGAATACAAAGGTAACTTGAACAGTTCACACAGCCAACACAAGTTCCAACAGTATATTAGTGTTCTATGTACTGAGCATTGTTGCTTTGATGGGCGCTAACTTGCATGTCACAAGCACGACGTTTGACCCGTTGCTTCTGCTGGTAGTGTCCTGAGGGCATTTGTTTCAGCTAATACAGCAGTATTAAGGGTCCTTTACAAATATTTCTTCATAAGTAACAATTGCAACTGGCTTCTTGGGCATTGCTAGCTTTATCGCAAATGCGTGCTCTTTACAGATATCGCTTGAAATATATACAGTGACTAAAAGCAAGTGGTCGCAGCTTCTTCAGGTGCTGATGCATAACAGCCAATTATTGGCAAAAATTGCTTCGCACTAATCAGAACAGCCTAGCAGATGACGGCCACTCGAACAGCAGCGATTTTCAGCATTTTCAGGTTGACAAACGTGGCAACCAATAGGAGCGGAGGCCGACTGACAGTTTTGTGACAGCTATTGTGATATGATCGTTAGAATTCAAAAGGAGGACCCAGCATAAGCTTCTCAAGTCAATATTTTTAAAGCTTCATGTTACTTCATGCATTTGCAATTTTCTTTGCAGAATTCCTTGAGACAATGTTTGCGAAGCCGATTCAGCTCATCCCAGATGCAAAAAGGGCCACATTTGTTCGTGAACTCGCCAAGGCTGCTCTGAAGAAGATGAAGAAGAACAAAGACGGCACATACACCTGGATTGTAAAATATGTGGTTGTTCTAGCAAGGCGGCCAGAGTTACTTTGAAAAAGAAAATTTTCACCAGGTCAACACTGCCACCCGACTCTGTCAGTGTTAAAAGGCAAGTAAGTACCCATATGAATTTAAGGACACTGCCATTCAGTGTTGCAAGAACAGTGGTTGTAGCATTTGCACACGTTTTGTGCATTTCACGCCCAGACGCTTGCAGTAATTGCTGGTAAAGCTAGTAACAAACTATTCGCAAACAAGTGCTGCTCTGTACAACTAGAACGACAAAATAACTTGTACGTGGTGTAAATTGCAATAAAAATCAAGTGCGTTATTGCATAAGAAACAATGCCTTCCATATACGCATCCGATTTACTTACAGCTGTAAGCTTTCAGTGTCAATAAAGCACAAGTTTTCAACGACGCCTCGAGCAGTGCAGTGCTAACACTGACGGAGGAAGAGCACATAAAAAGACAGCATGAAATCCAAACAAATGCACGGTACTAAGAATTGACATTTATTGTGACAAACATGCAAGTTCGGAATGGGCGATTTTGTGTCCCGGCCAAATCCATCTCTCCATGGTCAAAGAGCAGGTTGGCAATAAATATACTGTGCCACGCGATGATGTCAAGAAACAGCGTGGGAGCCCCAAAAAGAAGATAAATGTGCATGGCACAGACTGCAATGATGGCTAAATTAGGGCACTGACAATACAAAACATAAAAATGCGCAGCTGGGGAAAAAGAATGTCCTTACACACATATGTACACAGGTCACCGTCTTGCACTACTGGATGGAATATTCAGCAACAAGTGCTCAATCACTGAGTCTTCCGTTTCTTCTTTCGGCCTTCAGAAATGCTGCCATCCATCTTGCGTTTTCCCTGGAATACACGTTAGCCACAGTAAATGCTTCTGCTACGAGCAATACACAGCCTTACGCTCGCGAAAGCACTGCCACAAAGAGAAGATAACAAAATTTCTGACATGTTTTCTTTTTTGAAATCTCGCACAAGACAACAATGTACACGAATCACACAGCGGAATTCACTTACACCAGCTAAATAATTTACAATTGAATTTTTTCTCGTGCGATTTCGGTTTCAACTGCTGAATGACAGCTGTGACGTCATACACGTGCTTTGGTCACGTGAGTGATGAAAACAAATGCAGTCATTACTTATTCATGTTTTGCAGTATTATCTCTTGGGCAGGCTCGCTCGCATAAACATTCACGCAAATGAAAATGAACAAAGCAGCGGTAAATACTGCTGTTTATATACCAACATGACCTCAGCACAAGCACATCTATGGCATCACAGCTGCCTATCGGCGGTTAAAGCCAAAACCGAAACTGTATGGGCGACAAATTTGATTTATAAATTAATTTACTGGTTTTTTTCATAATCTACAGGCTATACTTGTGGCCAGCTTTTTGTGGCTATGTAGGCAAGGATATGGGTCTCATGGTTTTAGTTTTAGCTCCGTCTTTACGAGATAGCTTTGGAGCCACCAACGACACAAATGTGTTTCTTTGCACCACTGAAAGCCTAAGTAAACATTAATTCACAGTTAATGAGTGTCCCACACCAGATACATTGTTACACACCGTTAGCATCTCAATTCGTCAGCTAATTAGATGCACATTAAGGTAAGATGGCAATGTTGCAATGCTATTTTCTCAACACATCATATGCAATTACAGAAGAGAGGCCATAGCAGGCATGAAGCATTCCTTTGGAAATCTATTATCACATAAGTTTAGTTTTTACTTTAGGGCAACCAGCTCACAAACCATCACAACCGCTCCTTGTCTAGCATGTTCCCAAAGGCCCTAGGATCGCTGCACCGTGTATTTCACTGCAAACGTCGCTAGCTCTTGAAACCTGTTTCATGCTTAGCTTGATATATTGCCATCATGACTAACAGCCTTCACTCTAAGAAAGCAACTAGATGCGAAAAAATGAGGGGGCTCACCTTGGGTGTACTAGGGCGGCCACCACCCCGCCGCTTCCTTTCAGCCTTTTCTTTCTCCTCCAGCTCCTGGTTTTCTCGCTCTATGAGAGTGATGAGCGTGTTGCAGCGCCTCTGCAACTCCTGCACATGGCATTAACACATGGCATTAACACATGCCAAAGAGCTGAACTAACAAGGCAAGGCCCCAGTTTTGATATGAAAGACAAAAGCACCGTGTGGAAGTGCCTACACCTAGCGAAGCAATGCTTAGCGCACCTACTTCGAATTTAATTCGCCACTCAGATCATCTAATTTTTTGCTGCTTCTAGAAAAATGAGCTACTGGCATGCAACATTCCAAAAGGGAAAACAGTGGAGATGGAGCATGGCGCATTGTACCACGTTTACTCACATAACTTATAACTGAAAAAAAAAAAAAAAAAAAAAACGAAAATTTGAGGGGAGTGGGGAGTGCATTCATTTTAACACTGTAATATGGCATAAAACCTTATTGCTATACTTTTTCTTAATGCAAGAAAATACGTGCAAAGACACGTATCACTCAAATCACCTAATTTCCCTTTCACTTCATAAAAATGCCAGTTAACATTTCACATGCCAAAGCTCAACTAATATGGCGAGGCCGCAGTTTCATAACGAAAGACAAATGCACTGCGTGGAACTGTCACAAATACTACATTTACTTATAAAACATGCACTTTTTCCCCAAAGAATTTCTGAAAATTGGGAGGGTATCATTCATTACACCTCACTGATATGTTTTTATAACAGTGTTGGAAAAAACATGTCTATAAAATCATATGAACCAAGACACCTGTTTCCCATTTATTATGTTCTTTTCCCAGCATTAACTTTCATTTCGACCAAATGCAAAGCAAGCTATCATGTAAACACCGACCCGGCTACAGCTTTTGCCTCATGCGCTGATTTTCCACAAAGTTTGCAGTAGAGCTGTGCACGGGCTCGGGCTGGCCCGAAAGCCCGCACACAGCCCGCAGGCCAAACTCGGTCCACTCGGAAGCCCTCTTTCTTGGGCTCGGACCGGGCCCGGGCCAAGGTACAGCCTCGTCCACTTCTAGCTATAACACGGTCACTGCTTTCAAGGTGTCATTGCATCCGACCCGGCCACGCAGTAATCTAAAGTGGCTGGCCATGTGAAGCAGCACATCCATGTCTCTGTGTGCTTGCATCGCTTTGCATCGATATCTGCCTGCGTCAGATACAATGTTGCTTTAAGAGCAGTGACCGTGTTCTAGCTAGAAGTGGACGACCCTGTACATTAGTCTCGGGCGAGCCAGGCCAGACACTCCAATCACGACCACATGCAACTTTTGCGGAAGTGCACGAATACGGCCATAGTGCGATAACCAAAATGCACAGCATTTTCCCGCGTCCTCCCCACGCGAAAGCATCCGAGTTCTTTCCCAGCTTCCACCCGCCTTTCCCCCTAGCCCAGAACGTATCTTTACTAGCCGTCAGTGACCGAGCAGAGGTCCAGGATCGCCGCAAATGCCCGAATTCAATGCATAATTTGTAGTTTTTGCACAAAAAGTTAAATTCTACGTATGTGCTGTCTCTCTATATATTCAGTATATTTGTCATTTCAAACATGAGAACTCAACATTTCGAGACCTTTGATAAAATTATCGTGAAATTATTTTTTTCTGTATCATCGCCTCAACTGCAAATATGACATGATGGGCCGGGCTGGGCTCGGGCCTTAAATTTGAGCGTCAGGCCGGGTCGGGCCAAGCTCGGGTATGTAGCATAGTGCCCGGGCCGGGCTCGGGCTCAAAATTTAAGCCCTGTGCACACCTCTACTTTGCAGGCCACTTGCGTTATAATTACAATAAGCACTAGACTCTTCATGTATTTATTAACTAAATGGTAGAGCATATTTGCTTGGTTGGATGAAAATGTACAGAAACCTTTTTTTCTTTCTCTTTTTTACAGACGGAAAATGCTAGTGCTGCAGCATTCCTTGCAATCATGTAAACAGTATACACCTGGTTATAAAAGCTAAACAGCAAAAACTATCAGAAAATTTTAGTGTTTTGTAATGGTGACGTGAAATGTGGATGTGCATTGCACACTGCAGTTAAATATTAGCATTACACAGCTGACTGACGGTGGAGAATTACTGTACTGCAGTGTACGCGGCTTGTTAATGCTGGTTCGCACAGTGCAAACTAACGACTCACTACTCTATTAGGCGGAAGAAATATCTTCTGAAAACAAACACCAATGGTAACGCATGAAGCTTGAACCTTTTTTTTACACACTCCCCAGTGTCTCTCCCTGCCATCCTCAGTGCAAAAATTGAAGCCAAGAAGAGCATGACGAAAAGAATGCTGGCGCTCTTTTAAAAGACGACAGAGCATCTACAGCTTGCAAACTATGAGCATGCTGCGGCTGAATCATGGGCTTAAAGATTCTAATCATGAGATTCATGACAGCTTCACCAGTATCAAGAAAGCACTCATAGCAACGAAGGCTGACGACGCACCACGTCGACCAAACCAAGGTGGTGGCCACAAGCTGCAGTGTTGCCAGACCACCAAACAGTTTTGCATCATAAGGAATAAAAAGCGCTCTTTTTTAAGTGCTCAAACAATTCTCTCAGAGTTTGCCTTGCCTTTAGCCCGGAAGAGAATTTGCAAGTTGGATGATTGGCGCACACTGTTTGCCCCATGTCTTTTTTACAGCGGCATCCCTCAGAGCTCGAGTTGCGGCAAACACTGCTTTTTGTTGTTCATTCGATACCTCCACATTTGGATAATTCGACAATTTTTCGCAGTCCCGAGAGTGTCGAATTAACGAGCTATTACTAATGAAAATTTACGCCATACAAACATATTTAGAGCTACTATTAATGCGCTACCTGCACGCACACCATTCATACAAGACTGCAGCTCATAGCTGGGGTCATCTAAAGCATTCAAACCTCGGTAAGTATCAGCAGTACTTACTACCTTCTAACGAAGTCTACTTTCCTGACTAAAAAATCGTCATATAAGGTGTTCAAATTTGATGCTGGAATAAGCCTAATTTTTACTGCTGAAAGCGAAGTGGGCCACACTGCACAAGACGAGCTGCCTTTTCCAGCAGCAGCTCAAAAATTTGACGACAGAACTAGAACGAAGATGCAACGCGTGGTAAATCTTGCAGAGTGGCACTTGCAGCACAGAGTCAAAGCCCCTGCAAAATGCCATAGAAAAGAAACCCATAAAGCCAATTTCTTTCACCCATATTTTAGGACATTCTTCTTAGTACGCTGAAAAAGAGTACTACAGTGAATACTGCCACATGTATTTTGGAACTGGTGTGGCCCGTCACAATATTCACAACTGCAATGATACAATGGCAGGGCAGTGTCGAAGACTATGCCTGGCAACTGAAAATGTCAATGTGCATACTAACCCCCTAAAGCTAAACCCTACCAGCTTTCCCTCCTTCTTAGTAGTACACAAATGTGCACTCTTATGCCCCCTTTCCCCAAAATGAAAGTTGCGTGGAAGCTTGGGGAGGGGGGAATGGAGACATGGCACATGGAAAATGCAACTCACGGCTGCCGTTCGAGACTTTATGAACCAGTCGAAGCGGAACTGCGGTGCCTGCCGTATGGCAGCTCGAAGCTCGTCGTAGACGTTTTCGCGGTCAAAGCCCAGCTTGTGCAGCATGCAGACAAGAAACCGGTCCTCCTCCTCGGTGTAGTTCTTGCCCTTGTTGGTGCCGTAAGCCATGCGCAGCTGGTGGAATGGTGCCCGGTAGCGGCTCATCTTGGCCTCCAAGGCACGCTTGATGGACGCCCGTCGCTGGATACGAGCCTCGCCCTTCTCTATCTGCCCCATGAGCCGCTCAATATCCTGCAGCTCATGGCAGCGCTCCCAGAAGACAGCCGAGTACTCCATTACCTGCGAGGAACGCGATTATAGGTACGTTTTCAACTGAGTCTCTCTAGCCAAAAGATGTTTGGCTTGCATGTATCTTCCACAATTCTGATCTTTCTTTTTATAACACCCCTTATGCATCTCTTGCAGTTTAGCGATGCATTGACATTGGTTGCAAATTTTCTTGGCTGCTTTACACAGAAATGATTTCTGAAAGGCAACAAGCAAGGACTAATGAACTGGAGAGAAAAACAGCGCAAACATAAGAGGAAAAAAGGAGGTTATCGTTTGCTGTTTTAACATCGTGCAAAAGCAACTATTTAACGTTAACAGGATTTCTTCAACCAGCTCATTATACATGCTCCCTGCGCATTTGTCTTTGTGACCAGCAGGTAACTGTACCTGGTGCAGCAGCAACGACTTGCGGCTCATGAGAGTGACAATCTAGGGCGCTAATGCCATGGGACACATGAAAATTGGAACATTTAGATACCGCTTTGGCACCACTTGGCACAGGCAAGTCAGCAGGGCTTTCGCTTTAATGTCACAACCTGCCTGCATGCATTTCACCATTTCCCTGAAAATTCATGATAAAATTCTGCAAAGCCCTGGGCATGCACTCATCACCATTCAAGCAGTATATATAACGAAAACACAACAGAGCAAGAAGCACACTAAAACTACTTCCCCGAGAATCTTGCGAAAAATCACCAGGTACTTGCCTCTTCGGGTGTCTTTCCTTCCACATCTCTAGCAATGCTCTCAATGTCATCACGGCCATATTTTTCATTCGCCTTGATGAACTGGTTGAAGTCCCGCCGAGCCCAGTTGGTGAACCCCTGAAAGACAATACACACTCAGAAGAAAATTTTAATAAAAGAATTGCAATAACTTGAACCTCCACTCATTGGCAGCTCCCTTTGTGAAATAAGCTGGCACATTTCCGAACAACTAAACATTTGTTGCATACAAGATGTGTTAAAAAAGAAACCGAACTTCTGCTAAAACATCTTTACTGGCCGTGCCACAAAGCCTTCCCCGAAATTTTCTTACTGCATCCTCCCATCGTTTCTGTCACTTCTCCCCCCCCCCCCTTTTTTTTACTGCCGGCATATTACACCCCGCTAAAAATATTTCTGACTACACCGCTTATCTTTACTGCTTATTGCACAGCATTTTAAGCAGAAAAAAATGGTAATAAAGGCATCGATTCTGTGAGGACAAACATTTCACCTCTGTCAAGAGTTTCTCCTTCTCAGCCAGCTCCTCCTCAGTGAGTGGCTCAGACTCGTCAATCTTGGCCTGTTCATCCCGCTGGATACGTCCGGCATCTGATCCGAGGTCAGGATTCTTTGGGACCTAAGTGTAAATGGACAGTGGCAGTCGTGCATTTCTTAGTTAATTGCCTATTACAGACTCTCAAGCTATACCACAATAATGATCCAAAAGAAAGAAGTGCAGACATTGAGCAGTGTTGCCAAGCACAGTAAAGCCGACTGCAAAAATCACATGAGGAACCTAGAAACGTTTGTACCTAACCTGTGTACAACTTTAAGCAAGTGGTAAAACTACGCCAGTCCACCCAGTTGCCAATGGTCGGATAAAGTTTAACTAAAGCTTAAAGTGGGTAGAATAACACCACCTGAAAATACACAGAATACTTATCTGACATCATTTCTACACATTACCTCATGTTCCTGCGGTACAAGTCTTAACAGTATTAACAGTAGTGACTATTCGTATCCTGAAAATAAATATATAAAGCTGTAGGAACGCAGGCCTAAAGCTGTCATATAGACAAGTCGCATGCACTAACTCTTGTGGCTTAGCAATGCAATTAATTTTTTCCCAAAAAAACTGCCAGTTAGATCCAATTGTTTACACCTTCTGCAGCAGGTACCTATTATGTAGTACCGGAAACAAAGATCTTGGCTTTTGTGGTGACCTCAATATGAAACTTAAGTTTTTTGAATATTTTGAATTCGTAATCACATCACACTCCACTCTCCCTCACATACCACACACACACACACACACACACAAAAAACATTTTCCAGAATACCAAGCAGAAGCATTTTTAAAAAGCAAAACCCAGGAGACCAAAGGTAGGTTTCAATTAACATACGACATCAGGGACACGACCACAAAATCTACCATGTGTGCATTATGGGGTTAAACTGGCAACTGTAGGTGACAGCTGGGGTCACTAAGACACTCGGTTATAAGAGGCACTTGAAAATGATTTGGCTGGTTTTCCTATGTTTGCCATGTTAACATTGCATACAAAAGACATGGTTGCAAGAGACACTCAGTTACCAAAGACAACTTTTGCAGGTCCCTAAAGTAACTTCTTTACTATTTATAAGAGACAATTAACCCAGGTACGCTCATGCAATGCAGCTGACTCGTACCAACTCGTATGTGCGGCAGTTTAGATTCCCTTAACCAAATTCTGTTCCATATCAGTGTCCTGTTGTGTTGCACTATGTCAGGAACCAAAAGGGAGTGCCTCCTCTTGACTGGAACGTCAAAATGTCCCCGTTGTTTCAGCTACTGTCATTACATTCCTGTGTGACTGAAACAACCGGGACATTCTGACTTTCCAGTTAAGTGGAGGCACTCCTTTTTGGTTCCAGACATAATGCAACAAAACAGGACACTGATATGGAACAGAATTTGGTTAAGGGAATCTAAACTGCCGCACATACGAGTTGGTAAGAATATTTGGTTACAAGAGACATCTTTTTCAGGTTCCTTGAGTGTCTCTTGTAACGAGGTTTTACTGCATTTGTCTGAAATGACCAAAAGCAAGCTCGAAGCTTTGACCTACAGCAAACACAGAGCACATATAGACAACTGAACATCTAGTGATGAAATCTTCCCAATTAAGAACATGAAAAAGGAAGCTTTAAAATTCATTTACGCTGCAACAAAGCATTACATTGCTGCAAAATTAATAGAAATGACCAGAAAACTGAGGAGAATGTGCCGTGAAGTTTCAGTAAATCTAAAGAGGCTGAAAAATAACCCGGACTTGCATTGTGCACAATGCCATTCTTTATCAGCTCTTATACAATGTCTACCATCTCTTTTCAGAGGCAGCCATAACCACCATGAGAAACTGCAGGGCCTCACCTTGTATCCTATGGTCTTGCGATAGTAGTAGATCTCTTTGTCCAGCAGCTCAAACAGCCTCGGAGGAAAAAACTGGAAATCCTGGATGTTTGGCTGTTTGGGAGGTCTAGGTGCCTGCACGAAAATATGGAACATAATTGTCAACACCAATGCAAAGTATGATATGCGCCGCAAATGAGCCAAGTGAACTTGACGTGTCACCTTGGGGGCTTTTGGTTCGCTCACACGCAGGGCCTCCCTGAAGTACGCGTCGACTGCATAGTTGGCCTTACGCTCCCGCTTGGGCGGTTCGATCCAATTCAGCCCCCCGCTCTGAAATAGTGACAAAAACAAACATCTGTAACAAGAAACAACACCGCACGATTTTTCTTCTGAAATGTAAACACGTCAAACCTGCAAAAACTATCAATCTGACTAGTGGCAGTGACAGTCAAACCTCTACTATACAGAATCTCATGAGAGATCAAAAATTATTCCTGCAACCGGGAACAACAGAATCTGCTTAAGGCTAGTGGAATACACTGACATCCATGCCACCACTCAAGGTGCATACCACATGACTGACAATCAAGCGAACAATGTACAGTCATACATGAAAGCTGATGGGACGCAGACCCCCAGAAGAAAAATTACTTCTGCATTGTTTAACTAGCCAGTCAGCTGGTATTGGAACAGATGGCACAAACGTGGCCTTAATAAAACTTTGCTTTCCATCAACATAGTTTGCCTCACCACAGAGAAATAACCACTCTTCAACGAATACACACTATGCAAACCCGTTTGTAGCAGTGCGGGCTGTGCACCACCACCACAACCACGGCATCAGCGATATGCAAGCTGCACTTAGTGCACTAAGGTGCTACCACAGCTCGAATTTGTAATGCCTGTAGTGGTGCGGGAAAGCATTTGAAACATCTGAACTTCTGCACATTGTGCACTCAGGCCAGAGAAGATATTTACAGTTCTGTAGAATCCCGCAATTCATATCAAACGTGATCATATCACCAGGGTTCTATTCTACAGTAGAGCCCCTCTATAGTTCATCTTTACTATCTTAGTGTCAATATTAAAACAGTAGTTGGTGATGGCATGGCTCTAAGGAAGCTGTATGGTAAGTAATTGGCTACTTACTATTTAGCATGTAGTGCTGGTTTGTGCAAGAAACATTCAGGAATAGCTTTCCTATCTACCTGTTATCATCCCTTTATGTAACAGTTATTTATTTTCGGTCATATTTTGTAATCACACTTTTAATGCCATTTACGTCCTTGGAAAGTACCGCGTTTTCATAAATATAGCACGAGTTAAATTTGATGTGAAGACCAAAGCTTTCTGAGGACACGGGGTCATCTTTCTAGCCCTTAATGTCCTTTAGGAGACAACAGTTACGAAAAGAGCAATAAAATCGAGCCCAGCAGACCCGCCCACGCAGTGCCGCTGCACCTCCGCATCCTGCCGCCGCCAATGCCTCATGCTGCACTGTACTGCGAACATTCAAACTGCACTGTTACTGTCTACTTTCTCAGCCACTTGCGCTGCCTTTTATATCTCTGTTCGTAGCCAGGTTGACCTTTTTCTTTTCCCGCGTGCACCACGTGCTTTGCCACACACCCCCAAGGCATCCGAAAAGCTGGCTTCTCCTCACAGCTTAAAAGCCTAGTGGTTAGCCAACTCAAAACGTGTAGTTTCGTCCTGTGTATCTATTTGCTTCAGAATGTTGGCCTCGCAGCACCAGACGCTCTTTACTGCAATCGTCTTTTTTTATTAAAAACGGCTTTACTATAAACAAAAGAGAAAAATGCAAATTTGCCAAGAAGAAAAAAAATGGGACCACTATTTCACTTTACTATACAGTGAAAGCTCGTTATTTCATAACCTGATAATTCGAATTTTCCGATAATTGTAACTGCACTACATGCTTCGGCCAAGCCTCACAGAAGTATAGGTAAAAAAAGCTCATTAATGCTGTGTATCTCCAAATCAGAGAAGGAACGTGCAACCAGGTAAAACCATGCAAGGATGGGTAAAGCCAAAGTGGTGTCATGACCGGCGCGGCGGTCGATGGCGATAGAGGGAAGGGGTTGGCGATCATGGCGGCAGCTGCCTACTCTTTGTTCTGCGTAACTTCCGAAACTTGCTACTAAATGGCCATTAACTCAACCTCGTTATTTCAGAAATATCGACAAGGCTTACTGTCGCCGTGGTCACAGCCAACGCCCATGTATGGCTATGGTGTCAGACAAGCAACACAGGTCTAGCAGCGGTTAGGCCGTGTCCATGTTCGATTGGCACTATAGATGATCACCAAAATAGCACTCCTCAAATCAGAACTTCATGTTGCAGAGTTGACTGCGCACTTCTGACATGCACATAACACGTGTACCGAAACAAGGACGGCTTTACCTCCAACTTACTACTTTGTTTCGGTTTCACTTTTATGAGCTTCGCACTGTTTGCACCAGACCATGGTGATGGCATATCGGTCACGTGTCAGCCAGTTAATTGATTGTGACTGCACAATGTTTCGGAGTACCATTGGTGGTGTGCAGTTCAACTGCTCCAAAAGTCTGTGCTCGTCAAGTGGCGTTCAGCACACCATACGATGAAGCCTCAGAGGCAATGTAGGCTGCCCGTGAGGGGGAACCACCGCTCCCAAGATGCCTAGGGGGCCCTTAACTCTTTCCCTACGGCGGCCATTCAGCATCGTTAGCGGGCCGATTTCGCACGCTGATTTTTGAACCCACGAACACGCTATAATATCTAGTGTGTAGCTGGATAAGTGAAATTTCGATTTTGATGATGCTTACATTTTTCCCGTGAAGCAGCTATTTTTGAGCGCTATTCAAACACGCTGCAGCGTCTCAGTCGCATGAGAGAATGACGGCATCCGCGTCGACGACGCGCGCTTCGAAACGTCGCAAATCTGACGACTTACTACGCACTATCTACAATCGATTTTATCAATGACCCAAGCAAAAGCAACTCTAAAGATGCTGCCAATTATTGTCAGAATTCAGTTCCGACCCCGCTGACGACGGAAACCAGCCCAGAACTCCGGCGGCCACACTCCGGCCAGCGAACGATGACTTTGCGAACAAATTTTAAACCTTTCTGCGTCGCTCACGGATACACTATGCCATCTAGCGTGTAGTCGGGTAACTGAAACTTAGATTTTATTGCTGTTTACATTTTTTAGCACGAGGCGGCTATTTTTGAACACGCTCCGAACACGCGCCAGCGTCGGAGTTGCATGCGACAATGGCGGCATCCGCATCGACGATGCACGCTTCGAAACGTCGCAAATCTCATGATTCCGCGCTGTGTACAACCGATTTTGTCGATGACCCATGCTGCAGTGACTTCGAAGGTGCTGCCTTATTGTCAAAATTCAGTTCCGACCCCAATGACGATGGAAACCAGCCCAGAACATCGGCGGCCACACTTTGTTGGCCTGATATGCATGCGTCAGGGACCGCTTTGGATGTGTTTTTTTGTTGTTGTTGTTGTTGTTGGTATCATTTATCGCATTCCCAGGGTGTTAGCATCATTTAGGCATGATATCTTGCCTCGCGCAAAACAGGGAGTGGCGTTCTGCCCAAGAAGGGAACCGGGCATCCATTACAGCATGGCACTCTGCAGCCCTCGTTGATTGCTCATTATGCAGCAAGAACACTATTCAATACTGCATTTTTATTTTTTCGCAGAGAGTGGCCAATATAACGTTTAACGTTTTGCATATCAAAATGTCTTAAAATTTTTATTGTTTCGTTTACAAATGCGTTTCGTCCAGTTTTGTTCAATTTTTTTCTAAAATCTGGTTTTTGGGAAATTATATTGTGTTACAACCCGTATGCCTAAAAAGCCAATCTATTTAGCTTTCTTTTCGTGTACCGTATAAAATTTTAGACATGATAGTTTTTACAGAAAAAAAAATCTACTGAAACCTACAGAAAACGGTCATTTTGCCCACAGTAGGGAAAGAGTTAACATTTGACACTCCCGACAGTGTGCATGCAATAAAGCATTGATGGAGATGTGAAAAATAAGACACCATCCCTGTGTTCTAGTCTAAAAAGCAGGCGGCTCTTTCCATTTTTTTTAGGCATGTTCAATAATTCTGCATAATTCAAACTTTTTCTAGTCCCGTGAAGTTCGAATTAATGTGCTTTACTGTATATAAGTTTATTACGGCAAGGTTCTACTGTAATAATATTTCATGCATTGCTAAGAAGCATAAAGCAGAAGCACCGGAAAGAAAGGCTTGGCTGACTGCACGAATACCATTTTTATCTTAAGTTCATCAGTGCCCACTGGCATGCTTTTTTTCAATGGTCAAAGAGGTAAAAGAAAAGTATCAACAACCAGGATATCTTCAGCAACCCGCATATCTTCCCTCCAACAGAACTCCATGATGAAAGCAACCTTCGGTAATCAATGATTTCATTGTTTACCAATACTTCCCATTTTTAGACATCTTGGTTCGTCCAGTCATAGCAACCCTGAATTTTGACAGGGTGTGGTATTAAGCGGTAACTGCATGAGGCGACAACACCTAGCGATCTGTCGCACGACGCCACCGCCAACGCCTGTCGTTGTCGCTGGTGCATACCGCACGGAGCGACGGGGCTCAGCGACAGAGAGGCGCGTTTTCAGCGTTGCTGTTACCGCCGCCTCGTCATTCGGTCAAGGGGAATGCAATCGCTATATCCCATTTCTAACACTAAACAGCATGAAGTACAATAAAACACTGATGAAATTTCTTATAACGCATCGTATTTTAAAGGGTCACAGCGCAGCGGTGCGCTACTACACTGCGATGCCGACTTGCATTGCAAGCAGTGACTTTCTCCTGCTCCTTTCGGAAATTAACAATATCTAGCCACGCTAACCTTTTTCTTTGTTTTATTACTCTTCCAAGCTTTTACTGAATTATCTCGATGCACTCGTATATACAGTCGTGCCCCGTTAATATGACCCCCGTTAATATGGACGACCCGAATTATGGACAGTTTTTCTGGGGACGAAACCTCTTCAATGTATTTATGCCTCGTTAAGGGGGGACACGGCTCTTTGGCACCGAAAATCGGCCTGAAAATCGGATTTTCAATTTTTTCATTTTCGTATTCCTCGCACCATTCCGCATCTGCACGCAAATTTTCATCCTTATACCCCGCGTATTTATGAAGTTATAGCGATTAAAAAATGCAGTACCACACCCACTGCCCTTTAAATTGTGGACAAACAACACCCAATTTCGATCGCCCGGCGCATGAGAACTACGCGCTCCACCGCGGCGATTTTGGTCTCGTTCGAAAGCGCGCGCTTTCGGCTTATTTTTTCTTTCGGAAAGCAACCCTGTGCGCTCCGCCTTCCCCATAAAAAACAAACAAAAAGATAGCATGCAGCGCGCGCTACTATTGGCCGGTTAAGGCACGTGATCAAAATGGCGTCGTTTGGTTGGTTCCGGCAAGCTAGCCCTGAAATGCGGACTCCCAGTGACGCCATTTTGCCTTTCTGCCGACCACGCTAGTGCAACGCGAGAGTCATGCCAGGCGCGAAGAAGTACCGCTCTTTGCACAAGTTCGGGCGAAAGCAACCAAAGAAACGCGTTAAGAATGCGACTTCGTTGCATACTGTGCAAGAAGCAAGTGCCAGTGCTGCGGGATTGTGTGACGATCACGTTGCGGGCGGCGACGCTTCTCCGATTCCGCTGGACAACGGCGCCGTTCTTGGTGCCGACTGCAGTCGTGTACGTATTGATACCGCGCCTGTCACTAACAGTGACATAACTCAAGTGAGTGCCCGTGAGCAGGCTACGCTTGATAGACTGGTATCGACGCCGGCGACGGCACGAAAGACCGCGCTGTTCGCCGATGCAAGTGGTGCGTCCGCAGAGTCAGATGCGGACGGAACAGCCTCCTATGCGGTAATTGACCTCAGCATTGTGAATATCCTTCTGGATGCCGTGCGGTGCAAAACGTGTCGTGGATGCGTGCGTTTAATTACCAGCGACCGGAGCTATGGCCTCGCCGTAAAACTGATCGTGCTGTGCGACAACTGCGGTGAGATTGCGGCCGAGTGGAACTCGCGGAGGGTTGACGGCGAGAAAAGGTGCAATCCTTTTGAGCTGAATATTCTGGCTAGTCGAGCAATGCTGTCGACCGGTAACGGCCAGACAGCAATGAACGATATCTTTTCGGCGATGGGGTTGTCGCGGCGCGGGATGCACAACAAGACGTTTCAACGGCATCTGAAGAACACACTGCAACCCGCTGCTACCCGAGCCGCCACGACCGCTATGGCACAAGCCGCGCAGGCAGTGGCGAAGGTCTACGATGACTTGTGTTTTGGGCATAGGGGGAACATTGCCGTGTGCTACGACGGCACATGGATGACGCGCGGACACTCATCACATATAGGCGTCGGTGCCGTGGTGAAACTCTTCACTGGTTACGTGCTTGATTATGTGGTGTTGTCAAACTTTTGTCTGGGCTGCGAAATTGGTCCCAAGCCAAACACTGACGGCTACGAACTTTGGAAATCACGCCACCAGTGCCAAAAAAACACCAACTCCAAGGCTGGTCAAATGGAAGTAGAGGCTGGCAAAATTCTGTTTGAAAGATCTCTGCAGCGCCACAACATGCGCTACACAACCATGCTATGCGATGGGGACAGTCGCACGTTCAGTGCTCTTAAAGATGCTGCAATCTATGGCTACATTGAAATAGTCAAAGAGGACTGCATAAATCACGTGCACAAGCGTATGGGAGCAGCTTTGCGCAACCTCTTGCAGAGACACAAGGGTGCAGGGAAGCAAAGTCTTGGCGGCAGAGGAAGGCTGACAGCTGATCTAGTTGACAAGCTGGCAATATATTATGGCCGAGCGCTTCGATCAAATGTAGGTGATGTGGATGCCATGCAGCGAGCTGTGATGGCGACATATTACCACATCACATCTACTGATGACTGCCCCAAACACAGTTTGTGTCCTACCGGTGAGAAGTCATGGTGCCGCCACAACGCTGCAAAGGCAAAAGAGGAGCCTGCACCAAAGCACAATTACAGTCTGCCAAGAGATGTGGCTGTTGCTCTTTTGCCTGTTTATAGTCGTTTATCAGAGAAGAGCCTGCTGCAGAGGTGCATTCGGGGGAAGACCCAGAACTCGAACGAAAGCTTCCACTCGGTCATCTGGACCTTGATCCACAAAGAGCGGCACTCATCACTGTTTGCTGTGGAAGCAGCCACAGCAGAAGCTGTGCTGCGCTTCAATGCCGGCTGCAAGCATACAGCAGCAGCAATTCTGCAAGAATGCAGTACAAATGTGACAGCAACTGGGTCCAGGAGAGCTGAAGAAAAGGACTTGCACCGTAGCGTACGTTCTGCAAAGAAGCGGGCGGCTTCGCTTGGCGTTGCTAAAACAGAAAAAAGAAAACACCGCGACAGCATGCACCCCGACTATGCTCCTGGTGCATTTTAATAGCATGAGGTCTTTGAGGTTGCCCTTCCTGATTAAATGCCGTGAGGCTTGAGTGCTTCCGACAATCCCCCAATTTTGGTAGTGTTGCATTTTTTAAAGATCAATATCTCTGGTCCTGTTCTTGCTATTGCTTTAAAAAATTTTTTTCTAGAAAGGGAATCCTGCGAGTCTCATGAAACCAAGGTAAATGCAGTGACGACAAAAGAAAATTTGCTGAGAAGGTTATGTTGTCTTCGGTACCCAAATGGAATTTTCCTTTCAAGTGTTTCCTATTGCGTAACTTTGGCTCAAATTGGCATAGGCCATTAATTTTCGCTTCAGATCACTTTCCACCTGTTTCTGATCTTGTTGACATATCAATCATTGACATAATTTACACCTACATGCTGTGAAGTGTTTTTCCTCGTTTTCTCAAAACTGCAATTTTGAGGGTGCTGCAATTTTGGAGAGATATCTCTTAGTCTATTTGTGCTATAGCTCTCATTCTTGTCTTGTTAGAAAGAGAAAACCTTCGACAGTGCCGTAGGACAAAAATATGTACAGTTATTATGCGGCAACATTTACAGAATTAATTATCAATCTTAGGTGCCAACCTGGGCTTTTATTCATAAAAGTTTGACTTATTGTAACTTTGGTTCAAATTCTTCTACCACGTTAATTCATGACTAGCGGCACTCTATGATCCTTCTAGATCACTCTGGCAGGGCTATTCTCCTCATGCCATAAAGTGTTTAGTAATTAACTCACCTCCAAACGAAGAACATGAATTAGGTAATATTTTGAAAGCTATTTCATCTACAAGAAAACTAATCAGATATTTGAAATCAGCATGCAAAAGTACATTAATGGTGCAAGTTTCAGTCAGATCCACCCATAAATAAGGAAAAAAGTTTTAAGAGGGGTGTCCCCCCTTAATATGGAAACTCGCTGTCCGGACAATGGACAGGGAAGAAGAAGACAATATCTAGCCACGCTAACCTTTTTCTTTCTTTTATTACTCTTCCAAGCTTTTACTGAATTATCTCGATGCACTCGTATATACAGTCGTGCCCCGTTAATATGGACGACCCGAATTATGGACAGTTTTTCTGGAGACGAAACCTCTTCAATGTATTTATGCCTCTTTAATATGGAAACTCGCTGTCCGGACAATGGACAGGGGAAGAATGCACGCGCCCCACTTGGGCCCATGTATTTTTGTCTCATTAATATGGACAGTGCTTGAAAAAAAAGCAGGGGAGTCCGAACGCAAGTTAAAGAAGGGAGCGCCGCCCGCGAACCTACGCGACAGCCGATACGGCGGGATGCCTGAACGAGTCCTATGGGGTTGCACAGAACCAAAGCGGGCGTGTCGCCGTTCTAAGGGAGGGGGAGCGCAAGAGCGGAGAAGAACGTACACAGCAAATCGAGGGTCAGCGTAAGAAAGACCCCGAAAGGGGGGAACCAGGAGATTTCTGGTTGCAGCGGAAGTGCCGCTGCAGTCGGGAAAACAGCAACCTGTGATTGCAATAAATTCTGCTGAATGTGAACAGAGAGGCCGGTAAAAGCGTAAAAAAGAAATGACAGGAAGAAAGACAAGTGCCTACAGTGGCGGTGGGAACTGAAGTTTTCTTTCCCAAAGCGCAATGTGTGTTCCATGAAGCCGTTAACGCTTTTCGGTGAGAGTTAAGACATACTCACAAAGTAGAGCAACAAAAGAAAAGCGACGTACGAACAGGCAACCGGGACCGGGCGTCCCATCCTGGACGCGCTTTCCTCTCATGCTCCTGGTTTTCGTCCCTGTTGCGCTGCCGAACTGCCAAACTATGCACACTAGGCGGTCCGTATGTTGGCTTCGCTTTGAGTCAACGATGCGGCCTTGACAAGGTCTGAGCTCTTCGTAGTCGGCTAGCCATCGTTCTAAATTGTACTTCAGCTTGCAGTGTTTGTTTTATGGGAACACATAAAAACGGCGCCAAGAAGATGGAATGTTCGATAACCCTCTGCATAGCAGCTTGCCAACTTGACTCCCTTGCTTCCTTACAGAAACAGTACAAGGCAAAAAAAGAAAGAATCAGAAGAACAAAAAGGCAGAAAGGTTAACTAGGCAAAAAAGTGCACAGCATCAGGAGCCTGTAACCCTCAACTTGAGTCTGGCTTTTGGCATGGCGGGAGTTAAACGCAAAAGAATAGAGCTGAACGCAGGCGCGAAGAAATCTGTGAATATAAGCGGCAAAAGCCATCTCATTCAATCCAAGCTGCGAGGGACTAGTATCGACAGCTCAGCTGTTTCCTCGCCTCAGGAGACTCTCAAGCAGCTGCTTAGCGGCTACATTGCTCAGTGAAGAGGCCATTTTGGAAGTGGCGGTGAGTAGAGAATCAGACGCTGATTCGTCGGCCAGTGAGGAGTTCGTGCTCGAAAGTTTGACCAACACAAAGCCCAACATCACGGGTGTCATGGTAAGCGAGTCGCTTCAGACTGCACTAAAATTTTTCGAAGACAACAATGACAAGGATAATGCACTCAAAATTGCCGGTGTTCTGTAAAATTTTGAGTCCAGTGCGCACCGTTATGTACAAAAGCAGTCGTTAATTACAATTCTCTTTTCTCAAAATTCTTTTTGTTTTTATTCATGACTCGTTATTATGGATGACTCGCTTTATGGACAGTTTTGGTCGGAAACCAAAGTGTACATACTAACGAGGCACGACTGTACACAGATCAAGCGAAGTGAGCGCGTGAAGGCACCAGGTTCTTCTCCCAAACCGGACTAGGAAAACAAACTTCACACGCAATAAAAAGAAAAAAAAAAAGCCAGAACGGAAGTTTAGCACCCTAAAGCCCTCTGCGATTGGCTGCCTCGCGAGCTGCTTCCGGGCGACACGCGAAATTTTCTAAAAACCCAGAAATCAAGCGACAGTGCTTTGGCGACCCTCAGCCCGTCGCGCGGCATGTCGCCGCGAACTGTCGCCTCATGCTGTTAGCGCTTTAATGTATATACAGCATGAGAACATCGCTTTGGTTTCTTTACACTTGCCTTTAATTACATTTAATTCCTGTAAATAAGCTGAATTTTACGAATTGAGCAACGTTAAAAAAAAAAAAAAGGCAACATGCATGCAATGCAGCATCTTGTCAGTGTAGCACAACCAATTTTATGAGTTCCTCATGAGTTCAGGCTACATTGTATGCACGAATTGCGCAATTTCATACCACAGCTCATCAAACCTAATTACAACATAAACGAGCTGATCACCTCACCTTCTGCTTCTCTCGGTAGTCCTCCCCCTCAAACTTGTAGACGGACTCTTGCGGAGTATCCAGGGTGAAGTTCCGAAGAGAACTTTCGCCGAGTGACTCAAGCTTAGTCTTAAGCTCCTCCGTCTTGCGCTCGCCTTTCTCCAAAATGGCATCAATGTCCTCATCCGTGATCTCACTCTCCTTGGAGGCAAAGATGTGGTCAGCGCCGTGCCTGATCATGCCCAGCATCTCCTCCTTGCCCATCTTGGACTGGGCATCCACCAGGCGACCTGCAATTGTTCATTCCAGTTACATCTATGCAGAAAAAAGGCCTCTAACATTGGTCCTCAGCCACTCCATTAACCCAATGAGACATCATTGCATTATATTATTTACCCATGCCCATCTTCCTCTTCTTGTCTCCAGCTAGAGTGCCATTAACTCGAATTTGTTCCACAACCCATTCATTGACTGTGCTGTTTTTAAGTTTAAGCCTTTTGTTAGCTTCCAAGTTTTCATCACACAGCTGAGTGCTATTCAAGGCAGAACTATTACATACTTTTCCTGGTGAGGAAGTGCTATTTACAATAGAATCTCGGCAATACGGCAAGATGATATGACTTTCGTGCAGAGCACCACATCACAGCCTTAGCGATCACTTATTGCAGCATACGCACAAGGGTCAGTATGCAGCAACGCACAGCACAACGCTGACTCCGTGATTACGAGTCGCACAAAGTGCATGGAGAGCAGTTTGAAGGCAGAGCACTTGGAATCGCCAAAGTATGTTGTACTCAAAGCAAGTCCAGTAAAATTCCGAGCAAGTGCCCCACCCCCCTAACTTCAGTGTAAACTGACACTTCCGCGCCGTTCTAGGAAAGCACCCCGTACCCCACCCTTATTACACACCGCGCCCCATCAAATCCTGCTTTCGTTGCTCTGTTACAGGCATGATTAGATTTGAAGTGATCAGAGATGTGCGCCATTCCGGTTTTGACATGTGCGATTGGTCAGTAACATAATATACGACCACTATTTGTTATAAAAAGTTTGAATGTAGCAGCAAGGAAATTGTTACCTGGTAAAATATTAACCAACAAAAAACTAGTGTACATATAAAATTTTTACTGCCTGTGATTTTGAACGTATGATCTGGAGATGTATCAATGATGGCCCAAGATATCCTAGCAGCATAATAACATGCAGCAATACCTATGCGATTTTATTAAACGCTAACTAAACTGATTAACACCAAGCAACAAAGAAAGGAATCGGGGTGGTTCTGATCTACAGCCATCGCTACAAGTGCCGATTGTGTTTGTCAGCAGCACTGCCACCAAAATGCATTGATTTTCATGCAGAAGTCCACAAGTCCAGCAATCTGTCCTGAATTCGGTGCAAGAATGCTGTCACTTGAACATAAGTACAATGAAAGTTAGAAAAGAAGGCTTACCTTGCTGGATGACGACAGTGTCAAGGCGCAGTTTGACCTCAGCCCTCTCCACAATACGCTCCTCAACAGTGTTTTCCGTGATCAGACGGAACACACGCACTGCCTTTGTCTGCCCAATGCGGTGGGCTCGGTCCATGGCCTGCAGGTCGACCTGAGGGTTCCAGTCCGAGTCGAACAGGACAACAACATCGGCAGTTGCCAGGTTGATACCCAAGCCACCCGCACGAGTTGAAAGCATGAACAGGAACTTTTCACTGTTGGGCTTGTTGAACTCGTTGATGGACAGCTGTCGAGACAAGAGCACAAAGCAGGAACACCGTCAGCACAGACGAATACATCATACATTGGCCACTTACCGAGTTTTAGCAAGCATGAATTAATTTCTTAGCTTTACCTTTGACTTTTCTGTCTATTGTTTGAGCAGTGGTTAGGTGCCTTTCCCTATCTTTTTTTTTTTTTTTTAAGTGTCCTCTCTCTTTTCTTTCTTGACGAAAGGTATTTTAGATTGTTGCAGTGTTAGCAAAAATGTAGTCCTTTGAGAGTGCAAGTTCTGGTCACAGTTAGCCAAGTCAGTAGTCAAATACACATACAGTAAAGGAACACTTTAAGTCAGAGGCTCCAGTTAAGTGCATTAACCCCATTTCACGATTTCGCGGTTTCTAAATTTGAAGTCCATAATTTTCAACCCCACAGCAGTACTCACACCTTTGCAGTAAGCATCAGAAAATATTCCTTCTATGAGCACAGAAGATTAACACTGAAATCTATAAGTGCAGCTGACAAAAACTGTAACACAGGCTATTCCGCGTGAAGCAAACTGTGCTGTTAACATTACGGGCACAAGTGTTTAGAAGCTACTGAAAAGGAACAAGTGAAAGAGCTACAAGAGCAAGCAAAGAAGAAAAAGAGAGAAGGAAGACACAAGGAGGACTGACTGTTCGCTCTTCGTGAGGTGTCTGGCCATCGAGACGGCAGTAGCCGTAGCGTCGCCAAAGGCAATAGTCCTCCAAGATGTCAAGCATGCGTGTCATTTGTGAGAAGATGAGCACGCGAGAGCCTTGGGCCTTGAGCTTGGGCAGGAGTTTGTCCAGAATCACCATCTTGCCACAGTTGTAGACTATGTGCTCATCCGTCGTGTAGGGTGGTCCTGCAAAGAAAGAAAAATTGGCCAACCAAAGTTTCAATACGAAATCGAATCAACTTAAGCAATTGGCAGGTACGCCTTTTCAGTTTGTATAAAACTATTCCTTTGTGGCCCGTCAAAAATTGCACGAGTAGGCTTGCACAAACTCATCATGAAGCTTACATCTGAAGTTTGAATTGCATAAAAAAGTAGTGCTCACACACTGTCTGCACATTATGCAAGCACAGGGCGATCGAATACCTCAGTCGCATAGTTTCGGTTTCTCTTTCCTGGACTTCATGCCACACTGTTTCAGACACTGCTTGGCAGGCATCCCTATTTTTACTGTAGGATGGCGTCACACTGTTCTAATGCCTACACAGATATCCCTTGCATGCATTTGCACAGTATGCTTACAGTATGCTAAAGCTGAGCGCTCGTCACGAGCAGTTTCCCCCACACTGCTTGTTTTCGTGGACTGCGCCATGAAGCATTCTCAAAACATGATGGGGCTGTTTTGTGGACAAAAATCACTGCTACCACATTGCTCTGCTTCCAAACAGTGTGTGCAAAGTGAAGCAATTGATGAAACCGGGAAAACATCGTGCTCACTTGAGTTTCCTCTCAAATCATATTATATATATGTGGCGTTCGTATAAAATTACTGTGATGCAAACAGTTTTCGGTAGTTTCGCACCCATTCGATAATTTGGTTAATTAAAAGATTTTTTTTTTATGGCCTCTTAAAGGCCAAATTAACGAGTAGCTTTTCCATATGCATATTCAATTCGTATTCGGAAATTCTAATACAGTCTCCAACCGATTTTTCGGACATGGAGACACCCAAAAAAATGGTCCAAATAGAACAGCCTGAAAAATCCGTGAACTTAAGACTTTGATCTGCTTCCACGCGCTAGCATGATCTAATACCGCTGGTGAAGCTGTCAGAACGTCGACATTGATTTGTCTATGGGTAATGACAGAAGCAAAGGCCGGAAGGTGGAACTGAAGGGAAAAGAAGCGAGTGGAATGTGAACCTCCGAGACTGTACAACAGTCCTTTTCCGCCACTCTTCCCCATGGGCGTCATCGTCGTTTAAGCCGTGGCGGACAGTGCTCATGTTTCAATTTCAGTCTGGTTGCACACTTTTGGTAGGCCACCATAATGACAACTAAGAGTGTACCATTATTGCCACTGCCTCAAATGGCAACGAACAAAGAGCCAAGCTAGTCCATCTGAATGACTGCTTAAATGCAAGATGACGCCTTTCACAGTTGCGCAAAACCAGTTGGTTGCGACTATGCCTGCTCGCACCTATGTAATACTGTAAGAACGAACCTTCCACCGAAAAACAATCTCCACAGTATTGACGGCACCAATTTTAGTCCAAAGAAATCAAACTTTTGGACTCTACAGAGTCGAAAGTATGAGTCACAAAAATGTACACATTCTTATGAGGCATGTGACTGTCCGTGCATGAAGTCTACAATATCACACGAGTCCGAATTATTGGAGCACGAAAAATCGGCCGGCTACTGTATTTGCACACTACTAATTGCTACTATACTATTGCAATGTTCAAACTTACCAGGTTCAGCACCATCGAAGAGATATGGGTGGTTGCAACATTTGCGCAGCTGCATGAGGATGTTGAGCAGCCGCATCTTGTCCACTTTCCCTGCTCCGTTGACAACGTCAATGTCCTTCAGCAGACACTTGGTGTACCACTCGCGCTGCATCTTGGACAGGCCGACGTATACCTTCACTTCTTTCTTGGGCGGCAACTTCTTCTCCACCTCGGACTTGAGGCGACGCAGTAGAAACGGACGCAGCACTGCGTGCAGCCGCTCCACAAGATGGTTGTCGCCCAGACAGTTGTTCGTATTGAACCAAGCATCGAAGTCCTGCACCATAACGGCACAATGTCATCACGGCGCGTTTATTACCCAGGCAAGGGATGCGTCACGGAAAAAAAAAATCGCTTCCACAAAATACGAAAATTTCAAAATTCACCTAAATGTCATGTGATGAACAGGTTTGCTAAAAGTGCACTCAACTACTGTTCTTCATGCCAAAGGTCACAAATACCCACACCAACTTATGACAACCATCAAACAATTAAAAAGAAGCCACTAGAAATCAAATCACACTAACTAATACCGACTACAAATCAATAAAAAAATGAATACCTCAGATGAGTTGAAGACATCAGGAAGAAGAAAGTTCAGCAGTGCCCACAGCTCGTGCAAGTTGTTTTGCAATGGGGTGCCAGTCAGGAGCAGGCGGTTAGTGGTCTTGAACTCCCGGACAATCTCTGAAAGCTGCACAGTTCACAAGGTATAACCAGCAAGGTGAATTTCCTAAAACAATAGCAGCCACACCCCAAGAAAGCAACAAGCGCCTGAACAAGAAACCAAAGCACAGACTCCATAGAAACAAATCCACATTCACTTAAATAATGCAGGCAGTATACAAATGTACACTGGATTTTTCAGTAAGACATACGCTTCTATGCAATTGCCATGGCATAAACTTACCTTGGATTTTTCATTTTTGATGCGGTGAGCCTCGTCAATGACCAAGTAGCGCCAGTTGAACTTCTTCAGGACAGCCTTTTCACGGATGACCATCTCATAAGAGGTGACACAAACGTCCCACTCACCAGGCATCAGCGTGTCTCGAATGAGTGCCGCCTGCAAGAACCCCCACCACAATTAAAAAGGCCCTGAACAAGCTTCGCCACAAAGTGCATTCAGCGCTTTGCAATGACCACTGAAATTCATCACTGAAGCACTTTCTTTTTTTCTCTTGCAGTATAGGTACTACTTTCACTCATAGTTTCCAATGAGCTAGACTACTTCAGTCTTCTCAGCCATTTGATGATAAATTGTCCTCAAGTAATTCAATTGCGGTGGTTCTCAAATAGGGGTCTGCGAAGCCGTTTTTGCAGATCTGCAGAACCCATGCCAGCAAGGAAAAAGCGGGGAGAGGGGAACTTGAAAGCCAGCTTGAGCCTAGACTCACTCCCAGTTCCAGGAACTGCGGCAGCAATCCGCACACAATAGTTTTGGTTGGTCTCAGTCACCAGCTTTCCTCTTCTACAGTGCTCAGCATTATTATTATTAATTGGTTCACAGGAAGGGAAAAGCGCAGTATCTGTCACACTTGTCTCTGTAGACACCTGAACCGCGCCGATATCACATATTCCAACTTTTGCTGGCATTGGTAGCTGTGCCATGCAGGTTCAGCCAGCTGACCTACGTTAGGTCCCGAGCACGAAGCAGCATATTCCGAGGCCCGCAGCCTCGTAATTTCCGTCGTAGTTTGTCAAGCTTTGCGATTCCGGAAGTCGCGGGATGCCATTTCACAACCGCCGCTGATCACTGATCTGAAAGCGCTGCCGTTCCATGATGACTGACAGAAGTAAAGTAGCCCAGAGTCACACACACACTTCAGGAAAACTCTGCGATGAAGGCAACATTCACCCCTGTAAGCTTTGAAGCATTCTGGCTGAGGACTGCAGAAATGTTTCAACTGTAAAGCTTTCGTTGCAGTTTCCTACGGTGTATGAATGCAATCATGCTTTTTTAAAGCTTGCATATTTGAAAAGCAAATACGGAAACAGATTAATGTGCATGCTGATATGCAACTATGTTTAAAAGAAAAGTGCACCAGTTTTAGATTTAGAATTTCAAGGGGTCAAATGAATATAGCTTGCAGTTTAAGCATGCAAAATATTCTGGCGCTAGCATTTGAAACAGCAGCGCAATTAGCAATTAAAACCACAATGGCTATCAGGCTTCTCCGCACTGCACAGTGATGAGTAGGAGGCTCATGATGATGACACCGAGTGTATAAGTACATTTCCTGCTTGGTTTGAAGCAGGAAAAGAAACGCTACCGAAAGCAAAGCCCACGAAATGTTGTTTGGCGGCATGAGGAAAAGCACCGCAGGGCGTGGGGGAAGGCACCATGCTCCTTCGCAGTCCTCCGGTGCAGTGAAGAGAAGCTAATCTGTTAAGTGTCGATTGCATCAGCAATTTGAGTGCGAGCACAAAATTTAGAGGGGTTCAACACTACTGAACCGAATGTGGAGAGAAAGCTTTGGCAGCGAGCCGCCGAGCGTTGCATCGAACACAATCAGCATTACGCTGAATGCATCAAAGTTCACCAGCGTTCTAGGCAGAATCCACTTTTATGCCGGGCACATGCGATGCCGGCATACGCTTTCCTGCTCCACTCGGTTTTTCTTAATGTCGTTGTTCCTCTGCAACAGCGGCGAAACCGGTTGCTAGGCAACGGAACATTCTTTCAGGCACTGGCGAAATGCTCAAGGGTAGCGCGGTGTACCTTTCGCTACAAAAGTATGGTTTATACTTAAGCTTCGCCTTTAAGGGTATGACGCGATAGCATAGGCTACCAGCCCACACATAATGCCCTACTTTAACTAAGCCGTATGAAGTGCCTGTGTGGCACAGGAGTAACGTAATTCAAATGTCATGGCAGGCTGACTCTAATGCCACCCTCCCACATTAAAAGAGAGACCCGAGTTAGCGCTCTTTCAGGCACCGACGAAATGCTCAAGGGTAGGGTAGAGTAGCTTTCACTACAAAGCTGTTTTCATGCATTACCTACAGCCTATGCACATTTGAATCCTTCAATGTCGCAGAGTTCTCAGTAATGCAGATATCCTTTAAGTGTGACCACAACATGTATTGACAAGCTACCTAGATTGAAGTGACGTGGCATTTTTTTTTTTTTTTTTTTTTTTTTTTTACCATTCTTTGCAAAGTAGCCACGTAGCAATAAAATGCACCAAACCGTACCACCCCACCCGCAGTCACTCTCATCTGTGTGCAAAGGGTCCCCAACACATCTATGGCCGAGAACCACTGGTCCAGTAGGAAACTACAATACACATCAATCATATGAAGTCCTTCAACACAAACTAAAATCCGTTGAACTAAGGTCTGAAATCCATGAGCCAAACGTGCCATAACAGGTTCACTAGCAAACTGTCAAAGCTTTGCAGTCACTGTGAAGCGCAGAAACCCACCCTGGCATTCTGGTCTCCGATGAGGCAGACAGCGCGCAGCGATGGGCACCACCTCTGGAACTCACTCATCCAGTTGGCCAGTGTAGATTTTGGCACAATCACCATGTGCGGTCCATTGATGTTACGGTAGTGCTTCATGTAACCCAGCAGAGAGATGGTCTGCAATGTCTTTCCAAGACCCTGTGCAAAATGCAGGAATAGCACAGTGAGCCCAGCTCGGCATGCTAATATGGCACAAAACACAACTGCAAACTAGTTCTCGTGAGGGTAGCTGCCATTACAAATTACATTACTAAGCTGTATTTTACAAATTCTCTCCTTACTTCGTTGCCTTGCTGCTTCACAATTTCCACAAAGACAATGTGCAATTCACTGAACATTTTTTATGTCATCTTGACAACCACCATCAGATCAAGGACAACAGCCACTAGGCCCTTCCATTGATACTTGGTTCCCTATATGATTGCCTTCAAAGCAAGAAAGGTTCGACAAAAGGCAGTTGCATTTTCTCCAATCCTGAATGCTTGGAAGCCACCGCACTCCTCACCAGCACACAAGGTCAGTGACAAATTCATTGCTGAGCATAGATCAATCACTGGCTCTAACATTTTTATTCACCACACATTTTTTTTTTTTTTTTTTTCAGTTAAAACAAATTTCTCAAAACAAGTTCAATTGGCTACTTCAGCTCAAGAATACTAAAAAGCCACTTATAATTTCTCATAGGGAATATTTCTTTAAAGAAAACATCACTAGCATTCATACTATCACATGTTATCACACTGGCACTAATGTCCTCCGATTAGAAACACCAGCTAGCCCTGCATTCTGCTTTTACAACACGTGCCTGCTGTAGAGGATTTTATTACATCATTATTCAAGGAGCAAGTCTCACCATTTCATCAGCAAGGATGCCATTGATACCATGCTCGTACAGAGAGATCATCCAGTTGAGGCCACGGATCTGGTAATCTCGAAGTTCGCCCCCCTTGATGTAAGTCGGCGAGGTCTCAAATCGGGTCACTGTGATTTCTTTCCGCCGGCTATCTGACAACAACTCCTCGTCTTCTTCCTGTTCTGTCATGCGATGTCGCAGACTACAACAAAACCAGACAAGCCAATTAAAGAACTGCTCCAACAGTAACTTAGTAGAACTTGCGGGCAGGCTAGTTGGTTACAAGAATCTGATGACTTCTGGTTCTGCATTGTGATGAACAATGCAGCACCAGAAATTATCAGATCCTAAATGGGCAATCCCCACACGCAGACTACCCTGAGGTTACAAATGCAAATGAAGTGATCTTAGAAAACGCTGACAGAAATGAAAGAAAGCTTAACTACTTGCTTCTGATGGGCATAAAGAGTTTAACACAATGACTTCATTCCATGAAGTGATCTTAGAAAACGCTGACAGAAAATGAAAGAAAGCTTAACTATTTGCTTCTGATGGGCATAAAGAGTTTAACACAATGACTTCGTTCCATGTAATGCCACTTTTGCCCCCCCCCCCCCCCCCCCCCCCCCCCCGAGTGCAAACCAATTAATAATTTCCTTATAATTCATTCTAGTAGGCACAGAAGTCAGCTTCAATATCACAGCGTTTTGGTGATTTTTTGCCACAATGACAGTGAAAAATAGTATTTAACGACACAGTCGGGGAAACCTTTTGTACAGGTAGCCTCACCTTGCATTTTTAGTTATCTTCAAGAAAAGACCATTATGAAGGCATTAGTTAAACTGAAAGGACACTGACTATTCTTGAACGAATATGGTAGCCATCAACTGGCTTGAATATTTTGGAACAGCTTTTGTTGTTTTAATTTGGTCCAGTCTTGACAAACAGCACAGGGTGTAAGCAACAGAATAAACCACTGATGGACATTATAATAGCTTAATAAGCACCAACAGGAAGTACGGCTGAAATGCCCTCGTAAACAGACAAAGCAGTCTTCTCGTTGTTAGTGAACCAGTAGCAACTGCAGGCAATCTCTTATCTCGCGATTTGCAATCGCGCTCTGTCGTACAGTAAAGCATCAAAAGTAACTTTCCAATAAAAAAAAAAAAAACAGCTGCAGCATTTCAAGCCAGCACTGTAAAGAATACACATGACAAGCACACAGAGCACTCACGAAAACGAGTTATATATACTCACTCTCCCATCGCAGCAAGTTTAGCTTTCTCATCATTCTTCTTCAACTTCGGCCGACCTGGTTTCAGCTTGAGAGGCGAAGTAACTCCTTTCGCCGCGCTGCTTGTGGTCATAAAATGAGCAAAGATTTCTGTCTGCTGTAGCAGGTAGTCAAAACGATTGCCCCTGTCCAGATCCTAAGAGGAAAGGATTCGATAAGCACACACTGACGGTAACTTCCGAAAGTAATCGCCAGCGCGGAAGCACCGAACAACTGTTGAACTTCTTACCAGTTTACTATCGTAGTCTGTGTCATCCCTCTTTTCACCGGCCAGGCCCTCCTCTTCATCAGGCGTCTGCGGCATAAGGAGATCGCGCGCTTAAAGAAAACGCACGCAAAACGGCGCGACGAGTCCTAAGTCACGTCAAGCGAAGCGTCCTTGCCGAATCGTCACAGTCAGCTAGCTTCGCGTCGTCTAATGCTTGAAGGCCTGATCCACAAGAGATGCAATCAGAAACCAAAAGCGGCCGATCTTCTTCAATTTTACGAAATGCACGCGGCAAGTCATAGATGCCGGCTACACCGAAGTAACCGAAGACCGCCAAAACGTTGGCGGCCTTGCAGATAAGTCGTTACAGGGCAGCTCCAGCGGACTGCCCAGCACTAACAACACAAACTAGCTTCCGCGGCTCAGCGCTAATATGACGCAAGAGGCAGCATGGAAAATCGATGTTTCATCAATGACTTTAAAAAAGAAGTCTTCGCGATCTACCGCTGCTGGATCCAAGCCCGCCAATACTCACGGAAGACATTAAGAACGAGGCCCGGCAGCGCCAAAACACAAGCTAAAGCCACAAAGGCCTCGGAACAAAGCTGTCCCGACACTGCTAAGCTGCGATCGCTTAGTAAATTAAAGTAAATATATCGTCAATGAATCAATGGGGACGTCTGACAGGCTCCGAGTCGAAGCTGTGCATGGTCATTGTGCCACTTACAGATTCCTTCGTACTCTCCGGGCTTTCTCTCTCTTCTTCAGCCATGGTTTCCGCAAACTCTGGATTTTGTTCCAGCATGTTTTTGCCGTTCACCAATACTCTACCAAACGCTTTCCTCGACAATTAGATAGCTCAGATCGCGCTGCAAAGCATGTGGAAGACTTCCCGGCAAAATAATGCCAACCTTAACCTCGCTACAGCAAAGAGCTCGGCAGCTCGGCCGGCTTGGCGATGCTGACTTAAAATGCGACAGACGTCGCCACCGTCGCCATCGTCAAACATAGAGTTCCTTACACTTCCTTACACTAACTAGAGGGAAAGCTGAGGGCGCTGCACTTCAGCCACCATGGGCGCGCTAAGAATCATGGGCCGGTGTGCTACTTGTTGCGGGACAGTCGGTTTTTCTCGGGTACGTGGAGTGGCGTTACTGCGATGTTTCTTTTTCGTCATCATCATCATTTGAAGGTGCGTACATAGACTGCGAAAGCCATAGTAGCGAAGGCTCAAAAGCAGACGTCGCCAATAAATGGTTTTTGTTTCCCAAAATGCCACTAAAAACTTTCTTAAGTGATTGCACAACCATAAATATTTTTATAACGTTTTTTTATTTCAAAATTTGCCTATTAAGTGCGAAATATTGGTATTTGTGCTGCTCAAAACTAAGCCAATAGGAGAAAGAGCCATCGCTTATATTGGATAAATATCACACTGACATGCTGTTTCTCTCTCTCTTTACAATTTATAGTCACAATATTCAATCTTAGGGCATTATTTACGGTAGAACAACGTTTATCTTTGCATTAGTTTTGGCCAAAAGTTGTAGTTCTGCACTCGGTAGCTCACCGGCCCATGATGCTTTGAGCGCCCATGGTGGCTGAACTGGCCATCTGGAAGCTCCATGTAAACGCCCATAGACGGCAGCACAGCTTTCCCTCTAGGTAAGAGTAAGAAACTCTATGTCGTCAAAAGAACATTTTGCTACCCTCGCACCAGGCCGCCTCATTTGTCAGGTGTGTGCGCGTGTCATGCGTGTGTGAGTGTGTAAACGCGTGCGAAGTGGTGGACTGGCCGCTGCGCAGCACGTGGCGGCAACATGAAGGTAAAGGCGAAGGCGAAGCGTGGTACTAAACCAGTGAAAGAACCGGAAAAGATTAATCCATTTGAAGTAAAAGTGAACAGACAGAAACATGATGTGCTTGGCAGGAAGTCGAAGAGCGACCGCGGCCTTCTTGGTGTTTCTCGAAACAAGGCAATCAAGAAACGCAAGGAGACCCTACTGCAGGAATATGTCTTGCGGAATAAATCTAGCGCTTTCATGGACAAAAGGATCGGTGAATTCGACTCCGCCATGAATCGTGACGATAAAATGGCAGCCCGACTGGCCCAGGAGCGTAAAATTTCTCAGAAAAAAAGTGTCTTCAGCCTCAATGAAGAGGAAGAGCTGACGCATCTCGGCAAGTCTATTAACGATATGGCAACCCACGACGATCCTCGTAGTGACGACGAAGATCTCTACGACAAGCTCGGACAAGACTTCGCCGACAAGACCAATTTCGGGGGATTTCTCACGAAGGCCGATCCCAGCAGCGATGCAGCGAAATCGAGGAAGGAAGCCATCGAGAAGCTTATTGCAGAGTCAAAAAAGCTAAAGCACGAGAGGCAGGTTGAGAAGGACGAGAACTTCGAGCTCACTGAGAAACTTGACTCTGACTGGAAAGAATTTCAAGGTCTCCTAGCTGCTTCAAAGAATAAGAAGCCCCCCGCCGGAGACAAGGAGGCTAGCACGGATGACTACGACATGCTAGTAAAACAGCTAAGGTTCGCACCGTTGGCTGGGCAGGCCTCCGAAAGGGTGAAAACGGAAGACGAGGTTGCTCGTGAGGAGAGGAAACATCTAGAAAAGTTGGAGCAGGAACGAAAACTCAGAGCACTAGGGATGGCGGCAAAAAAAGAGGTTAATAGGCAGTTCACTTCTGCTGATGATCTGGACGACAGCTTCTATAAGCGTGTGCGCATCACTGGAATCACGGAGGCGAGTGACAGCGATGAAGAGGAGCAAAATGAGGAGGAATCTGGCCCTGTCAGTGTTGATTTAACGAAGACACAGAGTGACAAGAGCAGTTCTGAAGAGGAAGAGTCTGATGAGGATAGCTATGCCGATCTAAAATCAGACGAGGATGTTGGTAGTGACAGCAAAGTATCCGAGGATGAGACTAAAAACTTGCCACACAATTCGAACACAACAGCTCTGCCTGTCAAAGATGTTGCAAAGAAGCGCGAACCTTCCAAAGTGGACATAAAGTCTAAAGAGAAGTTTGAAGACCAGCAAAAGCCTGCAGCTGTTGCTAACGTGCCCGATACTGAAGAAGAGTTTTCAAGGTTGCTAGAAAAAAAGACTGCAGATGAAAAGTCTGCCCTCATCGGGCGAATGATTAATTCCAACAAAACAAGTGCAGCATCGCGCAAGAAGCTTGAAATGCTTTTTGTGTTCCTCCTTCAGCACATCAGTGACACAGCAGACGTGGACATACAGTTAGTAGATAAACTATGTCCTCATATATATACTTTGGTGCAGCTGTCCCCTTTAACCTGTGGCCGCTTCCTTGTTGATGTGATTTCTGAAAAGCAGGAGGAGCTTCAAGGCCTTTTAAACAGAAAGGCTAAATTCGGCGTGTCGTTCCCTAGTTTCAGTACGCTTGTGTTTCTAAAGCTTGTGGGGCAGTGTTACTCTGCTTCAGACTTTTCACATGTGGTTGCAACGCCAGCAATGCTCTTTGCAAGTCAAATGTTGACTTGTTGTGGACTCAAGGACCCTGCAGATTTCCTGCGAGGTGCCTTTGTTGCCAATGTATTCCTTGAATATGTGTCATATTCTAAGCGGTTTGCACCTGAGCTTCTCACCTTTCTGGCAAGGCTTCTTTGTCATGATGCCTTGAAGCTTGAAGATGAAGAGAGTGCAAAGGCTCTGAACAGCTGCGAGTTTAAACTTCCTTTGAAAGTGTTGGGGATCGACCAACTCAATTGGAACAATGACCTCAAGGTAAAAGTTGTCTATGCCAGCGTGAAGCTTGTTCAAAAATGTGCAAGTTTGTACGAAGCACTCCCTTCATACCCCGAAATCGCAGATTCCCTCTCGATCGTGTGCCAGAAGCTCATGGATGCCCCTTACCCAGAAAAACTGAAGGACTCGATAGGAAGCACATTGGCTCAGCTTGGCCGCAAGGTCGAACGCAAGCCACTTAGGCCCAGCAAGAAGCCACCGCCAATGAAGCAGCTTTTGGAGCCTAAATTCAGCATGAAGTTTGATGGCCGCAAGCACTTCACGGGAGGTGAGAAGAAAGTGGAGATGAAGAAGTTGAACTACCAGTACAAGAAGGAGATGAAAGGAGCTATGCGGGAGGTCCGCAGAGACAACCAGTTTTTGGCTCATCACATCCTCAAAGAGCGCATAGAAAAGGACGCAGAACGAAAAGAGAAGGTGAAGCGCATCTACAGGGAACTGGCCAACCAGGAAGGCGAATTCAAGGCTCTCAAGCGGAAGAAAGAAAAACTGTCTAATCGCATGTAAATAATTTAGTAGGCATCCAACATTGTACTGAACCTCATTTGAATTCAAAAGTCTGCATGTAAATATATGAATGTCATGCTTGCAGTGTTGGTATTTATTGAGTACTGTGTCGCTCTGTGGCGTGAAAAAGCTACTATGCGCTTCTGATGTGAGTGGCACTGAAGATGGCCACTGCAAGGAACATGCCTAGACAGGCATAGACTCGGAACTATTCTTACCTCGAATAAACCTGACGGAGATCCAGAGCACCTTTATTAGCAAGCTGAAAATAAGTAAATAGAGCATGCTATTAAGTTATAACATTTTTTGTGGTTTGCCTAATTAAAGCTTTTAGCTGTGGTATATGCATGCTGCACTTTCTTTTGGTCCAAAAACATTGATCTTGATCATCATCTCACACAGTGAAGGAATGGTTGCACGTGGAACTAAATATTGTGCTCAGTTGCTTATGTCTGCACCTGCACATTATACATGCGCAAGGTATGTAACGGCTAGTAATTAAGTGCATTCTGTAACCCTGTTACATCTGAAAATGTGAAAGCAAAATGCTACGAATCATGCTCTTTGGAACAGGGCCCCATATTTTCCATGTTTCGAAGCTGGACTCCTTTTCAGCTCGATCTTCTTAAGAACCAAAACCTGACGGAGCATGTTTTGCTCAAAATTCCATAACAAATGGCACTAGCAGCTTCACAGGACAGTTGTGTGTGGCATTACAATGGCACTGTACCTGGTGACAACTGTTTTTTTCCTTTTCCTCCAATATCTGTGTGCTTAATCGTATCATGTACCATCTTGCAATTAACTATATAGCATCATTTGCACAATGGCAGTGGATCGAAGAAGGCAAAGTCGGGTACACATGAAGCGTGTATAGCCAGCAGTGGTCTCGATCGAGACGTCAGTGCAATGTGAAATGGCTACGACTAACACAGCATTTGTAGATCAAAATACTTCATGCTTCAAAGCTACTCGCATTCACAAGAGAGTCTAGAGGTTTCTGTATTTATTTTAACTCCCACATGGTTTGGTTTCCAGAATAGTATGTTTTTCTTGGCTTGGTAGTTGGACTAGCACAGTGTTTAAAACATGCCCACGAATTGAGAAATTACAAGGAAGCACCTTCACTGCACTAATCCTTGTAATAATGACACAGCAGTGTGAGCACACCACACGGTGGGTGGTGCACCTTTCCCTTCCATCCAAAGTAAAGCCTTGCAAGGTCATAGCAGGAACCATAGTCGTAGAGTGCAGGATCCACAATGTCGATACATCCAGTCAGCTGAATACTTCTTTGCATATGGATATAGGCAGGACTGCTACAACTGTCGACTAAGGCATGACTATGGAAAGGATAGTTTGAGGTTATGTTAAGACGGAAACAGAGCAGCATGGATTACAGAACAAATTTACATCAGTGAAGATTAGCAGAATGGACTTTGGCAAGGCATGCAAGGTTGAGAACGGGTAACCCTGGATGTGACGTAAAAAGCAGATCTTGGAGCTGCAGAGTGTTAAGTGAGCAATTGAGTTAATTAGCTGTCAAAGAACGAAGTGTACATAACAAGGGGCAAAGGCAACATAACGCGGTAGAAGGACTTTTTGGTTTGTAGGTTGAATTCTCCGACCAGAGTGCATCGTGGATAAAGTCCGCAAATTCGCAACACTCCTCCGCGACAGATCTGCGTGAATGCCTTTTCCATGCTTCTGCATGCTGATTTTTGTTATTTTGATGATACGGATCGTTTTTCGACACGTAAAAATTCCTATCAACGAGACTATCCGAGCTTACTTTACTAGTTTATTTGTCTTAGTACAACATACTGCATAATCACAAGACCAGCGTAATGTCAACTCTACTCTGTTTTGTGACATGTTAGCACACAAAATGCGACTTGCAGCGCAAGAAAAAAACTGGGAAAGGCTTTTTATGAGCCCACCGTGAGATGTGTCAACACGCACAGTGCACATAGTGGCTTGTCGTTTGCAAGCCCATTGGCAGCCTTTACACACAATCTTATTAACTGCACAGGTTTTGTAGCACTTCGTGATGCAACAAAACACAGATAAGTAATGAGTGATGTGTTACAGTCGTGCCTCGTTATTATGACATTATTACCCCCGTTAGTATGGACAGCTCGAATTATGGACAACATTTCTGGAGACCAAACGTTTTAACCTATTTATGCCTTATTAATATGGAAGCTCGCTTTCCTTACAATGAACAAGAGGAAAATGCACAGAGCCCATTGGGACCCATGTAGGTCTCTTGCATTAATATGGACAGAAATGAGAACCCATTCTCTACTCCCCGGCCGAAATGTTTCATTTTCTGCACTTTGCGTGCTACTAAAGAAAGCAATTAGTAAGTGAAAATCATTAAGTAATGCCCACTTTCTTACCTTGTTTCACGTTTACAGTGCGAAGTTGCCTAGCTAGCCAATGCACCCTACCATTTTCCGTCTCGCATGAATGGCTGTGAAGAAAATTCTCTCAGCAGCTTGTGTACAGCAGAAGGTCAAATTAAGCAGCTTTTGGCCAAATGAATGCTGATTTTATGTAGTAGCAATTCGCGAAATGTGAACAGTTGTACGAGAAGTTTCCATTTATCCATAAGACGTCATAAGGCATATCTACCGCTAGACGCATCAAGTTACAATACTTTATTTCAGGCATAAAGGTGACCATGTTGGCTTGTATAGTTCCCCAAATTATGACTATAGCTTCAACTTCAGTGCCCACCATTAGAAAAAAAGCAGATCGATAATTATAGCTTGTGCTTTAATATTTTTATACACAATTCATTATTATGGACAACTTGCTATATGCACAGTTTTTATCCGGAACCAAAGTGTCCTTATTAACGAGGCAAGACTGTAAATGCATTCAAACGCACCTGAGATCACCTGCAGGACATACTTGCAATAGCCAACCTGTGCTGGCTAAGTAATCTTGAGAGCACACTCTTACCTTCCAGGTATGTTTATTTCTGTGCTCCCATGCACATATGGAGGCCACATAATTTTTACAATGATGCAGTGAAATTAATGATATCGCAATTCTAAAAGGTAGTGAATAAACTATGGTAGCATGTACAGCAATTACTTTGAAATAACTAAGCAGTGGAAGAAAATTGCAACTGTAAATCTGTAGCAGACAAATTTTTCGCATTTCTTTGTGTTTCTTAAGAAAAGTAACTCACCCGATGTGAAATTGATAGCTAGAATTTTTATATGCACTAAATTTCTGCTCACCACACTAATTAACCCATAATAATGCACCTAGTAGTCAAATGGCCCTGTTGTGGCCAAGGTTTAGTGACTACCGCAGGTTAATAAAGCTCTCATCAAGGAAATATAGTTCCCAGGTCTATAGAAACTTTCATGTAAAGAAAAAAAACCAGACAGTTTGGCCTCGATTCTTTTTTATTCAGGCTTAAAAACCATTCCACATCTGCAAGTCTATGCCCTCAAACGCTGCCTCCTTTATAAATTCGTTAGCATTGATCACCCACTCACTCATAAACACGGGCAAAAAAAAGAAGCACATTCTTTGAACAGGCATACTTGCACAGTATGCATTCCATACAGCATGTCACCATAACTAATCAAACAAGGATGCAATCTTGTTGTAAACGGCAAGTGTGAGCACTTCATAGAAGAGAACTAAATTCATAAACCTAACGAGGGACATTTTTGGTCTAGAAAAATAAAATAAAATGGTCATATAAAAGGGCACTTTTTGCCTTTCGGGATAAGTCACTAGAATCCCAACATGTCTATGACTAAATTTTGTAGAAAAGCTGGGAACGTTAGGATGAGCAAAACATTTATAATGCCACATAAAAAAAGATGAAAAAGCAAGCGCTCCTCCTACACTCAAGCCATTTCTTAATTAATCAAGACAGTGGAAAGCTCTTCTAGGGAAACGTACGCTATGTATTAGATTACACGTACAAGGCTTGAGGCAGCGTTATCACAGGAAGAGGCAAATTAAAGCTACTGTACATGTGCGCATCATGCAGATACACGCTGCGGGTATAAATATAAAGTACTTTACATGGAGCCCAATAGAAGAGAGAACGAACACTAAAAACAATAGGTCAGTTAAAAATAAAACGCCTTTCTGACTGCACGCACTGTAAGCATATACATATATATAATATTTGTATACTTCTGAATGAGGTATGCTACATCTATGTATTTATAGTATTTATAAGCCGATGTGGCGCAATACGTAGAAGCATTTGTCGAGCTCAGTTTTTGTTTTTTTTATCTCCGATGCAGAGACATCTGCAACATGTCAAAGGCTCATATATCATTTAATAACTTGGTGAAATGCACTCAATGCACCTCTTATATCACTTTCAGAAGTAGAGCAGTACATCCTTAAAGCGGTATCACTTTCACATCACCCGTCCCATTCGCTTGAAAAACTTGACATCCTGCCTCACAAAGTGATTCAGCAGATAAAAAAAAGGGGGGGGGTGGGGGGGGGGCTGAAAACAAAAATCTCAAGAAGACTGTACACAATGTTTTCCAAACAGTGCAGTTATATAACTGCACGCTATCGTGACCAACCAACTGAGTGCGTTGAAAAGTGAAATGCTTTCATCAAAATAGTTAAAAACTAGAGGGCACTGATTGAACCAAGCAAATAGTGTCCCTTTAAAAGCTTGATACACATTTTGAAATGCTCTCTCTCTTAAAAACAAGGTCTGGCAAAAAGTCAGCATAAAAAAAATGCTACCAGCACTTTGAAGACTTCAGATGAGCCTGACCATGGCAACCGAGCGGCAACAAGGAGAAATGGAAAGTAGCCGCAGTGTCCCTCGGTGGCTTGCCATAGCAAGCAGTCCTGTGACCTCGTGGACATTAACAATCACTCGTTCAGGGCCACTTCCCAAACGATGAGATGGCTACGTTCGCCCTTGGCTACACCCTGGTGAAGTTTCTTCTCCGCAGAAGTCCCAACGCCCGTCGCAATACGGTCACCACTTGAATCATCTTCTTCACCATCCCCTTTAAGAAGAAACATGAGCACTGTCAGCAACACACACTCTGTCAGATAAAGTTTCCAGATGCTCTCTCCATCAACTGTCTGGCCTTATTCTTGACAGAATAGCCCGGCTAGTTCACGGTCAATCATGCAGGTTCAGAAATTGGCGGCACCAGAGCTCGTGCATGATGCTCGAATTTTAGGTGCCTTGAAATTAAATACTTTCAGAAGCAACGTCTATTTTAATTTGCTAAGTAAAGTGCACTCAATGACTGCAGCCGATTACAAGGCTATTCTGTCAAACAATTCCAGAGCTGCCAACAACTTCTCCCGATTAGAGTGACAAAAATTTCTGAGAGCACTGTGGAATCTACACTACAGAAATGAGAAAGCCTGAGCATTGCTGGTGCACACAGTGCATCAAGTTTGCTCTCGTTATCATTATCAACTAAATGCACCATCATTATCATGGCTAATGCCATCATTGTCACTCTCACTAATTGCAGCGTCATTGTCATCGCTACTATATTCCTCAAGGTAGACAAGGAGAATTATGATGTGCGTTCCACGATCCCGGGCGTGGCGCAGTTGGTTAAAGCGCTCGGCTGGGGATCCGAGGGATGGAGGTTCTATTCTTGGTGCAGATAGGATTATTAAATAATTAATTACTAATTAATGACCAATTAATGTTATGGTATCAGCACTACTAATTTAATTATTTACGTTGATGTCGTCATCAGTTTTATTGACCAGACCCCTGCTGACTAAATTTTCAAAATTGCCGCCTAACCAGATGTGACGTCACATTAGCTATAGTGAGACGAAAATGTGTGACAGAATCGTGGCCTACAGTATGAGCTGTTAAAGGCTTTTGCCTTAACAAGTGCCTAGACAACTATGCCATGCCCCACGTGTCTGCCAGACATTTTTGTAAATGAACACTGTAGCAAGTTCAAGCACATGCAAAAATTAAACTGAACATAAGAGCAAAATGAACAGTAATAACTAACCAACTCTGAAGTCAATGTAGCCTTCACCGCCAGACAGAACAAGCATGCATTTGGGCGATGCATCTTCAGAACCCAGTGCTATGTCTGCAGCCTTTTCCTCGGGCGTCCCCTTCATGTCTGAGGAGATCATTCCGCCAGTGCCTGAGAAAAGGCAGAAATGGCAACTTTGTTACGGCAACTTGCAAGCGATTTCAAGACAGGGTTGATGCTATACAGTTAAACCTGGTTATAACGAAATTGTAAAATGCCCGCAATTTTTCGTTACTTCCAGGTTTTCGTTAAATGCAGTTTGCGCGTGAAAACCCAAAAGGACAATGTAGGACGAAAACCAGATTAAGAAGGGAAGCCAACTTAAAAGTGTTCACAGTAAATCAGAATTATTTGAAGTCATAGAAGCGGATGTTTCGTGATCGCGCGGATAGCGCGGCGCGACTGCGGCGGCAGCCTCCACCTCCTCTGCGGCTCGCGCGACGCGTCTACGAGGGAGCGGGGAAAGAGGGTGGAGAAGGATTGAGTCACTTTCGGCCCCCTACACCCCGCGCGCATGGCGCGCGCGCTCACCCACCCCCGTTGCCCATAGAAACCAACTCTGCCTCGTGTCGCCAACGCTCTCCGCTGTTCCCGCTACCGACACGCGGGAACCCAAGAGCAATCGCGTGGAAGCAATGGACACACACTGCTCGCCCCGTGTCTTTTTTTGTTATTTTTTGCAGCTTTTAAGCATGAACTATTATAGTGCCATATTCCGACAGTGAAAGCAGCGGAGACTGCTTCGTCTGCCACGGAGATGCGGCATCGGCGCTGAAACACGGCGCGTTGTATCAACTGCGGTCTCTCGTTGCTATAGTAGGCGTTCCTCTCACTTCAGTTTGTGTTTTATCGCCCTGAAACTTGCGAGGTTCTGACAAATTTCCACTAACTCAGCACTAGTTAAGAGACAGCTGGCACCGCGAGTTCGTTATATCAAAGTCAACTGCCGCAACATGTTCGTTACATGTTTTCAAATACATTCACTTCGTAATATCGAGAAATTCGCTACATGGAGGTTCACTACATAGAGGTTTAACTGCATTTGCAAATATTAAAGCACTGCTTTTATGCCAGCATTTGGACAATATTGTTGCCATAGTTTCAACGACGACCTCATTGTTATACGATAACAACCTGTGAAACTGCATGAAACACAGCATCAATTCTCCTATAGTATGCGTGCATGTTTGCATATGTATTAAAACACAACTTGTGTCCGCTGTGTGCCATTAGGCATATAAAACGCTACTTTAAGTCATATTCTGAAAACCAATTTTTCGAAGAGCTTTTACAAACCTCCACGAGCTTAAAATAAGCAAGCTCAAACAATAGACAACATCCAACAGGGGTACATTATTTTACAAAGGTAAACATTATGAAAAACTTACACTCTGACAAACAAAATCATCTCTGCTACCGATGTGTAAAGCCTCTCCATGCTAAATTAAACTGCAGCCTCAGGGACAGCAGAACGTTTGGGCACTTTACCTGTGGCTGTACAAGGAACGGGTACAACGGGTACTCACCGGGAACGGCTACAAAAAACTTGACCGCATCCCTGTGCCCATGGAAGGAGAGCTGTGCCTGGGCCATGGAGCAGTAGGGCACAAAGCTTCCCGTGGTGATGTTCTCGCGACTGTCACTGTACACCCGAACAACGGCGCCAGGCATCCGCACTCCGCTCGCTGATGGCGTGGTCGAAGCCGACGTCACTCCCTGTTTGTTCCCTGCTGGGACGCAAAAGGCGCAGGCAGACAGGTAAAGAGGCTGTCCCAATTGGGGCATCATAGTCTAAGCGCTGCGCACCTGGAACTGCTTAAACATGTGGATGTGAATGTCACCAACTCCAATGCCTTGTTAGCCAAACTGACTCCTAGTCAATGCAGTTAAGGCTTGAATGAAAACAACTTCAGCAGTAAATTGTTGGAACTAGGGGTGAAAGGAATCTGATGAGAAAGCCTACCTGATTCATGAGTAACAGCATCCTCACACTTCTAAACAACTTTTCTTCTTACCACTAGCATGACCATTAACAATTTAACATATGCAACGTTACAAGAGTTTGTGTTGCACCGTCAGCACATAGGAATGGACTACACCTGGCCACTGTTAAAAAATGTGTCAAGTAGGCTCTAGGAACATAAGGAGCTTGCATTTTTCTCAAAATGCTATGCCTCATCTTCCAATCTACTGTTGTACAAGCAAAAAAGAGCCACCACTTTCATGCAAAGATGTGTGAACATACAGAAAAGCACACAACACAACCACTGTCCCAGAGTTTTTTGCAATGACAAACCCTTCTACAGAAGCTATGCATCAAAAAGCCAAACAGAAATCTCTCCTCAGGCAAACGTTTGCCTCTATTCACCCCGTTTTAAGAATTCTGCAGATCATGAGGCAGAGGCACATTCACACTGTTAATGGTAGTCACCAAAAACGATGCCGAAATCTGTGGCTTACTTTCAGACAGGGGAACAGAGATGATGACGCCATTGCCAGTGCCCATCCAAAGTCGATTGCAGGAAATCAGCAAAGCCGTGATGCGCACAAATGAAAAGCCAAGCTTACCCGTACCTGAAAAATATACACAACCGGGCAAATATGCACTGAACACAAGACTAATATACGCTACTCTTCAAGTGAAAATTTTTCAATGAATTGCCCTTTGCATAATGAAATAAACAACGAAATGCAATGCTGGTACACATGAAAATTTCGAAACCAGAAAACGTACTCTCTTCCCATTCGTACATACACCTATGCGGACTGCCAATGCACAATGCTGATGCCAGATTGCCTGGAGAGCAAGGCCTTTAATGCTCCGCATTAAAAAGAGTGACAGCATGTAAATTGCTTTTGTGTTTCAATTTATGCCGACAACACACTGCCATGCAGAATTTTTAAGCACGAAATACTGAAGATGGTGTTACACCCTTCCCCTTTTTAAGGAAAGAAAATTTCATGAAACCAAAGCAAACTGTAAAGCTCAATATACAAGGTATCTCAATTTTGTAATAAATTTTAAGAAAGTTCTTCGGTTAAAATTGTCAGGGATGGTGTGCATCAAAATACTGCTAGGATGTGTTCACTAGCAAGCTGGTGAACTAATATCCAACAACTATTTTTCTAAATATTACCAGCCTCTCGGCACACAGCACACAAAACTTCATTTATTTTTTATTTTATTCTTCTAGAGTGCCAGTTCCAGACAGCTATCCACTGGAACCATAAACCACCGGGCATTAACAGAGATCAACATTTCATCTAAACAATGCAGAAGCAGCTTTGTTTTTAGTGCATTAGTCAGTAAAAAAAAAAAAAGTATTGTTTCATGTACTCACGTTTTTCAATCAGTCCACTTGTACCTACAGTAACTGGTATTAAAAATGCATAACACTGAATAGTAAACATGTATGTCTTTCTGAGCTAACATGTGTTTTGCTATCCTAAGCAGGAGGGCCAAAAATGATTTTTCGGCACACAAGTGCGGGACCCAAGTCCAGACCTCGGAGCAAACGATTACAGATTCGCATCATGCATGGCCAAACTAGGCAAATCCAGTAATCAAGCTTACTAGACAAAACTTGTTGCAATATGGAAACTCCGTGCACAGTTTCCTCAGAAACAACCCAGTGGTTGAGGCGGGAATATTTTCTAAATCCTTCATGATAAAATGCACAATACTACTGCATTCCTGTAGGCAAACCATGATGAAACACAGAGTCCGGTAACCCCGCCAATTGCTTTGACCATTATCGAAAAATTCAGTGCACAGCTTTCAAACAACATGGTCTTGAGAGGCAAAGTAAAAACCCATCCCAGCTGGCATCATGCTCGGGCTCAGGGACGAAAAAGGGCAGGACTCGCAGACTCGTGGGCAAACACCGAAAAACGAGGGAGCGCGCCATTGTGGCAAACAAAAGTAAACTCGCGTAACATATTTATGAGTGTAGCATCGACCTAGCTTGCAACCACTCTGGCACACAAGGTGAAAGGAAAGGTGAGGAGGGTAGTTTTTAGTCGCTGATTATCGCAGGTGTTGCACAAGCTAGATCAAAATATTTTCAGGAGGAAGGTGGGTGGTTCAATATTTATCGGTATGCTGGCATTCCTTAGTCTCCTTGGTGACCGTTTCTGTGGCCCTTTAAACACGAATAGAATTCACCCATAACAAAGCCAGGACTGGGTTCTCCATTCCAGGTCAAAACATTAATCAAAATCCCTTAACAGAACAAAGTTGTTTCTGCTGCTTGTATAATTTGGTCATGTTTTTGACAAGTGAGGAAACAGAAAAAACTAACTTGTGCACTTAGTAGACTGAAAGAATTTTGTTTTTGTTTTTTGGTTTATGGGGTTTAACATTCCTAAGCGACTTAGGCTATGAGAGACGCCGTAGTGGAGGACTCGGGAAATTTCGAAAACCTGGGGTTCTTTAACGTGCACCGAGATCGCACAGCACATAGGCGCCATGCTTTCCACCTCCATCGATAAGCAGCCGCCGCGGCCGGGATTCGATCCCGCATCCTTGGGCACTACAGTCGAGCGCCCTAACCACTCCACCATTGCTGTGGGGCACTGTAGACCGAAAGAAGGCTATGCTAGTGCTTTTTCTACATAAATCGATGCAGAATGAAAAAAATAAACACCAATAAAAAAAAAATGAGCAGTGCGAGGGCAAGAACTGCTAGAGAAAGTCCAACTGCAAAGAAGGCTGCATACCCAGCATCTTGGAAACGTAAGGCTCGATGTCAATATCCTGAAGGTGCTGGTACGTGTGGACGTTGTATAGCCGCAGTGTACTGTCAAGCCGTATGGTCACCCATACTCCATCGCCAACCCAGGCCATCTGTCGAATCTGGCTCTCCTTCCGCGGATGGGCATCAAAGGAGTGCTGAAAGCCACACGGGAGATGGTATTTCATGGGAATACAAGATTCCTCAGACATATGTAAAAATAAAAAAGAACAGCAAAGCAGTACAAAGAGCTGAAAGGAACTGAAATCTCCACACAAAAGAGAAGCAACAAATAAAACAGAATACAGCTTGCACAGAAGTGTGAACCCCTGTAACCAGGTGTTGAGCAAAATGACGGAACAAAAGGAATGCACAAGTGGTCAAAGGTGCGCAATAGTTTACCACACGCACATTATGGCGTTCTGTTCGTCCTGTCTGTTCTTACTTTTTTTTTTTTTTTTCTATTAGTGTGTCCAAGCGCCGAGAACCAGTTTCAAACAACCACTTTGCTTTTGCCCCTTCTCTTTATATGCTAACGTGAAGCAAACAACAACTCTGAACTGACCTCCACGGTAAGTGTCTTGGGGTGGACAACATGTATCCTATTCCTGTATCCACACCAGACTTTTGTGTGCGCGACCGTCATACACCGTATAGAATGATGTGGTTTCCCAAGGTCGAGTAGGTGGTAGTTCCTCAGGTCCCATTGGCCATCTGTAGAAGACGCAATGATATTAGCAAGTCCTGAAAAAAGGTGTGCATAAGGCATCATCCCCCCTCCCCTAAAAAAGCCAACTTCAAAAGAACGGCCCTCAGATTTCAAAGTCAGATTTGTTACATATACAAGAAATCTGAAGAAATGTAAAAGAGAAGCCTAAAATTAGCATAATGTGGTATCAAAAACTAGGCCATTTATTACTAAGCTATAGTATGCAATCAGAGTGCAATATGCATTATGCCACATTACGCTCAGCATTATTTACAAGGCATGCAGTTTGATAACAGTACATTAAATGCAATAAACCATAAGAGGCATTAAAGAAATTAAGATTTCCCTCTGAACATTAGCTTCTACGCAGCTTGTAACCTACCACAGCATTAGCCATGCAATAAGATATGTATCCAAAGACTAAACAGCTATCAAAAGGCTCTATTTGAAAAAGCGCCTAGGCTGCAATGAAATTGTTTTCCCAACTCTTGCAAAGCATATATTTTTCCACCTGACTGTGCAGCTTTTCTTCCCTAAGCTTAAAAAAAGTAGTATGGTTTCTAGTCGCTAAAATATGTTCAAATGCAGCATACCTTGTTTTCGGTGGAAGATCGCAACAGTGCCATCAGCCAAGGCTGCAAACACCCGGCCTTTGACATGGCTGAAAAAGATTTGCGAGTAAGGAATTAACACAGTTTAGCAACAGAGGAAGGCTGAGAAGAAAAGTAATATGGTTCATTGCAGTTAGGACTGGTAGGGGTGGGAGGGGGGGGGGGGGGGGTACGTTTTGCTACTCACACAATACTTAGTACTGAGTCGCACAGCTTCACAGAGTCGATGCACACCCTCCACTGTGCCACAGAAGAATGAACGTAGATGCTGAAAAAATAAATAAATAAGCAAACAAAGATATATTTAAACCCAATTGACTTGTTAACTGGTCCTTGAAACAAAGGTGGCAAGAATTGCACACAATGGTACTTGAAGCAGTTAAATGGCAGAAACAGGGGCAGACGACACCGTACTCATGCAAGGCTTTAGTTTTCACATGAAATCAAACTGAGTTGCATTCGTAGGCACGTTGCATTCATGCTAAAGAGGTACTTCCACAAGGTGTAAGCAATAAATCTTACAACTGAAAAAAAGAAAATTGCAAAAAGAGGTGATAAGAGAAGGATGCAAAGTATTTTGGAATGTACTTTTTTTTTTCATGGAGTAACACTATGTTTTTACTTTACCCTAGTTGCCACACAGCATCTTCAGGTTCATATCACTAACAACTGATATACGTAGTAGTAAAGACCCTGATATAGTAAAGATTTCTGCCGGTTCAAGTGACTTTACTATATAAGAAGGTTCTACCTAAACTAGGACTTTGGTTTATAGCTGGGCACTTTTGAGCTCTGCATCATGCAAGTTCCACCAAGAGAAAAGCATTTTTTGTGTAGCTCATGGTACTGCTTGCAGCACTGACAGGTGTCAAATGAACTCTCCTGCATTAAGGAGCTAGCCTTGATGGCAAAATGACTAAATAGACGATCTCCCCAGGATCAAAAAAGAGAAAGAAAACACATATGCAAAATCCATACTAGAAACAGCCCAACTGAACTGCTCACATTCCATTCTGGGATCCCAGCCACATTGTGGGCAGCACGCTCGACATTTTCTCCAGCTGATCATACGCCAGGTGGTTGTCAGTGGGCAAATCTGAGATGCCATCTTTGACAATGTCAGGTGGGGCGCCTTCATTCAGCAGCACCCAGGGTCGCCGAGCGCCACCTGCACGGTCTTTGCTGCCTTGGCCACCGCTTCCTGTCGACGCCGAATCTTGGTTGGAACTGGAAGCCTTGGCAGCTCCCTCTAATTCTTCCAGAGCTGGGCAGCAGATGGGTAAATGCCAGGTCACCTCTTGAGCTCAAATAACAACATTTCAGTGTAGTAATCAAAATGTGACACAAAAAGTGCTAATGAATGAGATTAACTGCATCTTCCTTTGCTTAACCACCTGGGGATCATTAACATGCGCTGTCCAACAGGGACGCTGCCTCTCCACTTTGATGGAGGTGATATACCATCGAAATTACTCCGCAGCCCTCTACTACAGCTCCTCTTTCATTCTTTCCACTTTCACTCCTTTCCTTTGCACGGTTCAGGTGTCCACAGAAACAAGTGTGACAGATACTGCGCCTTTCCCTTCCTGTGAACTAATTAAATGGACAATAAGCAGACAACATCAGAAGATTGTGGCCCAGCAGTTGTAAAAGTCATCTCTGGAAAGACACAGAAGATTCAGCAAATACCCAGTCATCTAATATAGTTCTATCAATAAGGGTAATGTGTATAAAATAGATGATTCAGTTCAGTTTGGATAGTTTAAACTCCATTCTGCAGCGTCTAACACAACCTCTAAGATGCACATAAATTTTTTTGCCAGTTTCAGCCCGAGGTGAATCCAGTGACTTCCTTGGATTCAAAGAATCTGAGAAGCAGCCTTCGGAAGCACTTACCGTCAACTGCCTCAGCAACTCCTCCAGCTGCCTCCTCCCCTCCTGGACGTGAAGAAAAGGAGATGTTTGTATACTAAGTAACCATTTACCTTAGCACCCCTCCATCACTATTACAACTCAGGTGATGGGCACAGAGCGTAAAGGCTTGTCACAGCAATAACAAGCTATCCTGCAACAAAAAAAAAAAAAACCCTAAACCTGGTATCTTCAATTGCTTTTCACACAATCTGAGTTTTTCCTATTCCATAAAATTATTCAAAAATACTCAATTCACAACCAAAACTTCAATATTTGCACAGCTCTGACAGCTACGCCTTTGGAACAAGCTAAATGCCCTTTCAAGCAACTATACAAGATATTATATGAAGGAGCACTGAACGAGAGTAAAGGAGGTACGCCTCAGTTCGCACGTAGTGCCAACGTTGTCGAAAAGTTGGCATTACGTGCGAACTGAGGCGTACCCCCTTCACCCTTGTTCAGTGCTCCTTCATATCGCGTAAACAATCTTCTTCCTCTTGTTCTACCTGGATACACAAGATATTAGTGACATATGCAGATGGCACATCAAATGGCTTAGCATCAAAATGCAGAATACTGAAGAGCACCCTACACGGAAACAATACTCACTCTCCTTTGGCGGCGATGACGGCCTGCTAACGGGAGCCGGGGCACTCTTGACAAAGATAAGCTTCCCAACTTTGGGATTTCCATCCTGGTCCTTAGCTGCACTTTGGGCTTCAGTCGTCTTGGAGCTGGACGACACATCCTGTTGGCTTGCATCAATCATCTCATCCAAGCCAAGTTTGTTAAACTCTTCGTCCACAGGGTAGTCAGTCTCCTTTGCACCTGAGCATACAAAGAGATGAGAAACTTACTTGTTTTCCACATTTTCACGAAGAATCATGCTAAAGATTTCAGGAAATGCAATAGAGGCCAAGGGCATTCAACTTTGCTTTACTCTCTCACCTGGCACTGAAGCTATGCAGAGAAGGTGGGAGGGGCAGACATGAAACGTGTCCAGGATGTCTGCTGGGTTGTTGGCGTCTATGACGTACACTTCACTGTTCTCCCGGGTTGATGTGCAAATCCAGACAAGTGAGGAGAGCCGCTGAGCCATCTCTTCTTGCTCCCTTCGTTCTTGTTCCTGTTGCTGCAACAGCCAGGAAAGCAAGAAAATAGAAACGAAAGAATTAGGCACAGACACCTAAGGACTACTTATGTGAAGGAATTCGAAAGCCTTATTTTCATGTCCTGTGGGTAAATGTGTTCTAGTGAAGATTTCGACTTGTATTGAGTTCTTGTTGCTGGTGTTATATTTGGTGCACGTGTATGCACACTGAACATTGACTGGCATGATTCAAGCAGCGTCTGGGAGCCATAATTGCCAAAACCTCGGTTCAAAGGCATCAGGACTGTACGTAACTGAATACTTGTAAATTAATTACATTCTTTAGTAATTCTGTATTGTATTAATTGGTCTTTTCTTATTTTCAATGATTAACATTCAAGGTAATTCAATTATTTTCTTCAGTAATTCATCACCAATTATCATTACATCTGTGCAGAAAAGGCTACAGGGGCAAAGCATCTATGACGATATGATTACATCAAATGTTTCAGCTGTACAACCATGCGCATGGCTGCCTGGCATGCCGTGCTCTGGCCAAATGCGTGCCTAGTGAACGACATCGTCAGGAGATCCACCAGTTTTTGGCCAAAGAATTCAACTGGCCTTGTTACGGTTCCACTCTAGAAGCTGCCTCTGATGTTCCAAAGAAAGCAGCTACATGACTGTTTAAGGTTTTAGCGGCCTTACCTGCATCGTTTCACCGAGAATGTTTGGTTTATACGGCTTAGCATCCCAAAGTAGCTCAGGTTACCAGAGACACCGCAGTGGAGGGCTTCGAAAAATTGGATTCTTTTATGATGCACCACGCTCTTTGCCTTCGTCAAAAAGCAGCAGTGATGGCCAGGATGGAAACGCCAGAACTGAAAGTGGCTACCACTTCCAGTTCCGGCGTTTCCACCAATCAAATGGCTCGAAATACGGACCCTGAGCACCAGCCGGCACGAAGCGCTTGCAATGCCAATGCCTTACCCTGATTTCAAGCTCAAGTCTGTCAATGTCATCAGAAGGTGAGGGCGCGTCGGCCTTTTGCTCCTTGTAGAAAATGCTAGCGCCAACAATGGTGCCCCCGTCTCGCGTCCGCCCACCTGTCAGGTTCACACCAGCCGCGCACCAGACCTGCAAAATAAGGGCCACACGTCACTTTCCCGCCAACACACTTGCATGCGACGCAAAAATCTCAGTCCATGGCAGCGCTCAGAATGCGTGAAAACAGGAATACTTTGTGCTTAGCAATATCATAGTACATGAAGAAATGTATCAGTGTAGCACCCAGCCCCCCCTTCCCTTCTCCCAAATAAAGTTGTCACAATCAGGCAATGTTGCATGTTCGTGGATCCTTTTTTTTTTACCATTTATTTCAATTCTGTAAGCATTTGTTTGTTTTTTGGTGCCGCCAATCAGTTTTATTTATTAGATGTTCATCTCTCACTCATGATTAGATTTCTAACCCCAGAGACAAAAACATAAACAGCTGCAGTCATAACAAACATTCCATCTCCTGTGGGCCCTCAAGAAACCCGTACAAGCAGCTCGTGAACTTCGTTCAATAACCCTTGCTATAACGCAACACTGACGCCCTCAGAAACTGACAGTGAGAGTTGCATCAAAAAGCCTGCTCCAGAGTTTTGTAAGGTTTGCTCTGAAAATAAAATAATGAAATAAAAAGAAAAAAGCATGCCACTTCCGAGTACCTCCCGTTTCATACCTTCATTGGAGAGCTGGTCTCCTGGAGTGGACGGCAGAAGACTGGCACCGGCACTGGGACGTGGGATGGTGCACCCACTGGTCGGTGCGTAGCCGCACTCAGTGGGGGCTGGGGCAGGTCGAGCTTCACAGGGGTCGTCTTGGTTGGCAGACTCCAGCCGTACGCTTGAACCCGCCCATCCTCCTTGCGCACGTGGGCCCGCACCTGCTTGTACTGCTCCCGGCGTTCGCGGGCACGCTGTGCCTGGAGCCGCTCTGAAGCCCTGCACAGTATGAAAATACGAACTAAAATACCACCCAGAACAGAATGTTAATCTCGTTTAAAGAAAGGAAGAAACTCTTCAGGTAGAGTTGTACACCATTAATAAGGCCCCCATTAAAATGGATGAACAAAATTACGAACAATATTTCCGACAGATGAACATTTTCAATGCATCTGCACCTTCCTAACGAAGAAACTTGCTATCAGGACAATGAACAGATAGAAAATGTAACCAGGGCTAGGTGTATCTGTCCTCTGCAAGGAGAAAATGTCAGCCATATTATTGTCCACCACCATATCGTGGTGGACAATAAAACATGAACTATGTTCAAAAGGAGGCCGCAATCACAAAGCTTTTTTTTTTTTTTTTCTTCGCAAATTGTTATAATGAATAACTCACTATATGGACAGTTTTGCTCTGGAACAAACATGTTCATATCATGCCTGAATACTTTCAAAAACAATGCCACACACAACAAAGAATTCAAACAATTCCAAGAATGCAAACATGAATGAATAAATAAATAAATGAGGCAGCCCTGTGACATAACCAGTGGAACTGCCCATGATATGAACCACAAGCATAAACAAATAAAATAAAAAGTATAGAGTAAGTTCAGCAGCCACAATGCTGCAAAGCTTGACTCAATGTCAACTAACTTAGCTAACCATCTTAGCTAACCACCTTTATAGGGAAGCTGAAAGGCTTTTTCGACAATTTCTCGAGATGCATGCATTAGAATATATGAATCATGTAAATTAAGCTCACGAAGTGGTTTTGTACTACCATTTAAAGTTATAATGTAACCTACTATTAAAATCGCGACAATCCTCAGGCTTCTCCTCAGAGCACTGCTGCAGTGTGGTGAAACTAATTGATCACGCCATTACGGGTGACGTTTTGAATTGAACAGTTTTCGCCCAATCATTTCCGTGAGTCGCCCTATGCCGCCGAACAACGCCTCGCGACCTTTACCTTCATTGGCGTTGGTCTTCTTCCTCAGAGCAAACGTTTCTGCATTGGAAATGCATCACCACTAAAGATGACGTCATCAACGGTGTCTCTAGTCGTCACAGTGTACTGCGGAGAAGCTTGAATGCCGAAATAATTTTATTCGGCGATTACGTCGTATATTTGAATGCTAGCGTAAAACGGCTTGGCATGATTTAACCTTAGCCTTCACGCATTCGACTCCTTTAGTTTAGTTGAATTCTAAAACCGATTCAGCTTCCCTTTAATCACAGCTCTGCACAACTGGCGACATATATTTAACATGGCAATTTGTTGACAGTCACTATTAAAAGCCATGCTCTATAGAAATTGATGCTTATCTCCCAACACGTACCATGAAACAATTTCTGAGTCGTGAAAGCAACGCACTCAATTTTAGAATCAATTCAGCTCCAAGTTTTCCACAGCAAATTTGTGAATGTTGAAAATTTTATTTTTTTCTGAAAAGCTATCCGACAAAATAACTTTACAACAATGGTTACCATCTAAAAGCCAGGTGGCACAATTCAGGAACAGTCATATTGGGGACACCCTTAAAAAAATGTTTGTTAAGTAAGAATCAAAAAATGGCCCCCATTTTTCTCTTTCGGAAGAGGTTCTAGGAATGCAATGTGCAAATGTGATCACCCCCCTTCCCCTCTAGCACCCAGAGAATTTTCCCTATATCTGCCCCTGCCAAAAGCTAACACGAAGTACCTTTAATCAAGCCACAAAATGCATCAAAAAAAAAAAGAAGGGGGCAAAGAGGGCACATTCCAGGCAATTTCAAAGAATCACCACAGACTGTTATTGCCTGCTATCAAAGGTGCAAGACAGAGGTAAGTGGGCTTACATACGCTTGCCCGCTATCAGAGGTGCAAGACAGATTCAAGAAAGTTGAACTTCCATTTTAGTGGTAGGTGGGCTTACACATACTTCCCCATTGACCTGGCATCCAAACAAAATAGAATGCGGACTTACAGATCACTGTCAAGGAAATCAAAGCCTCGGTGTTTCTCTCCTAGCCTCTTCTTCCGCATAGATTCCAGCGCAGGGCTCAGCCTCGTCGAAGGAGCGTTGTAGCGAACGTTCACTGTCGACACAGGCTTCTGCTGAGGCTTGTCAGCAGCGCTGAACAAGTTGCTGAAGCTGCACAAAAATACCAACTCATGGCACACATACAACAGCCGACAACACCCCTTGGACGTTAAACACTATAAATCAAACCAAACCAGATATATTACTTGCTGTCAAGCGCCATTCTCTTACCAGGGCATATGGAGAGTGAATTCAATGGCAACACAGCACTTGACATCTATAATGTACTAATCTTGGGCTTACCAACTACCTTAATGATGTATAAAGTACTTCATGCACATACATAAATGTTTTAACTTTTGCCAGTAGTTAGATACACTGCAAGATACAGCAAAATACAGATTTATAAAGACTACGAAATGCACTTAAATGTGAACAGTGAACTTCAAGAATAATACAGCTCACATAGGTCCTGCTTTATGGTTTAAATGTCTGACATGATTCATAGCTTTTTTTTTTTTCATTCATAGTAGAAACTAGTCCAATCAGGAGCAGGTGAGAGGCCACACAAGAATCTAAAAAATTCTGCCTCACATACGACTTGGAGATCAGAAATTACAAAAGAAAGGTGTCCTTGAAAGTGCATCTGCATAATAAATTTAAATTTGCCAGTGGGAAAACATCTTTTTCTCGCCCCGCAGAGTGACAGCTTATATAAGTGGAGGGATTAGTTTGGAGCCATCTATAATGCCCCTCAACATAAAACAAAACAGCAATGCTATTTCAGTCTAACTTGCAATTGCTAACGAATGCTCATATTCAAAGAAAAATCTAAACACCAATTTGAATGTGTGAGAAGCCAAACAAAAAAAAGTGCAAGCAAGCAAATTTATCACAAGGTAAAACAGGTGCTTTGCTGAGCTAAAGATATTTGAGAGGTAGTTAGCAAGCGGAACTGCAGTTTGCTTGATGAAAACAAAAGAGAAAAAAAGACGCAAAGAACAAGGTCATTCAGCCATGCTGAAGAAAAGCCAAAAAGTGCAAAGAAAGGGGGAAACAATGCAATTGCCAGCACTGCACACTGTTGCGCAGCACAACAATAAGCAGTACTCACTTTGTGCTTCAAGTGCGTATGCGTGAGAATGAAAGGGAAGAAAGAAATTCCGCCACCCGTCAAGATGAAGAAGCAGCACAAGCAAAACACTAGACAGGTTATTCATCTCAAGCACTGTGCCATACATGTCAATAACTAGAGCCTTTGTAAACATTTGCTGATATATACCCAAGATTCAAGCTGCAGAGAGATATGTCAAGTATTGCAACAGTTATAGCTGTCCACCAAACCCCACAGTAAACCCTATACACTCAAGAAATGTTCAGAATATAAACATGCATTATATAAAGTGTTCTCTCTCTCTCTCTCAGAATATAAACAAATCATCCTGATTTTTCCTCAACCGGCACCCCTCGGCCAGCTCCCCAAACAAAAAGTTACATATTTGTGCCAGCCTTCAATAAAAGCCACAAGGCTACCGCAAGGCTAGCACAATGCCACCGTTTCAGTAGCCTTGTGGCAGAGTATCCGCTTCTCATTAAGCGGCATTCACACAAGCGCTCAAATCCCTCTCTAAGCGAGGGTGACTATGCTGGCGTCACGCCTTCAAGAAGCTGCTGAGCGTCGCAGCTTCCGGTTTTCCGCCGCCGGCCGCCGTCTTCTGGCTGGGGGACATCTCAGCCGGCCGGCGGCGGGGGCGTCTACCCGAGTCCCCGAGGGCGGACGAGTTTGTTTATTTTATTTTGCTTGCTTTTCTCACTGAACTTGTTTCCCTGACTAGCAAAGAAACGTTAGTAGGTCATAAACGCCTGTCTTGTGTACTTCTCTGCTTGAATCAGTCGACGTCTCTCTTCGACGACTCTTCATCGCCCGTGTGAATGTGCGAGTTCGGGAGCGGGGGCGAGTCTGCCCAGCCAATGACATCATACACCTCTTTTCCACATCCATCCTCATCGGAATCCCCCATGTGGATCCCGCTTTAGGGAGGTACCAGGTTCAATCCCTGATGCCACCAAGCAACCACCAGTTTTCTAATGGGTACAAGACTTTTCCCGTCCTGGTGCTCGCTTCTTCTGAGGTGAAATGCTTGGAAAAAGGGTCATCGACCAAACTGTTGCGCTGATGGGTAAGTGATTCGTTCTGCCAACAAACAACCTTGAGTCTGCCTCATGTTGCAACAAGCCCATCTACCCCCCCCCCCCCCCCCCCTTTTTGTTTTCCTTACTGCTCCTTTGGTACCACTGATTGTTTGAAGTTCATTGTGAGAACCAAGGCAGTGGGGTACCAACCACTTTTTCAGGCTGCGAGATTGTTCAAAACTGAACTTTGGCCCACCGCAGCAGGGTTTAAGGAGCTTCTCCCAAGCGCACATCCCATTATAAAGTTGAGTGCCAGGCCGCAGGACACTACTAGTACCCAATTTTGGCCTATGGGTGTCCAGTGGTGGGCTTCAAACCAATTAACTCCTGCAGCTAAGACTAGCGCTCTAACCACTACGCCACGTTAAGAACATACCCCCAAAAGCACCGCGGCTTGTTATAGTAAGTTGGGTGCCATGGCAGACGAGCTGTAATAAAGGAAAAGTATAGCTAAAGGCAATCATTCAAAGAAAAGTATAGCCAAGAACGATACAAACACCTGCCGCAATGGCTCAAAGCCTACGGGGTCCCACTACTGAGCTCAGGGCTAGCAGCAACGATTCCTAAATGCAGCAGCCATATTTCAACGAAAGTGAAATGCAAAACCACTGTGTGCAGAGATAAAAAGCTTTCGAAAGTTCATAACAAGAAGCCATCAGACAGTCTATGCTTCCATTATCACATGCCCTCACAGCTCCAGTGCTCAACTTGTGAGTATGCATCTGCACGGCAACTCACATTTTCCAGATGGAGGAGCGGTTCTTCTTAGGATCCGCAGTGGGGTCAGTACGCGATGCTTTGATCATGCCAGTCCACCGTATGGCCTCCTGTAGCTCCATGTAGCGTTCCTTGTACTGGTTCCTCTCCATGAGTACACGAGCCATCTCCACGCGAGTGAAGCGCTTCCGCTGGGCCATTGGCACATCTTCTTGCTGCAGGTAGTGAAACACAAGGCATCGGCTCTCATCACAAGAGCTTCATAAGCACATTAAGACACACTCCCAAGTAAGAAGAGAGGCCGGTAACCCAAGCGGTACTAACAATTGGCACAATGCGGTAGTATGTTGGCAAAGAACTTGCCCCATGTTGGGCCGAGGTTGGCTAACACGGTACCTATATTGGGCCAATGTACTGTGCTACCTGGGATATGAAGCAATTATGTGCACAGTGTTTAAAGCTTGCCTAGAAAGACTATGTAGTTTGCACTCCACATCAACAGAGCACTACCCAGTGTTTCCTTTCCAAGGTGAAACCAAATGCACACAGAAATAAAGTAAACTCATGCAAGAGTGGTGCATTCACCTCAACATTTTTCTGTGCTTTCAACCTGTTTGCATGTTTTTAGCATTGCAAATATCCTGCAACTATGTCACTCATAATCCTCTCCCTTTCTCCCTGCTGCCACACAATATAATTAACTTGACACACAAACAAATTACCACGCAATAGGGCACTAATCAGTCATTAAATTCGATTCCATGCACATATACACTCAGTGAGACTACATATAAAAATCTGTACGGAGACTTATAGAAGCAAACCTTAAATTTAATATACTTGCCAGTTTCAGAATGTACATCTACAGTGAGAAAAAAAGAAACTGCAGTTAAGCTGCTAAACTAAAGAAACTCCACAAGAATTACTTGGCCATACAGGACTACATAACCACCATTGCAATGCAAACATGCTATAAAACGCAGTACATTTGAATATAATGTGTATATAAAAACCGAGCTCATAATATTTGAGACCACAAAACGTGAGAGAGTAGTACTGTTCCATGCACCAGGACAGACCGTTTCCATCACGTATCATATCTTCTAACCTCCTTCAAATACACACATGATGTACACTACCGCAAAAGAAACGAAAGAAAAGCAGTTACAGACCTCATCATCAGATTTTGTGGCCTTCATCTTCTCAATCTCCTCTCTGCATTTTTTGAGCTCCTCTTCTAGTTCATGAACCCTCTGCTTCTGGCTGTCTCGTCCCTGCTCTAAGGTCTTCACTTCCCCCTGTAGGATCTCTTTTTCACTGTAACACACACACAAAAAAAGGACCCTAAGCCTACAAAGCACGAAAAATGTACAATGTGGCTGCATTCCCCTCAAGGATAAGTCGCAGCCCACAGCATTTGAACTCCTGCTTTTTCACATCCCATTTCTTATTTTTAAAAGGCATGTTTTCAAAGTAAGAGCAAATGACCACACAAGAAACTGCCGCCCTTTTTATCCTCCCTTATTGTAGAGATGAAGAAGGTTATCCTTATTGTTCATTTTTTAAATTGTGCTCTTAAAAAATCAAACTCAAAGATCGACCAACACTCAGATCATAGCCAGGTCAGAGTGCTAACCCAGGTACAAAGTACTAGAAAAAATATTGAGAAAATAAAGTCAACGATGCCACTAGGAGCAAATTACGGCCAAATTCCCCTCCTCACAGACAACATGAGTAGCATGCTAGCATGCTACATAACTGCTACTACATGAAAGTTCATACACTCCTTGTTTTCCAATATGGTCATGGAAAATATCTTCAGACAAAGTCAAAAAGATAAAAGCAGAATACCATCATGCTGACACATGATTTTCAGTCCTCGTCGTAAAAGCCTCCCGAATGCCAGTGACAGCTCTCGGCAGCATTTTAAGATTGCCATAAAAAACTTCACAGATTGTCAATGAGATTGATAAGGCATATGAGCGTCAGCATTAGTTTTCTCCACCTCGTTACATTAGTATATTTTCACACATATATAAAGAGATGCACAAGCAGAAAACAACCTAGAATTACATAATGGTTCACCGCACTAAAACCTAGAACGACAAGAAACACAACAACACAGTGTGAACTTACAAATAGTTTTTAATGGAAGAAACGGATGTTCTTTTATACACAGAAACGTGATCGTCATCAGTGCAACATAAAGAAACCACTATGATTCACCAACTAGGCCTAATTCTCGTCATTTTAACCTGAAATTAAGGTCGCAAAGTATGTGCTGCTTTGGTGTATCAGAAAGGGTGCCATGTGCTGCTTTTGGCTCCACTCTCTCCCATCGCTGGGTGCTGTGCACCACACTGGAGCGCTCCTCTCCTCTTTCCCACTTCTTCTCTTGACCGTCCCAACCTTCACCTCCTCTCCTTTCCCTGCCACTGGTCTCAGCTTTTTGTCCGGTCCCCTTCCCTGCGCCTCTCTCTGCCAGCCATTGCATTCTATCTCTACATCTACACAGCAACTATGAGGCTTCAAACTGAGAAGTAACGCCGCTTCTTCAAAAAATCTGGAGCTGTCATTGCCGGTGTCTGGCGGGTGGCAGTTAGAAGCTGACATGGATGGGAACTGATTGCTCGTCAGGCTGCCTGGCGTCATGAGATTAGACGACAAAGCCTGCATTGGCAAGAGCTGCAAACGCGGGCTTCTCCTCTGAGATGGAAGGTTGAGGGGGAATCAAACCCTTTGAGATCATTCTCTCGCGAGTCATACATGCTACCTCTCGGCCATGCAGGCACATTTGTGCAACTTGGTTAAGCAGGGCTTTATATCTATGTATGTCTGGTGGTCTTTCACACAATGTGGTAGCTTATGGCTGCATGTTAAGAAGTAGAGAAGAGATTATAGCCCCAAATTGAGGAATTAGTGATTAAGACAGCAGCAAAGTGTCTTTATGCAAATGAGGATCCGGACGGAGCCATAGATGGGAGCCATTAATGTTGTCGTGCCATACCCTTAAAGGTAGGGTTTAAGTGTTCCCACAATTTTTAAGAAGCGGAAGTAGGTCCTCTAACTACCGCCTGCCAACTTGGCCATGGCACATGGTCTCATGACGTCACACATCCTGTCGACCCATCAGCATTCAGTCATGCCAAGTGACACTGTGACATCATCATAGCAGCTGTGAGGTATCAGCCGCAGAACTAACAGCAATGCTAGGCAATATTTTCTGACAAGACTTTTCCAATGCTAACATGTTAAATATTGGGCTCACAACAAGTTCAACATTGGCAATAAGTTATGAGATAATGGAAGAGCAGCAAAAGCTAAGTTTTGCATGCAATATCAATGCCAAGCCTTTCTTGCATCCATGGTGGACTATTGCCAGTAAAGTGTGAGATCAGTGACACAGAGTACATAGTTGAGTGTCAGCCAAACTAACGAAGAGAAATTAAGGTGTTTATATCTTGCGTGTGACATCATGCATCCCCAGATACGAAGCGCCTAATGCTATAACAATAGGGTCTCAGTGCATAATCACTTCCTGCGATGAATTTCCCACCGTGCCGCCACAGTGCCAGCCTACGATTCCCTTTGTCGATTGCCTTACTTCAGTGTTAGCAGCTCCGAGCTTCCAATGAGCAGTCTATACAACACTTTCACTGTTTTAATGCATTAGCATCGCAATCCTCACATTGAAAAATCTGTCCGCCTGAAGCCTCGGTTAGCAGTTGGAAAAGGGGAGAGATGGGGAGCCCCCCCATCCCCCCCTTCTCCATCCTCCACTTTCAGAGGAGAGGAAGACGAGTGGAAGAGGAAGAGCGAAGAGAGAGCAGAGAGGGATACGGCGTGTCAAATTGCGACTGCTGGATTGAATCGGAAGAGTTAAGCAGGGAACAATGTCAAATGGTGACTGAAGGACTAAATAACACCAACCTGCTCATATAACTTCAACAAGCAAAAACAATTTGTCCGTCCGGAGTCAACACTAATGCTAACATAGCTCTGCCACATTACTTCACTGACTATCTAGCTCTGCCACATTACTTCACTGACTATCTATACTTTTAGTGCTAAAGTACACATACGATCGCCAGGTCCGAGCAAAAATCTCACTTGTGCCTTGCTGGCTGCCATAACAACTGTGTCGCTACCCCTGTCACTACAGATACCCCTACTCCAGAGCCCCTCCCTTCTATTGTCTCAGGTGCACCATTTGTTTGTATGCTATGTGGCACTCAATCTCCCCTCTTTAGTACCAAATTTACGGCGCAATTGTTCTTCATGCAGTGCTTCGGGTAATGCCATATCATTTCGCTCCCCATTTAACATCAATCTGTTAGTCAAATTTAAGGCTAGTTTGCAAAAGGAATTTCTACCAATTACATAAGTATCTCTCATTGTATCCTGAGCAATAGATATGTCTGACATTTTGCCAAACTCTGCACCAGTCTCTCAATACTAACCCGCTAAGAAAACCCATCCCAAACTAGGCTAAACAGTACTTTTGCATATCTTAATCAGTTTAAGCAGAGTTAAATTGCGGTTAACTTTTTCCTTTCTCTCAGTTCTCAAAGTTGGGGTATTGACCTACAATACATATGAACCAATGCACATGAGTAAAATAAGTTAAGCTCCTTCGTCATCACTCATCACTTGTAACAGACTACTTGTAATATGAAAGTACATGTGAGGAGTGTTCTCATCAATACAGCACTTCCGTGAGGCAGAAATGCCATTTCAGCAAACTAGCCATGTTTTAAAACCTGCTGAACAGGCAAGTCTCGTTAAAAGTTTCCAGTTAGCTTCGTGAACTCATTACAGAGGCGAAAAATGAGGGATTATACTTCTTCATTGGCTCTCTGGAAGAGTTCTGTACCTGATACCCAAAAATCGTATACAAAGAAAGCACACACCATCAAACCCCATGTACAAGAGCTATTATAGGCATACCGCTACGAGGGCTAGATTAATGACTGTGCTAGTGAAGCCCATCTGCCCTTTCCATCAGTCTACAAAGTCACAAATAGTGTCACCCAGATGTCAGTTGCAAAAATTAGGTTTAGCCTTCAAGGAACACAAGCGAGCTACACTCGTTTCATTCTTGAAAGAGCAAATTATTACGATGGAAATGATTTCGACATTTACCAGATGACACGAACCAGCACCCAAGCAGTAAATGGCAGAAAACTGGGTGAAAAACAAAGCTCTGGGGATTCCCACAGCACATGCAGTCTCTAGAACATTAATTAATGAGTGGCAGAGCTATATACGCCCTGCTGGAAAAACAGGCCGTCGTTTCAGCCAAGTAGCTCATTTGCCTGAACAAAGGTGCCTCAGATGAGCCGATCTATTATGCTGTGCTGCTTACAAGCACGAACCGATACAATAATAATGTTGAGTATGAAGTGTCTGTCCCTATCACATATACACTATATCAAAGTTTTACTTTTTTAACTGTCATTCTCTACCCCCTCTCCCCCACCCCCCCTCATTCTTTCTATTGAGAGCAGTTTACCCTTTAACAGTGCTCAGAATATTTGTTTGTGCAGGACAAAGGCACGTAGCCGAGAGCCACGCACTGTGCATAGCTTAACTAGATCTGCTGTGGTAGTCACAACACGAGGTGATTTCCTGCCGCGAATATAATTATACTATATATGCCTAGTGTCGCAAGTGCCTGAAAAACTGTCGCTGTATGCTAAAGTAACGTCCATCAGAGGTGCAACATGGCACACACAAAAAAAAAAAGAATGACAAACAGAAAGTGCCCTTTCTTTGAACAACTTCCAAAAGTTCCGATTCCCCTGGCACACAGAAAGCAATTAAAATACACTGCTCATCCAACTCTTGCGCTGCATCATTTGGTTTTAAGTCATCAAGCCAATTCTGAGCATCTGCCGCATTCCTGTACACTACTTCGGCAGGTGAGTATTGGAAGTATGCTTTCCTGCTTCACTGGAGCAGTACAGGACACGGAGCAGTCGTTGCACAAAGTATGCCCTCAAAAATACTACTTGTGCTAACGTTAAACCCTTACACCCTTCTTTAAAGCACCTTTGCATCTTTTCTCAAGCATCCAAATGAGGCACAGGGTTTCCAACAGGGCTATATGCATGGGAGCCAGTGCAAAACGCGGGAGCCTCGGCGTCAGACTCACCTGGTGAGAAGGTCAACCCTGGCGATTAGGTCGTCTTTAACAATGTTTAGCGCATTCCTAGAAGCAGAAACAACTAGGTGTTAATCCAGGCATGCAATGGGCATGATCAAAGAGACAAATCATGTTAGTCCCCGGGTACCCCCTTAGAAAAGCTGCCCCTAGCACCACCCCTTCTGATCTGCACCGCTGCCTTGCCCATTACACAAGGGGGTGGAGGGGGGGGGACATGAAATGCCTCTCGTGAGCAGCAAACACCCTTCCGTGAACTAAGCGACATGCACAGCTAATTTCGAACAGCAGATGCGAAAACAAAAATGGTGGGAAATGAAATGAGTGTGTACACTCACTTTGTGGCCAGGAGCTCAATGTTTTCCATGATGATGTTTTCCACTTCTTTTCCCATGCCTGCATGACAAAGTATCGATCAGCCAACCTTGCAAAAACATGGTCTCGAAGTAAGCGTCTCTAGACAATCATCGCGATAATTGGTCACGTGTATTCCAATACATTCCTGCAGTCTTATTTCGTTTGTCCTTGTTACATTTAAAAAGGAACAAACACTGCTCGAAGCATGTCACGAGACTGTGCTGAAAATCAAAAGATCTTGCCTTATAGTCTACAAACTGAGCAATTTAAGTTGGCACTGAGGATTGCGCAAAACAAACTGAAACGCTGTCTCACGACGCAACACTGCCGTTATCAGCGTAGTCCACCAGGTGATCCCATCTTGGGAAATAACCACTGATTTGTTTAGTTGCAGCATAGTGTTTGTTTCCCGAGTGCTCATCATGTTTTATTCTATTATGCACTCTCTTCAGCGGACCATCAACAAATAAAGGCTCTCTTTGCGTCATTGACAATACGCTCTTAGCTTCTGCCATTCAGAATGTCTAGGATAAAGCAGTAACCACGGTCTGCCTATGTCCCTGTACCACAACAGCCTTGAGTGTAGAAACTAAAATGGGCACCCCTTTATGCTAAATATGTTTAATAACTGTCTGGCAAATTACATATATATTAGTTTTCAGTACCTTACTTTCACCAATACACTCCCCACTGTATTTGCTGATTAAGGTTTCCAGCATCAAGCTACATTAAAAATAAGCACCAGCACTAATTGAAAAATTTTCCGTAAAATTTCGCACAGCATTTCGAACAAAACCATGATAGAACTGACCACTTTAGAAAGCAAGCTTTCCACCGTACCGAAGCAAACTGGACGGCTAAAATCCAGTGTTCTGTCCCTTCTTAAGTCAAAGACCATGTTTCTTCAAATCAACCAATTTGTCCTCTGTGTGCATTTGCAAGTCTTAAAATGAACAGCTGCACGCGTTGCCTGCATCCTGAAATAATCAAAACTGATCTCTGCTCAACCGAAAGCATGCACAGTGATGAAGAGTGTAGTTTTTATAGAATAAAAATGCACAAAGCAAAAGCAGCAGCTTTCAGCCAGAGAGCTAGGCAGTCTGGCAACAAAGCTGGTTTGGTTTTCTTCTTTTTGCACACAGTACTGAGAAGCATGAAGCTCCGCTTCAAAGTCATGCTTACTCGCATCAGAAGCTGCAGAGCAAAAAAAAAATGCAGGCTTGCAGCAACAGTACAGTTTGAGAAAACCTATTACTAGAAGTGTGTGATGAGAGGCTAGTTGGTAAGGCATTCTGAAGACATAAAACTACGCAGGAGACAGGACACAGAAAAGATGCAGACAGGATGCTCGTCCTGTCTGCATCTTTTCTGTGTCCTGTCTCCTGCGTAGATTTATGTCTTCAGTATGACTAGACACACTCACAATTTTCTTAACGAAAATCTACTTATATGGCTGTGATATTCCTTATTAAAACATAATTATTAGTGGCTCTTAAGTTAAAAACCAACATTGAGAGTTTAGGGAAAAACATTAGTTCAAGGTAAAAATGGACTTCAGAATGGGGCCTTTTAACATACTGCAATTAAGCAGTAATATCATGCAAACTAATGTTTAAAAAAATACTCAAGTCATGCTTACCGAAAATGTTGTCAGTAACTGTCAGTAAGGACGTGCAAAAACAGAAGAAATAACAAAGCTGTTACTCAACTGTTAAACAACACGCACTCAATGTTGTGATGATTTACTTTTTAATAGTAGGGGTGTGCAAATAATGAAATTTTCTAAACATGAATCGGATATGAATAGGAAGAAAAAATGCCTTCAAATATTGAATCAAATATCTGTTCAGTATAAAAAGAAAATCAGGAAGCAGCGAGTAAATTTATCCTTATTTCATCCGATAAAGGATGGACCTTGGCAAACAAAATGAACAAAACTAAACTGATGCACAAACATGAATCAGCATAATTTGGACTTCGAGGAACTGGAAGAGATGCTCAAATTATCTGACAGTTTCAGAACGCTAGAAGAACAATGCAGGCATAAGCATAACTCTGTTCTGCTGACAGTCCAAGGTCAAGCAGCAGATGCCTTGCCCAGATACAATGCTTCCGCGATGATTGGATTCGTGGAAATCAGTGAGGTAATTAGATCACTGCCTAATGGTCAGAAACTGCAGTAAATTGGGAAATTCTCGGATAGCAATTTCTTGGATTGAAAACAAATCAAATAACAAACATATACGATTCATATTCGAAACTTCAAATTTTCGCACACACGGTATGTTAAGACAAGTTTCGCAAGAACATTCTTCGAGAATAGCAGGAAAGACAAAACACAAAGCACGAAAATTACAGTGCAAAAGCATACAATTACTACACACAGAAAGCACAAACTACAAAACAGCAAACAAACTATAGCTATCTGAGGTGACAATGCAAACAACAGAGCACAAATGCTACTGAACAAGCAGGCAGCAAAGCACAATACATGCACGTATCAATGCAGTGATTTCTGGCTTACCGGATTTACTTGTATATATAAGCAGAACACAAAGCATTTGACTGCCTGCCGGATATGGTAGCCTTTGCAAGCATAGTCCCGCTATCTGGCATCTACATTAATGCTTCATCTAATATAAGGCTCCCTTGCCTGCACTCCATGACAACATTTTGCGCTCTGCAAGCGCCATCCATCATCTTTTTCTTACTGATGCATATAATAGCTCATATCCCCATGCTGCTCTGCTGCTGATGTTTCTAATACCGATAAAGCTGAAATGAGGTTGACAAATGCCATATTCACTTACACACTAAACATACACATTTTTCAAAAAAATATCTGCATAAATTTAATACCCTTTGCTCTTCCTCACACTGTTTCCTGAACCAAGAACACACAACTTCCTCGGCACCTTTTTCAAAGCTCCTGCAATTTCCCCTTCCAATGCTCACCAAAAGTAGGAAGGATTTGAATATTTTTAAGTTCTATTTTTTCTTTATGGCTATTTCTTTCTTTATAGAACAGAACAGTAAGCATTGTCGCTGCAGTAAATAAAATGGTAAATGTGGGGTTCCTAAGTTAGAGGTGTTATAAACGGGTAGGAAAAAAAACCATGAAATCTTATGCTGAATGTTTTTCTTCTAAACTTTAATAGAGCATATCCAGCGATGGGAGGAGCTACACTGACCAATGAATTTCAGCAACTTCATCATCAAAGCACACATTCAAAGAAAAACCTAGAACAACACCATTCTCAATAAAGGGACCATGAAACAGTTACTGCTCATTTAAATCTTTCTTTTAATTTTGAGGTTTGGGCCTTATCAGACTAGTAATTTTTTGCTGCATCAATAATAATTAAATGTCAACCCCGGCTGCTAGGAAACAGCACATTCAGCCAACGTCACTATAAAGGACAAGTGATTAAAATCTGCCCTAGGACAATGTAAGATTGATCAGACATTAGATGTGCTGTACCCGGCCTACCATAACAATATATTATGGCTTTAATTGACTTTTAAAATGACCTTAAGCAAAAGTTTCACAAACTTTTGCAAATCTCATTGTTAAAGAAAAAAGAAATGCAGGGCTCTCAGTTAGATATTCGTGAATGCTACGGGATGCCTGCTGGCACTGAGAACCGCGAGTGCGAAATACGCACCGAAATGGTCAACCAGAACCCTTAGCACACTCACGGGCAATATAAGCCGTTTTGCCTGAATCAACTAAAAGTTGTGGGAAAGCATCCCGGCAAAATTTCTCTATATGATCTTTTAAGAAAAGGAGAAGCCTCAGACTTGCTGTTATGCTTTGCGTCTCACATGGCTCTTGTTAGTGCAAGCAAATTCGTGCAAGTAGTAAACAGCCATGGAGGAACACGGACAGCACGAAACACTACCATTCACAAAGAAATGAAATGAACAAAAATGCCACAGAGGCCTACCATTTCTGCCACCATGATTATCTGGCTCACTCTCACTGTCACTGTCTGAGAAGAGAGGGAGAGACAAGAAGAGGTAGAAACAAGAAAAGAAACAAAGGCGAGCAATCTCATGCCCCGCACCAAAAAAAAAAACAAAAAATAACCGTGCAAAATACAAGCAAAAAACATTCATAGGAAACTCACTGAAAAAGCAGCCTGCACGTGCAAACAGCAAAAGCGTGTCCTGTTCAGTTCCTCAATTGTTAACACTTGTTGCTAGGTACGCGTCGGCAACTTCGCACGCTTCAAACAAACTTTCTCAATGTTCGCATTCTTCAAGTGCTAAACGGTGAGCATTTAGAGAACTAGCCCAAGTTTAAGTGCCACCTGCACTTCTAGAAGAAATATTTTTTGCGAAACTCTCCCTCCCTTCATTACAAAAGCCAATGCACAAAATTCAGTTAAAAAAAAAAAAAGAAGACATTTTCTCTAACGTCCAGCTGTTTCCACCAATGCCACCACTTTGGTTACAACAGAAACACACCATTCAAAGAGCCCGATTTTTCATATCAACAGCAATGTTAACTCAAGGAACTGCACGAGAACAAGGATGCAACAAATAATATGCGGCGCAGCAAGATTTAAAAAAATTAAAGAGAGAAAGCTTTCATGCCTCATTAAACATGCAACCACTACGCCCCAGCATTTGCAGCATTGCCGAGACTAACCTGATGACGCATATTCGCCTGGATGAACGTAATTCCCTTGGAGCAGCATTAAATGAGCACACAAACAGAGTTAGTATAAATGTTGTTAGAAGAAAACAGCACATTTGCCTGACTTGTCAAAACAAGGCCTTTTCCTTCCTTTCTTTCCTTATTCAAGTTAACTGCTTCAGTTCGCAAAGCAAGTTCATAGCACTGGTAATGTTCCGTTACAATGTATACAAAAAAAAAAAAAAAAGCCATCCAAGTTTTCACTTATGCTGTCTGGTTATAAAGCATGGGTTATACTAGCGATACGAAAAGCCTGCTTCAACAGAGCAAAGTCGGTAATGCAGCTGGCACAAGTATTCCTGGCGACACTCCTGCTTGGGGTCTTACCTGTTACGTCCGAGCCTTCTTCACCCTCTGCCACACTTTCGTCATGAAAGCTTAGCTCCTGGTACAGTGTGTTCGGCCTGCGCTGCTCTCTAATAAATTAAACACAAGGTAGACAGAGTTGGTGGTGAAACTGATATTTCACTGACACACGGTCAGTGCATGCACAATCAAACTTCTAGTTCAAAATTTCTGAATTTTGGTTTGGATAAACATGTAATCAAAACATTTCTGAGTCATCTCCAATTCAAATGACACTCTGAATTCAAACATCCTGGAATTTTGACCAACAAAAATGAAATCAAAGTTTAAATTAGCAGACTACACAGTTACAGTGGCTTTAGAGCGAAGAAAAGTGAAGAAAAATTGTTAGGGAGCTGAATGATCAGTATATGGTAACAACTGCCGTTCAAACACCGAACCAGACTAATGAAATGTATGACAATGTAGCCGTGATGAGCTACTTCCAGTCACTTCCTGCCATCGAGCAACCAGACCATCAAATTTCATTAATTAGTCATTAAGGGGGCACTTGCTCAGAATTTTATAGCAGTTATTTAACCATACTGCCAATCTCATGGAAGATTATTGTAGAAAGGAAATAAGTGCAAAAACGAAAGTAAAGGGTTAGAGCGATTATAAAAATTAGGATCCTAAAGAGCAGTTTTAACGACAGAATTTCAAAATGAACAAAACAAGCAAAAAAAAAAAAAGCAGCTAAGTGCCGAAATTTCAAGCATATAAAATATGAACAACACACACAAGCTAAGACCTTGGAGGATACAAGACACTACAAAACAGCAAAGCAAAGTTCAAGCAGTAAACAATACAAGACTTCATTTGAAACAAAGCAGAAGGCAACCAGCAGTGCAAATTAGACACAAAGTAATGTTAGCCTAAGTTAAACTGTGAACTGAACGCACAAAATTCGACTTAACTTTGTTTAATTTCGGTTGACTACATGTGTAGTAAAATGTGGGTGCGTGATATCGTTATGTACAGTACCACCCATTCTTAAAGGCAACATGAGATCACAGGCCTAAACACTTAGCAAAGCACTGTCACCGACTACAGGCAAGAATGGACAGCACCAAGTGCATACTCGGGAAGAGCAATCGGCCGTGCTTACTGCGCATGAACTTTGCGCTGTCGTTTATTGCTGGCTCTCTCGGGAGTGCTTTGTAAAGGGCGGCAGCAACATGGCCTCATGTTCTTTTTAACAGCGGACCGTACTACAGTACACATGACAATGTGACCTTTTTTGACTGAATCATAGTGAATGCAATATGGCAAGGTATGTTAACTATGTACGCTCATATTATGCTATCACACATTCCTACGCTGTATAGATAAGTACATATCTACCAAAGTCATTCAGGCGTGACCATACCTATGTACAGTCGTTTTGTCAATTCCAACGTCGTCGTCATGCGTGATGTCCTCGATGTCTTCTACTTCAGGTGTCAGTGACGTTGTCTCTGACATGGACATGTCTGTGCTGAACCCATCAACCCAGCCACTTTCTACAAAAGCAAAGCCAGTGGAAGACAACTTTCAAAACTTTCAAACAAATGTTAGACAACTTTAAGCAAATATATTATAGCATGAGAAACCATCTTGGTAAATTATAACTACTGCAAAAAGCTCTTAAAATCTTATATACAACTACTTATAATACCAAACCTAATAAATCTGCGAGTCTCTAAGCATTAAACCCATTCAAAGGTTTTAAGTCTCTTGAGTCCAACAAAAGCTCTATCAACTGCATTACCTAAACATTTACTACATAAATTGCTTCCAGTTATTAGGGTTTGGCTGTTGAGGTATTAATACTTATTCTATTTAGCCATAAACAGAGTGAAATCCAGCCAGTTAGTTTTCTAATACTGAACCACAACAATCATGAAACTAGACTTCACTGGCAGCCTGTAAGACGGCTCCCAATTCCTTGCATTCACTCCAGGAGTATCAACTACAGGCAAAGTCGTAATAATGCTACAGTTATTGAAGTATACAGTGCTTTCCTAAGCCTAGAGCATTCTTAAGTGTTTCTTCAAGGATCAGCAGCCAGAATAACAATTTTCATATTGAATTTAAACTTGATGTCACATTCATGCTTTTGATTGTTAGCTTAGCGTGAAACATGTGCCACACAGATGAGAAAAACAACTTGGATGATTTTTACAATAGACTAGTAAGTAAAAGTACACCATTGATTTTTTGTACCAAAGCACCCACAAGAAAAAGACAGATGGCACAACATAGATCCTGCATTGTTCCTTCCATTCCCTTCTTGTGGCATGTTTCCGCATCAAAAAACGATACTGTATTTTTACCAAAAAGCTACCCTTTGCTTTCGCTTTCTTCGTAGCTTCAGGCATTGCTGTGCCCAGCAATTCATGCGGCACAGTTTAGCACATTTACTACTGAGCAGAGTGGCTGACAAAAAATACTAATAAGGTACTAATAATAAGATATAGTATACGTATACAAATATGAAAATGTGCTTTGCATCATTTTCGTGTTAGTTTCATGAAATGCGTATAACACCAACAGGAATCATATGCATCAGATTATGCTCCAGAGCCTATTTCGTTATTACTCCGCAGATTACAGCCAACCTCTCATTCAATGGACATTGGTTTCGCGGTTTTAAACTGTACAATTGGCCTACTCAGGCACCAAAACTGTGTTGCTGCAAACTGGCAAAAGACGATGCATTGGCTTGCCTCTTTTGCAGACAGATGAGACAATAAAAACAAACGGTGGCTTACTTTGCACCTGGCCAACCTTTGATGGCAACTGTTCTGCAGGTGCTTGCTGTGGAGGCTGTGGAGCAGGAGGAACAGCTCCGACACGAATTTCCTATGCAGCATAAGACAAGCAACAAGAAAATAATAATAAACAGCCTCCTATCGCACCTGTAATTCTAATAATGCTGCAAGCATTCACGTGCCCGCTACTTTGCCCTATGTTCTAAAAACAAAGACATTAAATTGAAGTGAGCGAGTCGCATCACTACAAATGCTATTCATTACAGTAAAACCTGGTAGATATGAATTTATTGGTATCACAAATGGCATTCAAATTAAGTGGTTATACTAATTAATTGAGCACAGCAACAAAATGGGACCCAAGAAAAAAAAAAAAAAAAGTTTGTTACGGGAATGTGCAACCTGCGGAAATAGAACAGCTAAGCAATTATTTAAGGTAATCAGAGACTCGGGTAACCAGACTCCTTAATCATGGCATATCACATACTAATCAGAGACTCCGACAGCACAGGCCAGCATGGTATGCAGTCAACTTATTGCAGGAATAGAGCATCAAAGCAGAGGTACTTTTCTGGCTTCTTAAGAAATACATGCAGGAACCACACAAGTAGCGTTCACTTCCACAACGAACCTGTATTTCACTTTTGAGGCTAGCATTGGAATCTGTGCTTTTCGTTGGCGAGATGAGGTCTGGGTAGTCGGGAGATGTTGGAATCGTCTTGGCCGGTGTTGTTTCCCCTGAGAGGCCCAAGGAGGCAGGGCCACCGGGTGACTTGCTAAGGGCGAAGTGCAATCCGGCCTTGCTGCTCAGGGAGAAAGAGGATCGGAAAATAGGATGTCATCACATCACCGAGACGTTCTCCAGAATGTTGCCTATTCCTATTTTAGGCACAACACGGTGCCATGAGAGCAGCACGTTGATGTAATGCTAGACAAAGTCACTAATCTGAGGCTGGACAAGGCGGGCAAAAGCAGCACGACTACAACTGCGTTAAGAATGCATGCATCAAAATTACCTTTAGAAAGGTTCGGCTGTACACTGGTTGGTACAGTGTGTGAGTACAACACACAGATGAATATAAAACAAACCCACAACCACACATTTCCGAAAGCAATGTGGCGCATCCCATTAGCTGATAAAAAGATGCCTTGAGGCTCAGCAGAGCACAATAACATAAGAAGTAAATAATTATGACGCTAATCAGACTAATGGGTACTTTTAACAAGTGCCATTCACACAATGCTATATCTTGTTACACACAAAAGTTTTTCCACCTTCCAAAAGAAGTGAAAATGTATCCAAAGAAAAAGAACAGATCGATCCCCACAAGAATACTCATAGTTTCAATTTCATTGCACAAAGCTACTCGTAAATAAAGTAATACCATATGCCCATCTCCAAACTAACATGCAAGATGCAAGGTGGCAGCAATTTATGTAAAAAACTGGCACTTTAGCACTAAACTCTCATAGAAGGAGTGAAAAAATGCCCCGGTGAGCCTGCAAAATTAGCACAAGAAAAGAAAAATTTGCTGCATAAATACTCACCTTCCTTTTGAGCCTGCCATCTCCATTCTGTCGGCGCCAAATAATATTTTTGTCCTCTCAATGTAATCCATGTGAGTCTTGAACAGCTGCAAAAAAGTTTCCTTTATCAAACACTGGAGGAAAGCACTAGACTAATATTTTCTTCTGCAGATTACTCACTTCAGTATATCTTTCGTGAAGTTTGGCATACTCTTTTTTCATTTCAGACTCCTTTTCTTCTAACCTAGAGGCTGAGAGATGTGAAGATTAATCACGACAAATGTATTCCACAACAAAGCTAAAAACTAACAGCTTATTGCAAGAAAGGAAGGGAAACATACCATGATCTGATGTGTTTTTTGACTTCAGCTCCAGTATGCGAACAGCCGACTCCAATCCTTCAACTTTCCCTTTGAGGTCCCGGCGATCATCATCAACAGTATATTCAACCTCTAAAAGTTTCTGTAACATCCCCAAATTGAAGCAATGAACAGTAGAGTTAAAAAATTGCAAAACGATAATGTGAGCAAAATCACTAGCCCACCTGTGGCATAATTTTTATCCAGCAAGAAAACAGATCTGAACAAGTAAAATCTATGAAATACAGACCAGCCAGTGAACACAGATGAAGATCAAGAAAGCCACGATTGTAAAGTGGAGCACAAGGCAGAGATGACAACATTCGGGAAGCCAAAAAGACATTTACGGAAGCGAAACAACAGCTGCGACGAACGCACATGCATCGAGGACCGGAGTGTGGGCCCACGCGCGAACATACCACGCAGTGGGACCACCCAAACACAGGAAGTGGGCGCCTCTGGCCTTGCATGGGCCCGCTCATTGAATGAACGGTGAGTTCAATGAAACCAAACGCCGCCTTTAACCGCCGGCAATGCGGGCATGAAAGCACGGTGGCCGGCGGGGACAGCATTGTCGCATAACCGACATATATTAACGCTAGTCCAGAGATCTACGAGAAGTCTACTTTTCTTTCCACTACGTCAGCTAGCAACGAAAGCATGGAGGGAAACGGCTAGCGTTCTGCTCTTGCATAACACCGTCACGGACGTGCTCGTATCGCTCTTTTCGAACGACAGCAAAAAGTGGGTCAAGCTCCCTAATGGATTCGGAGATTCCGGGGGCCGTCGAACAGCTGATCCGTCCTTTGTCACCGGCGCTCAGCCGCGCTTGCGGTCGAGGTGTTTCGCAACACATAAGGCTGGCCATAGCACGCACATCGCGTTGGGAAATATGAGACACCGCTATCACAGTGACATGCGACGAAGGCACCAGCGCAGGATGTGAATTCAGAATTAGCAAGCCGTGCGCTACCGCGCATCTTCGGGAACTTCGCTGCAGCGCTGTTGTAAAATCGCATACAGCAATAAGTAAACGTCAAGAAGAATCGAAATGTGGATTGAAATGGCTAGGATTAGTGGATGTTGATACGAAACACACGCAATAAACATTGCCCGTGCTCGGGTCCGTGACCACCGACCTAAAATATGGTGAATGGAGTTGCGCTCCGAATACGGCCACGAATGTGCAGTGTTTCATAGCTAGTAAGTGCATCCACTTTGCGCAGCAGATGTGAAATCCAGCTCATGAGTGAAGTTAGCACACTGCATTTATAGCTTATTGGCGACTGCAAGCTTTTGGAATTAATAATATTGGGCAGAATTTAGTTACCGGAACATTGAATTAGCGGCGCTTACCTCAGACTTAGAACAGCGATGCTATGACACTATGCACACACAATACACTTCACCCTCCGAAGTTTAACTGCACAGACGCGATGCTCATCACCTGTTCGGCTGCTTTCCTCAGCTGTTTCTCCCGCTCGTACTGGGTAACCAACTGTTCGTTATCCTCTCGAAGCAGCTCCAGCTCCACTTCATGCTCCTGGTTCTCCATGAAAGCCAAGTCCAAGCTCTCCAGAACGTTCACCACGAGTGGCATTAGCTCCTTGACCACATCTTCGTCGTATTTTTCGATCATGCGCTGAAACTCCTGGTATATATTGCCAGCCAACGTCTGCACCTTTTCGGACATCACGTCGTGTGTCTCCTCGTTTGTCGTTCCGTAGACCGTTTCCTGCATCGGAGATTCCGTCTCCATATTTGTGGGGCTTTCGCTGACTGTCGCTTGTCACGATGTTAGCCTCCGATTGCCGAAATACTGTAATTTAGGGCGTGGAAAGGTTGATTTCCTAGGCCTAGGGCCTGGACACCCATAACGATTGGGACAGATGCGAAGTTTGTCTGCTGAGCTGACTGACTGCCAAGCCAACGAAACACGCACGAAGATAGGGGGAAGAAGTACGGTCAACTCCAGCACGCGCGTTCGCCATGCTCTGCTTCTTCAGGGTTTCCCGTTTCCGCGCTTGAATGCTTGGATGGTGGCGCGGCGGTAGCGGCCGGCGGCCGCGGATGCGTCGCGCCGCGTGGCTGTCTGACCTCGCGCGGGCTTAGCAACGCGGCTTAGCGGCTTAGCCCAGTGATGAAATACAAAGCAAATAAATGTAGGTGGTGATGCGAAAGACATTGTTATTTACTGAGTTCCCGGAGCAACAAGCCAGGCAGAAGTGGCTCGCTGCAGAACTGCTTGGCTCGTGTGTTTTTTTTTTTTTTTTTTTTTTATTTTTTATTTTTTTTTTTTTTTTGTTTATCCATAAAGGCGACTTAAATACAGCTGCGCGCTTTTTTTAAGTTAAGCATTTACGCACATTTATATCGCAGTGGAAAGAACGACAATCGCTGTCGTCTTGGTGCATTTTCTTTCACATTCTGACACGTAGACCGCAAATATAAAGTCATAGAGAATGTCATGGTCTCAAGTAGATGTCACAAAATTCACATTCATTGTGACTGACGAAATGTGCTCAACGCAGGTGCACTTTTAATATATGGGTCGCGCACTTAGAAAGCTGTCTTGTGAATGCGTGCAGTGCAAAACGAAGTTTCGAATGGTTCGTGTGCTCACCGCACCTATATATATAAAGAGTATAAGGAGCTTTTATCTTTGGCGTTTCTTGCACCCTGCTTGAAGACTGCGATGTCAGCTTGAACACGTGCGCGGAGACAATAGATAAGATAATTCGAAGGAGACAATCGGCTCAAGACGCACCCATGTACGTATACGTACTTCCAGAAGATAAACAAGACGTTGCTGCACTTGCACAGATCACCAACACTTCACAGGTCTGTGCTTCGACCATCCCTATACCCTACTGTGTAGCGAAAGGAGCGAAGATCCGGTAAGTGAGCGTTCACGAGGCTCGCTGACTTGTAACTTTCCCGGCTTATTTTATTTCATTTCCCTTTTTGTTCGGTGATTTAGCAAAATTCACTATAGGAGGACTGCGTACCCGCTACTGCAACCAGGGAAGGTCAAAATATGGATTCCAAGATTCTTACCATAGCGGTAATGATCTTGTTTTCTGAAATGGGAGACAAGACTTTTTTCATCACGGCGCTGATGGCAATGAAGCACTCGAAAACGTCTGCCATTGCAGGCGCTCTGTCAGCTAATGCTCTGATGTCAGTCTTCTCAGGTGCGTGTTCACAAAGGTCATCATGGCTATGACACCAGCGATTAGCGACATGATTGACATATATTTCATTCTCTGTTTTGCAGCTGTGATTGGCTCATTTGCCTCTCTCGTGCAAAAGGATTACACTCACTACTTGTCGGTGGTCCTTCTGGTTATCTTCGGCTCCAGAATGATCGCTGAAGGTATAGTACAATCGGCACATGTGTTCTATCCTACAGTTACGCTCACAGACGTGGCTCACGACATTTCTCTGCGTACTTCCAGGTTATGCGATGGAGAAAAGCCAAACTAAAGAAGTTATGAAAGAAGCTGAAAACGAGGTAAGCATGCTCTTTAGAAAAATTGAATATTATTTGCCTCGCTCACCTCAATAAGCGCACTACCATATAAACAGCCTTCTATAGTATGCATGTGCAGAGTAATATATGTGTGCGGAAATGCTATCAGAGTTATACAGAAGTTGTTTGTGCCATGTTTCTTTTTGTGTATGTATAAAAGATACCGAGCAACGGATTTATAGTTTCTTACCCGTGCTGTGAAACAAGTAAGGCAAGGAGCTCGTTACTTGTCGTCACAGATTTCAAGCTTGTCTTTGTCCGCACTTTTGAAGACATTTTGGTATCCACGAAAAGCAAGCCCCGTTACTCGGTTAGATTTTGGCAGAGGCGATACTCCATAATATCAAGGCTAAGTTAACAATATATTTGACACGTGCCCCAGCCATCTTTGGTGTCGTAAATTAACAATGACAAAAAAGCATTTATCATCGTTTACTTCATGCACAGGTATCATTTTTGAATCTCTTATGCGGTGAAAATAAACGCGACCTCTGAAATAGTCCTGTTTTAAGCTAAGAAGTTATTATGAAAATGTGGAAAGCACTATTTAAGTTGGTTAATCAGCTTTAATTTACCAGATGAGTGAAATAATTCTTAATTGTGAATCAGAACAGCTGGAAAACAGCGCGATAGAAGTAACTCGAGAATAACATAGATCTTTAATTACATCGTGATCTAGAGCTCCAATATTTGTGCTTATCTCATGGTCCCGTGTAGCATTTGATGTGCTTGAAGTCACATGTGGATTTGCGTTTGATTACCTTTTCTCTGCATCATGAACAAAAAAAAAACTTGAAGGGCTCGCTTTTCTGGGTAATTGCGCACGAATGAAGTTTCGTTAGTCGATGACACATCCGTCATTCTTGCCATATATACTCATCAAGGCGGGTACGCGATGCGTTGTTTTAGTTATATATGTGGAAAAAGAAGCTGAGCTCCTTTAAAACAGGGAACATCGTTGAAGTCAGCTATAACTTCGAGGCTCAGTGTCCTGTGGTGCCTGCAGACGACATGCTATTCGTCATTAGGCCTCGAACAATGGTGGGCAAAAACACTGACGTTTCACGCCGTGACGGTTGGCACTGCTCTCGTCTGAAGGTCTGATTTTGAAGCGTCTGTTAGCCAGACATTTCGTACAGATGTCCAGGCCAACGGTCAACAGCTGTCGCTGTCTCAGAGGATGCACGTTCGATCGCAGCATCGGCGATGAAACGTGGCTCTTTCTTCGTGTGTGTCGTAAGATGCAGGGGGATTTGGGCCAATGCGACTGATATTGAATAAATGGACAATTGTTGAACCAGAGGACAGCAGCGCAGCAGTCAACGGTCATTCAGTTTTCGATGGGGAGAGTTGTTGCTGGCATGCATCACGCATACACGACACGTGCATGCATGCAGAGAAACAAGACTCTATTGTACCAAAACTTCAGCTTCACTATTTTTTTTTTTTTTTTGCTCATTTGCACGTGCGTCGCTCGTAACTTCTTGGTGCCGGCAGCGGCCAAAGAAATGTATCAGGAAACGCTTACGGCTTTATTGTGTGTATCTGTATGAATGCTGATCATTAAATGCCTGGATGAGGAATGATCATATGTCGCTCTTCTGCAGACATCGCGAGAAGCCAAGAGCTGGACAAAGCTGGCGGGCGACTCCGCTCTCGTGCAGACGTTCCTATTGACGTTTCTGGGGGAGTGGGGTGACAGGTCGCAAGTGTCTACAATCGCACTGGCAGCTAACGAGGTAAGCGCTCATGGAACCTATTGAACTGAAGTGGTTTTGTGGTCACTGCTTCCTTTTACACATATTATTACATGCATTTTTCACTGTTAGTTTAATCTACAGCCATTGTAAAAAAAGCATAAATATCGCAGGAGGCTCGCGTGATAGCATTGGGAACACACTGTCTTAATGATGGTCAAACTTATATGGATGCTAGAATTGCCCTTAATACAAAAAAAAAAAAAGAAAGATGGGGTTTAAGTATAGCCTGAATCTAGTCATACGAGCGAAAGCTCTGTTGAACATGGCTTAGCAAGGTTGCGCACGGTTTGACGTTGATTAAAGGATATTGCTTTTCAAACACTGTGACAATGTGCTTACCACGTGATTACCACGTTGCTACCATCTAAACCTACAGTCAAAGGTCACTGCGACAAGCGAGGCGAAATCCGAAGATGCACTCCGAGTATAGCAGAGTTTTCGCTCTAATATAAGAATGGCGGATTGTACCGGTGGGATTAGGAAGCGTCTTGTTTCCTTTTGCTAACGACGTTACAATCAAGAGCCCTCTCGAGCCATCTCCCTCCCTTATCTGCTCAAGAAGTAAGCAAACATGACCTCACAATCACCTCTTCCCCTCCACCCTCCTAATGAATACAGCTGAAGGTTTTTATCAATTCCGGTCACATTTACCCGCAAGCAAAAATTAAGACTAGGATTTTTCTTTTGCGCACTTTTTCAAAACAACTTCATTTTTACTGACCAGCAAGTAATTATAGGGTGTGTTTTAGTACCGTCAGGAATTTTGTAGATTTTTTTTTTTACTTTTTTCCGCGGTCGAAGAAATATGCGTGGTGCATTCGCTCGCCGGACTGCAGTCCCGCTTCATACACCCATGGCCGCGCCAGACCTTGATGGAAAAACTGCGTCTTCTGTCCTAACCGTCCCAACTATCAAATATGCTCTTCCAGTGCACACAGCTTATCTGCTCATCGCTTAGAAATGGACCACTGTTTTTCCCTATTCACCGAAGACATTTTAGTGATCCTTAGACACCTTTCACATATATTGTGATTTCGCGTACCATGTTACCGTTACCGTTACCCGAGTACCGTGAGCCAGCCCGCCTTTAGTGGGCAAGTAGTAATATTGAACAACATCAACTGGTTGGCGAGTTGGTCTGACATATGTTTTAGAAAGGGAGAGTGCTGTGTCGGTCCCTTTATTCCGTTGGCCTTGTGCCGTTGTGCTGGTTCACTATAGGTAAACGTAGTAGGTAATTGATTCCTACGTGGAAGGCGTGCGCAGCTGCCGGGGCCCTTAATATTTATTTTTTTCCTTTTTTGCGTTGGCTGATGGGGGCTGTCGCTCTTTCGCAAGAGTTACCGAGTACCTTGTGAGTTTTTAACGTAGTCTCTCCTTAGTTCCTCAACTGGTCACCGTTTTTTTCTGGTGGGTACCTAACGTATGAATCGCTCCCGGAATGACTTCCTAAAGAGTGCGACAGTTCGGCTACGGAAGCTGTCATTTGAAAAAAACGCAGGAATCCACTCATCTCCTTCATAAGTTCATTAGCTATGGCTACGGAGAGTGCCAAGCACGTATGGGTTAAGAAAGAAAACAAACATGATCAGCACAATCCCGCGATTTGAACTCGAGCGCTGGGCTCGTATAAAGTGCATCCTTGTTAAAGGTAAAATATATTTTTGGAGGTATTGATAATTTTCAAACCTGGAGATTTCATTGTGCTTACGGAAGATAAGCTTGGGTGAACTTTAAAACATGAAAACTTTCGAACCATGTGCACACTTGCACTTTCTTTGCACCGGCCTGTCAATACTTGTAGCTCGTTTCGCGCATATAGAGAACGTAAACTCCATATACTCGACTTCAGATTTCGCCTCGCTGGATCCGAATGTAGCTGGGTGAAAATTACTTTATAAATCGGTTCACGGAAAGGTAAGGCGCAGTATCTGTCACAATTGTTCTGTGGACACATGAACAGCTCCGTAAGGGTTCGGATGATAATTGACTGGTGCTGGGTCACCGACGATCATGACCTTGACTTAATAAGTGTAGGTGTTGATCAAAATGAGACAGATATTCTGCTTTCCTTCCTGCCAAAACCAACTTAAGTAGCTGTGTTAAATCCCGCCGCGGTGGTGTAGTGGTTAAGATGCCCGACTGCTATGCCGGACTTCCCGTGCTCGGTCCCGACCGCCGGCGGTTGCGTTTCGACGGTGGCAGGAGGGAGAAGTCCTCGGTCACAACGCTCGTGAAAAGAAATATAGCGGCAATTAAACACGATTTAGATTCCAGAAAAATCGAGAATGTGTTTGTCGAAATTTTAATCGGAAAACAAAAATACCTATAGTCTATTCCTGCTAAATTTATACAGCTCGCCCAGGCATAGGAAGGTGAGATTCAGGGCTCTGCTTCGCAAAGCTCTTAAAATTTTAAGTAACCAGCCACTGTTGAAAATGGGGGACCTTAATGCACATCACCAGGAATGGGAGTACCCGCACCAATGCCCAGAAGGCCGACAGCTGGGGGAGGATACGCATGACCTATATGGCTCACCCTGCACACGGATCCCGAGAGTCCAACGAAGGTGGGCAATAGCGATAAGGACACATCTTCAGATCTGACATTCTCGAAAACCGTAAAAGGTTTGGAATGGCATAATTCGGAACAAAATTTTGGCATCGACCACTGCATAATTGTATCCGCATTGAAAGAAGACCTTAAAGCGCGCAGAGCTCGCGCGCCGGACGTCGTTGAGTTGAGTGGGGTCAATTTAGAGATATCAGGAGGGCTCAGGAACTGGAGCCCATCATAAACATCGAAGAATGGGCGACGGCGCTCAATTCGGACGTTAGAGAGGCGACAAAAACGCTCGAAGGGGATAACGCCCCGGAGATTGCAGACAGCCGTCTTCTGTATATGTGGGAAGATAAGCAAAGTATGGAGCGTCGTCTCAAAAAGCAGAAATGAAACCGCAACCTCAGAAGGAGGATTGCGAGACATAATAAGGAAATCTAAGATTATACTTTCAGACTATGCGAACAAAATTGGGACAAATGTGACGAAATGGAGTGGAATATGAACCTCTCCAAGACGTGAAGATTCATCCGACACTTGTTAGACCTCGACAACTTGAAGACGCAATCCGGTATAAGGTTGGTAAAAGCGAGGCATGAGTTTGAAGGGAACGATGATGATTTCATGAAGAAATTAATTGAGACGTACATGGGGGAAACTTCGCGAACTCCATTTCCTGACTATGATGGAGCGCCTACGAAGCGCTGGAAGCCCCCATCACAGAATCGGAAGTGAGGGCGGAGAGTAAGACTTAAAACGAAGTCGGCTCCTGGCCTACGGGGTAACGAACAAAATGCTCAGGAACCTAGACGATTACTCCATTAGGTATCTAACGGAGTACATTAATGTTGTGAAAAGGGCAAGCTCCCACAACAGTGGAAGACGGCAAACATTATTTTAATACCGAAACCAGGGAAGCCTCCTCAACTGGCAAATTTGCGACCAATTTCCTTAACTTCATGTGTGGGGAAATTGATGGAGCATGTCGTCCATACCAGACTGATGAGCTTTATGGAGCAGGGAGTCTGTGGTCACATGAGATAGTCTGGTTCAGACCTCACTTGTGAACGCATGACGTTGTACTCCGAATCAAACATGACATAATAGACTCAAGGTCTAAAGATGCGAAAGCAATTTTGGGGCTGAACCTGACAAAGGCTTTCGGCAACGTAAAGCATGAGGCGGTTCTGAAAGGGCTGAACAAGATTAACGCAGGTACCAGCACATATCGGTACATCAGAGACTTCCTGACGGGCAGAACTGCCTCGTTCCAAACGCTGGAATCCCCCGCAATTGAGATAGGGAGTGAGGGTACGCCCCAGGGATTGGTGCTGTATCCCCTACTCTTCAACGTGTCTATGAGGGAACTCCCTGAGCAATTGGCAAAGCTCGAGGGATTAAAATTTAGTATATATGTGGATGATATCACTTTTTGACTTCATTCTTATTTAAGCAGTCAGTTTAATGATAAAATGCGCTGAAATTTATATTTTCTTATCACATGATGAGTTTCACTTTAGTGAGTCATCTGGGAACACTCAAATCTTCACCGCTCAAAAATAACATGTAGGGCTGCCAAGAAATAATATTTGGTTGGACTGATACTAAGGCGCAAGAGCATTTAATTTTTCACGATCGAGCTCCTGACTACTTATTAGGACAACGTTATGACATGATCAGAATGTCAACACTCATTTTCTTACCTGGCGCTAGCTGGCGCCTTAATACACATGCGCACCGACGGCTTGCTTGCTACGGTTGTATACAGCTCGCTACGCGATAAGCTAAAGTTGCTCATCATTTTCAAGTCACTTCCTGCGCTTTGGGCCGCCACCTCTGCCAAGATAAATATATATTTTAGAAGTATTACAAACAATGTATATGCGCTTCATTGCGAAATAAGTAAAGTTCGTTTCAAGACAGACATCAAGGAAAAAAAATTACCGACGATTACGTTACTTCCTAATGCGAAATTTGAGCGCAGCAAATAAGTTGTTTCACCTTTTCGATAGATTGAGGCAAAGAAATCGAGCAACACATGTATGCGCTATCACAGAATTTTTTTTTTTTCACACGTATTCCTTTAACAAAGACTCCCTTCTCGGCGGCGGCGATGAGCTTCTGCTTCAGCCTCGCTTACTGCTCTGGATTCTGGCGGCGACGGCGCTGGGCCTCTGCTCTGGCAGCTCTGGCAGCTGCTGCGTGCAGCAGCAGCAGCGGCAGCGGCAGCGGCAGCGGCAGCGGCAGCAGCAGCAGCAGCAGCAGCAGCAGCGGCAGCGGCAGCGGCAGCGGCAGCAGCAGCAGCAGCAGCAGCAGCAGCAGCAGCAGCAGCAGCCGCCGCCGCCGCCGCCGCCGGAGGACTTCCACACTTCCACCGGTCGTCTCGCTCATGGCTCAGAAAGAACTGGCAGATAATTTCGCAGTGGCGAACGGCAGCGGCAATTTCGGCTCGGGCGGTGCACATATACAGATCCGCCGCCACCGATCTGGCTCTCTGATTGCCACCGCACAGGGGTTGCATTGGAGGAGGAGCGAAGAAAGGAATTAAGTTCGAGCCGGCGCTTTGACAACCGGAGACTCGCAGGAAGAGGGGGGAGGGGGGCGGCGTGTACACCCAGCGGCAAACGATGGGGGCAGAAGCGCGCGCAGCAAGCAGACAACGCGATAAAGGGAGGAGGGAAGAGATAGCAGCGACTGACTGATGCTGCTGACGCCGATAGTGAGTCAACCCCAGCTGCGGAGTTGGTTTCAGGGACAACGCCGCCGATGCCCACACAGGAACAGGGGGGGGGGGGGGGGGGACCCTCCTTTCCTCTTTCTGCATGGCGGCGACGGTGTTGTATGCAGTCACGTTATCTTATCTTGACTCTCTAGCGGCGTCAGCGGCATCCAGCCATATCAGTCGGTCGCTGCTAGCGCTGGGGGGATGAAAGGGGGGCGGAGCTGGTTACGAGGCCGACGCCGACGCGAAACCCAGGAACGGACGCCAAAGAGCTGCGCTCTAAAAAATGGGAAGGATTCAACGCTGCTGAACCGAATATGGAGCAAAAGCATTAGCTGCGGGTGACCGAGCGTCATTCTTCTTCATCTGTTTAAATAAGGACATGGACACGGCACGCAGCGACGAGCGGTTAGACCTAGCGTAGTATTGCATTCGCAATAAAAAAAAATGGAGGACGCTTAAGCTTCGCCTTCAAGAGTGGAACGCAGGGGACGCTTTCCCAGCAGGAGCGCTACGGCGCAGCGATCACGTCAGAGGCGTCCGGCATCAGACGCTACACCTAGCAATCGCGCTGTGAGCGGAAAGAGGAGCCGTGTCGCCTAAACACCACTGGTCGAGTGACGCACGCTGGATGTTGGAAGGGGAGAGAGCGAGAAAACTTATTAAACGCAAGGGTATTGGGGCATCCTCGCACCGGTACCCGCGCGGCCCGAAGGGGAGAAGCGGGTGAGCGAAGATAGTGATCTAAAGAAAGGAAAGACGCTTGATTTTACAACCCGTGATGGTGCACGGCGAAACGTCAGGGGCGAGTGGCGCGCCACGTGTCGGGGCAGCGCCGCACATGGAAGTTGCTTTTTATTTATGAAGTGCATGCCGGGATTTATCGCTCACGGCCAACGCCGCCGACGACACCGGCTTTTCTGCGACACGAGCTCCTTAACGCTACCGCGCTAAAATGATGGGGGATAATTAAGCTTCACCTCTAAGGGTATGACGCAATAGTGTAGGCTACCAGACCATATACAAAGCCCCGCTAACGTGCCTGCGTGGCTTATGGCTAACGTGAATGTAAGGGTGCTGGCAGGCTGATTATGATATCCCCCTCCCATATGAAATGACAGGCACGAGTTGGCAGTTCCTGTCAAAATTAACGTCGCGGGAGCTTTGCGCACGCAAGTGGAGATCAAAACTCACGGATGGATGGATGGATGGATGGATGGATGGATGGATGGATGGATGGATGGATGGATGGATGGATGGATGGATGGATGGATGGATGGATGGATGGATGGATGGATGGATGGATGGATGGATGGATGGATGGATGGATGGATGGATGGATGGATAAGGCTGAACCCTTTGAATCGGGCGGCGGCGCCACAGGCCGCCTAGCCGATAGTGTGGACCTATTCTTGCCTTCCTTTCAGCCACCAATCAGCTAACCTTCGTTTGGTTATTTCTACCCTTTTAAAGTCTATTTTCCCTTCATTATCCTTAAACCCCAATGCTTTGGCTAAATCTGGCCCATTGCCTTGAACTATAGGGCGGAGCCCTTTACAGGAAATTATTAAGTGTTCAGGCGTTTCCTCATCCTCCCCACACACCCTGCACAGCGTGTCTACCTCTTGGTACTTGACTTGGTACGTCTTAGTCCGCAATACTCCTGTCCTAGCCTCGAACAACAATGGGCTGCCCCTAGAATTATCGTAAATGTTTTCTTTGGCTATTTCTTGCTTGAAAGTTCAGTACATTTCTAATGCTGATTTAGTCTCCATCCCTGTTTTCCACAGACCCCTCTCTGTTCCCTTAACCTTTTTCTTAATTGATAATTCCTGGCTGGTCTCCCTACTGATGTCCAAATATTTGCTTGCCACTTTTCTTGTCCGCCTTCTCCATCTTGTGTCAACATTCCTTATGTAGAGGTAGCTGAAGACTTTCCTAGCCCACCGCTTTCCTCCCATTTTTCTCAATCGTTGCTCAAACGCTATCTTGCTGCCAGCTTCCCTGCTCTCAAAAGAAGACCATCCCAGGTCACCCTGCACACCCTGGTTTGGCGTATTCCCATGAGCTCCCAAAGCAAGCCTACCCACCCCGCGCTGCTTAATTTCCAACCGTGCTCGGACCTCTGATCTCATACACAAGACTGCATTGGCAAAAGTCAGACTAGGAACCATCACCCCTTTCCAAATCCCTCGCACCACTTCATAGCTATTGTAATTCCACAGCGCCCTGTTTTTCATGACGGCTGCGTTTCTACTTCCCTTAGCTGCCACATATTTTTCATGCTCCGTTAGGTATTCAGCTCCAGTATTTATCCACACCCCAAGATACTTGTACTTATCCACTACTTCCAGCATGTCCTCCTGTATCCTATGTTCGCCGGCCTCATTATCATTAAAAATCATGACTGCCGATTTTTCCTTGCTAAACTGCAGACCTAACTTATGTCCCTCTGTACCGCAGATATCCATCAACTCCTGCAAATCTACCCTGTTGTCAGCCATCAGTACTATATCATCTGCATACATTAGTCCTGGTAATGACTGTGGGATAAATTCTCCTTGCTTGAATAAGGAAAGGTTGAAGCCGAGTCCACTCCCCTCTAGTTTAGCCTCTAATCCTTGCAGGTACAGCATGAACAACAAAGGTGACAGGGGACATCCTTGTCTAAGCCCCTTCTTTACCTCTACAGGCATCGACACCTTTTTTTCCCATTTTATTAGCACCTGGTTATCCTTATAAATATCTTTTAAAAGATTGGTTACTCCGCTTTCCACACCTAACACATCCAGAATACTCCATAAGTCTTCTTGAAGTACACTGTCATAGGCTCCTTTGATATCTAGAAAAGCTAGCCATAGGGGTCTGTGTTCCTTTTCTGCTACCTCGATACATTGTCAATGAGAACAGATTGTCCTCTAACCTCCTTTGTTTCCGGAAGCCATTCTGCAACTCTCCCAGCACCCCCTTGCTATCTACCCATGCCTGCAGTCTGTCCTTTATAATCTGCATCACCACCCTGTAGACCACTGATGTTACTGTTATGGGACGGTAGTTGCCTATGTCAGCTTTGTCCCCCTTTCCCTTATATATCATGCTCATTCTACTTAGTCTCCATTCATCAGGAACCTTGCCATCCATTAACATTTTCCTCACCACCTCTCTTAACGTTTCCTTAGACTTTGGGCCCAACATCTTTAATAACCTAATAGGAATACCATCTGGGCCTGCTGATGTGCTACTTGGTACTCTCTTCTCAGCCCTTTCCCACTCTCTTTGTCCAATTGGAACAATTGCACTAACCGGTCTATCGTCCTCTACTAAGGCACCTACGACATTTCTTTGTTCTTTAAACTTTTCTGACATCGTTAGTCGTATATGCTCTATTGCCTTTTCCCCTTCTAGCCGAATACCTTGATCTGTAACGATAGACCTCTGCTCTAGGCTAGTCTTATTACTAAGGGAATTCAGATGTTGCCAGGATTTCTTAGCTGCATTTTTATCCCTTTTGTTTACTTCTGACAGCCACTGGGACCCTTGTCTTCTAATTTTCCCATTGATTAAGTAGGATGCCTCCCTTCTACATTTTATGTATTTATCCCATTTTATCTCAACGTCTGCTTCTGGGTCTCCCCTATGCTTAGAATATCTGTGTTCTCTGGAGGCTTCCTGGCGTTTCTCTATGGCCTTCTTCACCTCCCCATCCCACCAGCTCTTTGGTTTTCGTCTTGTCCTTTTTTTTCCTGACTCGCACCTTAGCCAACTCTAGCCCAAACAGTCCCATTAACTTTGTGTATGTCCACTCTGCCTTATTATCCTTAGAGATTACAGCTTCAATTTGGGTGCTTGCTGTTTCTATTTGCTGCTCCGAGTAAAAGATCTTATCTGGCTGGTCATCATGTTTCATTCCTGAATTAGTTTTTATTCCAAAACTCATCTTGATACGTTTATGATCACTGCCTAGACTCCTGCCTCACGACTTTATGCGCCCTCTACGGAGTGGCGAAAGAGTCAACAGACCGCGTGGCACTAGAGCGTCCGGCTATTTTCCCGTCTGCTCGTACGATGTCACTGCCTGAGGCGTTTTGTTTTAGGCTTGGCAGCGGAGAGGCAGGCTCAATGGACGCGATCGAGGCAATCAAGAGGCGTTTGGAGTTTTGGTGGTTGCGAGAAGCTGTGAGATGCACATCAGGATGACTTTGCCGCAACTGCACCAACCTCGTTTTCTTTTTGTTCTTTTTTTTTTGGCCACGCCTTTAGCTTTTTCGAGCTAAACCGACCCGAAAGGTGGGCCACTATCACCAGTGCACGGTCTTATAAGCTGTCAGCTACCCCCTGCCAGCGACATGCTCGTTTTTCGGCAACGCTAACGGTATTACAGTACACGCTGTATGTTATAGTATGATCATCCTCGCGAAGATTTAGACACACACGCATATATATGTATTGGCTGCAACGCGTGATTTTTATATGTTTCGCTTCTGCAATGAGTTTTATGATGCCTGGAATAAGTAATTTTTGTTTTGATTCTGACGGGGCTTGGAAGTTACAAATCGAATTGCGAAATATAGCTTTTTCTGGGTCACCACCCCAAAGTTGCATGTACACAATAGTTTATCCCCGAACATTTTACAGGGTGTCTCAAAGGTGGCCGTGGGCGCCATCTTGGGACACGCGGTGTGCATCTTGGTTGCTGCCTTTGGGGGATGCCTAGTTGCACATAGGATGTCTCTGCGTTCAGGTGAGTATTAATCGCTTAATTTTATACGTACGCATAAGAGTCCAAGAAAACACCTTTCAATCGAAGGTATATGTATACAGCAAGACTTGTCCTAGCTAGTTTGGTCGTTACGACCCGCGCAAAAAAAAAAAAAAAAAAAATCACCTTGTGTCTAATTGGGCATTTGAAGGCACAGCTGTGAGAAAGTAAACAAGTCATGGGCGTTGCCTTCTAGCGTTTTCCAAACTAATTAAAACTGGCAGCTGTTATATGAACAGGGTAGTAGCGGGCGTTAGGGCTCTTTGCAAATGAAAAAAATGTTTCTTTATGTCCGATGGGGAAGACGTAATTGTAATTATAGCTGAGTACCACACGTGTTTCCTTTACTTATGTCCTCACCTGTACTTAAATCGGAATTGAAAAAGAAAAGAGCTCGTGAATACAGCTATTAATCCTAGCTAGTTCCCCTAAGCATAATTGGTATTTTACCCTTATAGATGGTTCTGTCATTCCAAATGATATTTCAAATTCGAAGTCTAGGGTTTCTTTGACTTGAATATTTATGTTGCTCCGCACAGAACAGCAGTCTAATTAGAGTCTTGTAAAATAAGATATATAAAGAAGATATATATGCTCAATTGATCTCATCTTTCTGACCATCACTGCAATCATGACTACATAACTTCGTGCAACGGACAAGCGCCACTTGCTCCGGAAGCATGAATCAATTGAACGAAACATATAAATCCAGAAAAATAATTTCAGATGGGCATTGATTGAACGCTTCAGTGAAAAAGGTTACCTCTTCAGGTTTGTGGCGTTGCTATATGCTGGCTGTGTCATGTATGGCTGCTTGTGGCCCATTTGCAGCTGCTGCTTGAGTTAGGAGCCAGCTGTTATTCTTCTTATAGGCGTGCCATTTTGAAATGGATATTTGCAGTTGGTCTCTGATACACAAGTGTAAATTTGCAAACGAATATGCTTTCCATTGACTCGGCAGACATTACAGTTGGAACTCCCAATAGGCTCCAAGTGCACAACTGGAAATTTTCTATTTGGAAGGCTCAGCTGGAAGCAGATTTTTTTCTCCTGTGGTGACATACTTCGAAAAATGCGAACTAGAGCAATGAAAAGCCATTTTCGGTGGTAAGGTATATCCAGCAACAAATAAAAAAGCTGAGCAGAAAAGAGGAAATCATGTTGAGGAAATAGCAAACTGAGGTGTTTCCAAGCCCTCAACTGTACACTAAATGGCGTCCAGAGTCTCTAATTCTAGATGTACGCACTAAAATAGCATTGCAGATCTAGTCCACGCGATCTGCACCTACCCTTCGTATAACGACACGAATAGAAATGTACAATCCTGTGAGATAATATTACTGAGCCACATAGCAGAAGAGCAACGCAAAGTCATCGGTCTCGCCCTGACCTACACCGAGTCCCATGCGACTACAGCCGACGGTTAAGGGAATATAATGGGGGTTTGCTAAACCCTTTTTTCTCTGTCATTTTTGACGGATGCGAATAAAAGTTTATCTCTCTCTCTCTCTCTCTCTCTCTCAGGAATATATGTTACCTATGGACTAAGAAACACAGGCTGCACGCCCATGCTGAGTCGCTCCCCATTACAATTGCGGTACCTGTCATTGTGGGAACTCCTACCACTACCACGATGACCACTACCGAGGAGAATATATTTCTAGAGTTTTTGCAATGTTTTCAAGATCATGCGGCATGAAGTATTCATTTTGGGGCCCCGCAGCAGATGTGAAAGTAGGCATAAAATTTGTGTATATAAGCTGTTGAGCATTCATGCCGCGTACAAGTCCACAAATTCGAGCCGGTGATTCACAAAGGTTTTGTTTAATTGGCATTGCTGCGCCTAACTCGCGTAGCATCGGTTCGCGCACAACCACAAGGACGTTTGAAGCAGGCGAGTGAATGGCCGAGCGGCATATGACAACCAAAACCGGTGATACATTGGCGGGCGAGCTCGATCCTAGCATGTAATCTGTTAACGTGTTGTCATTGAAAATTTATTACACAAGAAGTGTTACGTTGGTGGCGGCATGTGAAATCTTGGTAGATCGGGGGCATAGTGGCGAGGGAAACAGGCGCCAATGATCGACTTTCAGGGTCGAGGGGTGAGGAGAATAGGGGGAGGAGGAATGTCTTGAGAGGGGTACGAATATTGATGGAGTGGGTCGGGCTATAAAACCCCTTGATAATTTGAAAGTAGCGACACTCCGCCGCGTGGTGCTTTCCTCGCCCGCCGCCTGCCTGCACTGCGCACTGCACGCATAGCTTTCTCTTCGCACTGCAACTTCCAAGGTCACTCGCGCGTATGAGCCGCCGGAGCGCGCGTCGCGAGCGCTCCTGTAACTGCCACGTGGCCACCGAACGATCGTGGACACGGAGAGTCTCAGAATTTAACAATTGATTCGCAGGTGCTTGGTTGTTCAGCCTCTCCATGAATGCGGTGCGTGCCGGTGAGAATACGTCAGCGCTTCTGCACAGGCATCAGTCTGAGACTCTGAGTTTGATCCGAGGAACGGCAGTGAAAAGAAAGCGTGATCGGCTCGAGGCAGAGACCGACGAAGAGCGAGGAGCTCTTACAGAAAAGAAACGACAGTATGATCGTGTTGTCATGCTTAACGATACTAGGTTTAACCGGGATAAACTTCGGCATTTTTGAAGCGAAAACTTCACTACACTGGTAGTTCGAGCCGTCGGGTATGCACGGTTTTCACCTTGAGGGAGATTTAGAAGTCAAACTTCTGTTAAAGGGTCACTGTCCAGGGAAGGCCCTTTTAAGCAAAGGAGCCAAAGGAGCCCAGTGTTTCGATCAGGTACCGGAGATAGTCTGTGCAAAATGCTACAGTGACACGCGCGCCGCAAAGCATCGAAAATACAATTCAAAGCTCTCTCATGCTCTCCTCCGGGAAGCCAGCTTCCCCGTTTCCTGCACAAGAATGCTAAATTGGGCGAGTTGGTGCATTCGCATTTTAGGAAAACGTAGCGCAAAGAAGACAAGGACAAAAAGACAATAATTCTCTCTCTTTTTCTTCTCTTTTTGTCCTTGTCTTCTTTGCGCTACGTTTTCCTAAAACCCGTTTCCTGCGCTGGCCCGACGGGCCACAGCAATGACGTACGTACCGCGAACGATGTCCATTGGTCCGTCTCGCTGACTGACGGGAGAAGGATGGGTGTCTACCGCTCGCAGCGCGCTTTTCCCTCGCCACGGTCAGACTGAATCCAGCGGCGCGCGCTCCCTCGACCGTTTTTTTTTTTTTTTTTTTTTTTTTCGCGCTCGCGGAGAGCCACGCCCCACCTCCCGCCAAACGCGGAGGAGGAAGGGGAATTTGTATTGCGGAGGCTAGACGACCTCGGGCAGGAGAGTGAAAAACCTTTGCGAGGGAACGGAAGGAGAGAGGCATGACAGAATCGGGTGATTGCGGTGGCTGTAACTGCGTTACTCTTTTCAAAAACATTTTGCGGCCTTGCGTTCTAGAGGCGAAGTCTCACAGTCACCGGGAAAGAAAATATTTTCGACCGGAGGGTGGACAGTGGGCCTTTAAGCCTGGTGAATGCTAGTGGCTTTGGGCATAGCCACGTAGGCCACCAAGTGGCCCGTGACCACTGTCAAGGTCGAGGTCACGTGACCTGATAGTCCCCATGCGACATTGGGGCATGGTCACGTAGGCCACCAAGTGGCCCGTGACCACTGTCAAGGTCACATGACATGATGGTCGCCATGTGACTTTGGGACATAGTCACATAGGCCACCAATTGGCCCGTGACCGCTGTCAAGGTCAAGGTCACGTGAGCTGACGCCAGTTTGACGTGAAAGTAGAAGGCGCTAGAGGGGAGATACGTATAAATAGGATTCCCCGGGCTCCTACTATAGGTTACAATACTGTGCGAGATGGATGAGGACGAGCACCCTGCTACAGTATCGCGTCGTAACGCGAAGGCACGTCGGAATGAGGCCGTGATAAGGCGGCATGCCGAAGAAACCGATGAAGAACGGGCTTTACGTTTGCAAAAACGCACGGTGTGTTTAATCCAAGCTTGACAATGAGGGTAGCCATGTACATAAAGCTTTCGCTTTCATCCAGGGTTAACTAAATGTAAACCAAAAGCTAATTATTCCCCAAGCGCTCACCAGCAGGCCGAAAAAATCGGTGGAATCGCGCGTATTGTGGCCGGTTCAGCGTCTCAGTGCTGCCAATATCTTGATAAATTGGGATATAACTGTGTCGAAAATGCTGAAATCAAGTATTTTGTAGCTTTTTTTTTTCTCAACCGTCCGAATCGGAAGCACGATGTGAAATGAACCTTGGGAGTTTTAGATACTCTGAATGATTTTGACCACACTGTTTAGTTCTGGACTCAAGACATGTTTGTGACTAAAATATGTATTTTACCGTGTATGTCGTCTACTTTTGCATTTTGTACGCCTCCACCTAATCATCGTGTCCAATTAGCACAACATCCGACATTGTCTGCCGTCGGGACCGTCCATGGCACGAAATTCAGATGAACTCACTACGCCGATGTACGATGCAGTAGCCTATGTAAGAGCACATGTTTAGTCATGACACTGTCATAAAAAATTCGAGGACACTTTGGCGACTAAAGTGACGAAAGGCGAAAGCCTGAGTGCTGCATTCTGCTATGCGACTGTTGCGCATGTAGCGATGAATGCTGCTACGAGAGAAGCGAGCAACTACTCTTTCACATTCTGCGAGTGCATTTATTCAGTAAATTCTGTTGGCAGCGACGAGATCGCGCTCCTTGTACCTTCGCAGTCGTTTAGTGTTGTGTGGTTGATTTTACCGGGCGCGCAGAATTAATTAGCCATTGATTAAATACGCAACTGTCAGTAATTAGCCATTAAGTAGCAATCAGTAATAAATTAGAGCTTAGACATTGTGAATAATCATTTAGTAATCACTACTTAATTATTTAATTCAGTAATAATCAATAATAAGTAATCATTAATTTGATTAGCAGCAGTAATTAATAATTAATAATTGATCGGTCGCTGATTATTTAATATGCCCTTATTTAGTAATCGATTATTTATTGGCATATGGCCATATAAGGCACGCGTTCGCACATACTGTGGTGGGGCTCTGTGATATGTCGAGACCTCCATGGCGTCATCCCGTCTCGACCAATCAGAGCCGCCGCAAAAGCGTGACACTTTTGCTGACGACAACGATGAGGCAATAAAGGTTTTTGCCTTAGACACTGTCTGAGGAACAAATAAAGGGAAAAAATACAAAGTAGCATGACTCGAGTCATGCTTTGTATGCTACTTTGTAGTCATGCTACTGTATCAGCACTTTGCAAAGGGATGTACTGTATATACAGTTTGTACACACATATTACGCGCAGTCATGAATTGTGTCCAGTCTAGCCATGACTCAAAGTCGTAATGCAAATCATAAGATTGACTCAGCGCTTTACATATATTGACGTGCTGTAAGGTATACCTTGGGAGTTTATGCATAGTCATAGTGATGATTCATGAGGTGGATTTGTAGTCTATATATGCTTTCGCATTCTCATATGTATGCAATGGGAATGGCGTCGGTCTAATTTTTGTTCACTCCTGCGCACGCAAACGAACTGCAGATCTTACATTTGGCGTGTCCATATATCTCAATCAGCCGGCAGGGTGCTATCTGTCCGGTAGTTATCTAACGGGGTTTTTGCATTATTTTTTAAAACTGAATAGGGCTAGCAGCTACATGACTTGAGTGTGGTCCAGCGGTGCCGACAACCATGCACTCATTCACGCCGATAATATGAGCATCAAGGATGGATTTACCGAATACTAACGAGATAGTGTTGAAGGAAAATCCATGGTCGGCGTTGTGAGCGAAAAATAACGTGCATGGCGCGTGAACCCGTATAGAGGTGACCCCGTTATATATCTTTTAGCCAAAAATAAATAAGTATTATGATATTTCACATCGAATTCTTTTATAACTGAAATAAGGTTTTTGTCATACACCAAAATTGTACCGTTAGAAAAGCGAGCATGGTAACTTTTTTTATTTAATATATATATGCAACTAAGAACAGCATCATAATATTCAGCATCTGAATTCGGGCTATAGTGTTGAAATATGCATTGCAGTATTGTTTGCAGACATGCAGAAGGAAACAGAGCAGTGATAATGTGTTATGGTACAAACTACAACATTTATATGTACAACAGTATTTTCACTGCGACCTAAAGTTCATAAAGCTCCGTTGAATCGAAAACGACCCTGACGTAGAGCGATGAGCCGAACTGTTTTGTTTTGCAAAACAGGTGCGGTGCGCGGATGCTCCGGATCTCCGTTACATTTGTGTCGCGAATGCGCAGCTTTTATTATTGTATGAGTTCTATAGTTGAATACAAGCACGACGGACGAAACCCGGAATGGAGCCAAACCCTGCGACGTGGCCGTACAGCGGCGAGGAGGTCGTGCGGAGGAGGCGGCGGAGTTCAAAGAGTGGCAGTATTTTCAAATTATCGAAACTGTTAGGTCAAGCAACCCACTAACACGGTGTGAATATGCCAGCGACTGTCCTGCTCAGTGAAACACTGCCGCAAGAATCACCTTTATCTATGAAATATGCGCATGGGACTATAGTCGCGAATAGAACTAATCTGCAGCAACCGCCACATACAATTACTCCACTATTGAAGCTTTTCTTGTGACCTAGATAAAAACCTATAACGATCACATCGAATTTTAAGTTCACTAAAATTTCAATGCCTCTGGCTTTCTTGGTATCAAATATAAAAAAAAAATGATTTCGTTACTGTTCAGCAAAGCAGACATATGCCATGTACCATATGGCCCATAGTAAAAACTGCCGTTTCTTTTCTTTTTTTTTTTTTATCAAGTTCCCATTCACCGATTTCGGCGATGTATGCCTAACTATGGCCCGCCGTGGATGGAGCTACCAATCGAATCCACCGGTACCTTTGCGTCCAGATTCAGACACACTATCCGCAGACACGTTCGTACAGCTTCCGATACCAACTTGGGCAGCACTTTTGAGATGTAGATCGAACCAACTGGGACCGAGCCGGCACGCGCTAATACCGTGGACCTCTACTCATAATTTTCTTTTCTCTCTTTTTTTTTCAGTTACACTTCTTGGAGGCTGCGTATTCCTACTGCTTGCCTGCTCCAACGTCATCATGGGTCCCACTATTTGACGACCGCATTCTCATTTGACGGCATCATATATATATTCGATGGGGGCGAAAAGCCAGGCGCCCGTGTGCTGTGCGATGTCAGTGCACGTAAAGAACACCAGGTGGTAGAAATTTCCGGCGTCCTGCACTATGGCGTATCTCATAGCCTGAGTCGCTTTGGAACGTTAAACCCCCAAACCAAACCAATATATATATATATATATATATATATATATATATATATATATATATATATATATATATATATATATATATATATATAGGTCACTGCAGTGTTTCATTCACCCCTTTTTAAACCAATTTCTTGCACGTCTGCTCCACAGATGAGACATCAAATAAAGCCTCAGTTGTGGCGAATTTTACCTTTTAATTGATCTGTTTTTTGTTATTTCCTATACTCAGAGAACAGTTGTCTGCTGAAAAATGCTTTTGTCACGGTAATTATTAGTCCGCGGGTAATATATCGCCAGTTCGCACCACATTTGGAGTGCTCAAGCCTATATATCTCCCTAAGCACAGTAACCTATAATGTAACTTTTAGACGTCAGTAACCTATGTAGGAAAGGTTACAAGTCGCAAAGCTACCATCAAATTATTGCCAAGTAACCTTTGTACAGTAACCTATGTGTCGACAAGCCAGGAGTGTGCACATGGAGACGCGCATGCACACGCGCGGCGCTTAACCTACTTTTTTTTTTAAAAAGCGGTGCTTTTTCCCAGCGGTTGGCTGCATTGCACGCGGTGGTCCGGGCGGCTGGACAACCCGAACGTATACAGATCGGCGGCGATGGCTGCGCCGTTAGCGCAGTCAGTGCGCATGATTCAAAGTTCTCATGAACTACGCCGTTTGCTGGCGGCGTTTCTTGTGTGCATTGTTTTGGGGGATTTAAAAGTCTGTGCCTGTGCGCATACTGCAAAATCACTGATGCCGCTAAGCAGGAAAGGACTTGTGTGGTATGCATCGCGGAAGCTGCAACGAACCTTTATGTGACTCTCGGCGGTATACGATTGTCTGCTCGTCGGACGGCTTCGCAGCTAGCACGATTAGATTTTTGACTGCTGCAGCAACTGTCCATGCGTTCATGGCAGAATGATGGATTTGGGTGAGTGACCTTTTTTTGTTGCGAAAGCAATACTACTCCCATTTTCAGCCCTTCGCGTAGCCACGGTCGGTAGGCACGTGTTACCTTTAATGACCCCAGATGGCTGTGACGTCATACCAGCTGCGAGAGATGATCTACCAAGTCGAGTCATCGGGTGGCGGCGGTGGTGGTGGTGGTAAGAACATTTATTTACACAAGGGCCAGGAGGTATGTTTGGATCGGCCCATAAGAGAGGAGGAGGAGGAGGAAAAACTTTATTTAGCCCTATATTATTTGGCGGTTTTTGGACGCCTTCAGAGATGTCTGCTTGTTGAATCCACAAGAGTCTTCTCCGTCGACTTCGTCCACTTTTTCACAATGGTCGGTTGCCCTCAGTCCAGGGCTCCGCTGGCTGCTGCCGCCCGTTGGGCTCGCTGTACCAGACCTTGCTGGTCTTCGCAGCGGTCGCTGGAGAGCGGAGTCTCCCATTGCTCCGCACTCGGGTTTCGAATTTTGGGGACCACATCTATATTTTGACATGCCCATGTGATGTGATATAGTGTTGGTTTTTCATCGCACCACGGACATTGTCAGCGTATATGGTAGGGTGCATTTTGTTTAGTATGTGTAGGTTTGGGTATGAACCCGTCTGTAATTGTCTCCATATGACAGTTTCCTCTCTGGTGAGAGAACTGTGCGGTGGGGGATATCGCATTGTTCTTCCTCTATAGTTTTCTAGTATGGCCGAGTATGCCTTGGGTGCTGGCAAAAGTTCCGCGGACCCGTCGGATGCTCGGAAAGTAGTGTATGCTCGAGTTATCCTGTCAGCCTCTTGGTTCCTTGCCACCCCCATGTGCCCCGGTACCCATATAATTTTGTGTCTGGTCTTGTTTTCTTCGTGGCTTTTAATGCTGTCGCTCGCTTTGAGGAGTATACGGAGCGCGTGACGACCAATCCTACCATTCATGAAATTTCGACAGGCTGTTTGAGAGTCCGTGAGTATCGTTAGCGACCGCCCAGCTCTATAGCCCTCCGCCACCGCTAGAGAAATGGCTACTTCCTCACCGGTCCTTACAAGCACTAGGTGGACGGTAGACACGGACGGCGCGCTGCAGTTGGAGCCGCGCTGCTACCGAGTGGAGGCGCTGCTGTCACCTCTTCTCTCGCAGTTGAGAGGAGGAGGAGGAAAACGATGGGTATATAAATGCTTGCGCTTAGACTTGTACTCCCCTGATGGGGCTGGGACAGGCAGGTCACCGCCGCTTGCGGCGGGAGCTAGCCTGCCACAGAGTTTTTATCTGTTGTCGGCCGTCATTGCACCCGCCACCGTTTCGGTGGTGGACGACGGCTGTTGTTGCGGCGCGCGTCTTTTTCTTCCTTTTCTTTCTTCTCTATTTTCTCTTCTGTAGGCAACGGAGGTGGCTCAGCTACAGAGCCAGTAGCAGGCCCGTGCATTTTCTTTTCCTTCTTCATACAGCCACAACAACAACAAGGTCTCCCCAGATGGGGCTGGGACAGGTAGGTCACCGCCGTTTGCGGCGGGGCTAGCCTGCCACCAAATTTTTATCTGTCCTAGGCCGTCATTGCACCCGCCACCGCATCGGTGGTGGACGGCGGGTGTTGTTGCGGCGCGCGTCTTTCTCTCCCTCTTCCTTTTCTTTCTTTTCTATTTTCTCTTCTGTCTGCACGAGGCAGCGGAGGTGGCTCAACTGCAGAGCCAGTATCAGGCCCATGCATTTTCTTTTCCTTCTTCCTGCAGTCACAACAACAACAACAACAACAGCTGAGGCACTCGCTATGAATACTGATGAAGAGAAAGAAAAGTATGGGTACCAGGCCACAGCAATGTGACTTTAAATGAATATGCTGATAGTTTGGCAAAAGAGTCCCTCAATGGCCCCGTATTATCTATCCTTCCGGCGACAGCGTACATCACCGCAGCGAGGTTTCGGAGAAACGTTCTATTAAATATGAAAAATGAACATCTTTTAAGATCTGATGACTACCTGCATCTAAATTATTCTTGGAATAAAAAATTATGTCACTCACGGCAGTTTGAGATTTTTCTAACAAGGCTGCGATGCCGTATCCCACCTTTAAATTTCTATCTTTACAGGTCTGGTTTGGCACTGTCTCCAGTCTGCGCATTTTGCGGTGAACAGGAATCATTAGATCACTTTTTATTGTTTTGCCGCCGCTTCACTACGTTGAGAAGACAATTGATGGAAAGGCCATTGCAACAGCTTGGCCTCAATTTAAGCAGCCCGATATTGTTATCACTTGGCGCCACCATCCTTGGGCACAGTCACAGGTCTGTTTTCAGCGCCATGCAAAATTTATTACTGGAATCAAATCGTTTGCCTTGCTAAATATTTAAACATCACTTGTTCTACAATTGCAGTGTCAATCTCCCGTGTGTGTTACCATTTTTCATTTTATATTTCACTTATTTCCCGCTTTGTTTCCTTTCCTCTACCCCTCAAATCATTTTTTTTTTATGCAAGTACACTTCAAAAATTTTCTTTGCTACCCAATTCTTGGCCGATCCCCCATTGTGGGTATGTGCCATAAGTTATTTGGACAACAACAACAACAACAACAACAACAGCGGGCTCCAGAGAGAGATGAAGAACGGGAACAGCGTCTCGCTCGACGGCGCGGTCAAGATGCAGCTAGACGAGCGCGTCGCGCTTCCCTTGAATCGTCCTCAACCGGTGACGACTCCTCACTCTGCATAATGAGTTGACAGGGGACCCAGAGGCTTGCAATCTCTGCAAGGTACCTCTGAGTCAAAGTCACCTAATCTGGCAATGCCCCGATTCTCCGGGAGCTAAAGAAACTGATCCCCTTGATCAAATTACCTGGGAGTCCTACATCCGCAGCCCAAATGTGTATGAACAAAAGATCGTCCTACGCCTGACTTAGGAGGCTTACTCTAAGACCTCTGCGGCCACGGCGCAGGAAAGCCGGCAAGGAGACCTTCCACCTGGCTGAGCCCCTGTCACGAGGTCCATGTCGGTGTAAATAGTCTTCTCACTCTCTCACTCACTCTCCGGATGGAATGTAATGGACGCTTTGAACAGTGAAGTCGACTCTTTGTCGACGTGTTCACCCAGCAGTCAAGAACGTAGAAATGCATGCTAGGCGGCAACGACGGAAGCCTCACTACTTCAGTGATCACCGAAGTGTAGGTATAAACAATAAAGCTAAACAATAGTAAACAACAATGAGTGTCCTGTGTTAATCGTACGGTCAACGTGGTACACCACAATTGGCTACACTACGAGCCGAACTATAGCGTAGCCGTGCTATTATTGCTTTCGCAACCTACCGGGCTTAACCAAAGCTAAGCCCCAGCTAATATTTTATTTTGCAACTAAAACACATTAAGACTGACGAAGTATTCGTTCATTCGTTGCTTATCAAAACGCGTATTTTCTCTGCTCATTTGTAAAGTTAGTTTTTGAACTGCACTTCGAATCTAAATCAGGTTCAATAGCTTTCTACCACTACATGGCTGACCTGTCATGCGATACTTTGTGTTGATGAGTCTAGTTATCTGTGATATTGGTTCGGGTGGGTAACTGGGGTCATTAGGTACAATCTTGAAAAGTACAGTTTGGTAGTCCACCGCTAGCTTTTGCCAGTTCACATGCGAGTGCGCGCCTTGATGACATGCACGCTTTCGGTACTTTGAGATGAGCACGCTTGAAATGTGCGGCTGTACTTGTGTCCTCGATCAAAATTCTGCAGCTCTGCTCGTCTCTTCACTCCTGGTCGATTGACTTTTTCGCCGCAAGTGTATGGCGCTACAGCCAGGTACATGGAAAACATATTGAATGTGTGGTAGTACGGAACCATAGCTCGTGCATTATGCGATATGTCAGATAGCCTACTGAAGCTTCAGTGCAGTATACGGACTGTGTGCAGTGACACTAGCATGACAAAGTTTCACGCTTTCTGCGAATTGATCCCTTCGTGCGTTTTACCTCTTATTCTACCTAGGTGGTTTGCAGCAAGAGAGTGGAATTGATGAAGTGATGGTTACTCGAATGATTAGGGGGCTCAATCAAGGAGGTTATAATAGAATTACTGGAGTGGAAGAGGCGCCCGTGAGCGGAAGCCGCACGCTGCCATCTTGCCACTCAGCTGGTATAAAATATCAGCGAGCACACATTGTAGGTTCTCTGCTGCTACGCAGGTGTGCGGCTTTGTGTTACCGGCCTCCACTGGAAATTTGAAGCCTCGTAACAACGACAGGAGATGTCGCTAGCATTTGATCGCTTGCAGAATGACTGCTTGTACCAGGTTTCACATCTTACGCCTTAGATGCCCGAATAGCTCTGTACACGAGGTTGGCGAGCTTCCTTGAGTTGTGCGACCCGCTGCTGTCCGACCTGCTTGCTTAACAGGTTCATTCTCGCTAGTACAGTTGAAAGGAAAAACGAAAGCTTAGGCCTCTGGTAGTGGCCATTAATCCGCCTTATAAAGCTAATGTGGGCCCACTACATGTATTTCGCATTTTCGCAACTTAAGGTTCATTTTCAATTTAAAACAAAATAGCGTTGTTCTCGCATTGAATCGAATTTCGCCCTGCTGAAAATGCCGCGAGTATGAGGCCTTATCCCTACGGTAGGTATAGTCTCGCTGATGACGATGATGACGGGTCTAAGGGAGAGGAAAGTGCTAGACTTTCCTCGTATAGACCATATTCACTATCAGGTTTAGCAGGCGGCCGTTGTGGCAACTCTGTATTGCGGAGACGCCATAACGTTGGGCGGTTCGAAACTTAAAGCATAAAATAAAAATGTTTCCGACGCGCCGGCGCCGGTCTACCAGCGTCCTCCCTGCTGCGCGCCACTCATTTGTCGGATACTTGAGGCGCCGTTTGAAACGCCATCCAACCAGAGCTCGGATTTCACCGACACCGTACCCTGATTCGCCGTAGGCTCTCTCTTTATTTCTTTCTCCCTCTCTCATGTTGCGTAGCACGTGCATGTGCCCCGCCGGGGTGGTGCAGTGGTAAGACGCCCGACTACTGTGCCGGAGTACCCGGGTTCGAACCCGACCTCGGCGGCTGCGTTTCGATGGAGGCGAAACGAAGAGGCGTCGTGTGCTGTGCGATGTCAGCGCACGTTAAAGATCCCCAGGTGGTCGAAATTACTCCGTAGCCCTCCACTACGGCTCCTCTTTCTCTCTTTCCTCCTTCACTCCCACCACTCCCACCTTCCTTCCCTTACGGCGCGGTTGCGGTGTCCACAGAAAACAAGTGAGACAGTTACCGCGCCTTTCCCTTCCTATAAAGAAATCGGGTTCCTCCGGGGTGGTGCAGTGGTAAGACGCCCGACTACTGTGGCGGAGTACCCGGATTCGAACCCGACCTCGGCGGCTGCGTTTCGATGGAGGCGAAACGAAGAGGCGTCCGTGTGCTGTGCGATGTCAGGACCCGTTAAAGATCCCCTGGTGGTCAAAATTGCTCCGCAGCCCTCCACTACGGCTCCTCTTTCTCTCTTTCCACTTTGACTCCAACCTTCCTCCCTTCCCTTACGGCGCGGTTGAGGTGTCCACAGAAAACAAGTGAGACAGTTACCACGCTTTTCCCTTCCTATAAACAAATCAGCTTTTTTGCGTAGCGCGTGCCATGGTTGCCAATAAAGGAGCAATGACGTCACGTTAATAAGCTCTATAGGTCAGTGGGGAGAGTGCAGGATTGGGGAGCGCGAACTGCGGCCATTATAAGTATGTGTATATGGCATACAAGGGAGAGGAAAGAAATTGGGTTGTAATGATCGAGATGATGGAATGAGCGGAAGCTCAAGGACAGTGTTGGAATGAAGGGTAGTGTATGGACCCACCGTAAGGGTGACGGGAGTTAGTGAGTGGGTACACGGCTGCTCCAATGTTGCCGCTTGGTGACGGGCTGGCGTCCTCGTACGCGCTGGTATGGGTGAAAGGAGGGGCAGAATGATGTGACACGCGCTTCTCGGCGGCCCGTGTGTAGGGTGGCAGACACTTTGCGTGGGATGGGGGCGAGGCGGAAATTCGATGGAAATGAGGTGCTTGTATATACTGAAGGAGGTCAGTACAAGAAATTTCCGCTTGCTGTAAGAACCATTGGCCCTGTTGAGTGCCTGCAGAGAACCAGCACGGGCAATCTGCGGTCCTTGTGGAGTTGGTGAGACCAGAAAGAGAAAGGAACAGACCCGCGGCGTAGAGGTTTTGGATGGAGACAGGCAAAGGTAGAGGAAGAGCAGCTTTGCAGAGGGTGTGGAGGGCGGATGAGAGCTTGGTGCATTGCAGTGCTACGGATGACGTGGAATATGCCCCGGCGTTACGCTCGGTATACTTGACGTCGGAGTAGACAGGTTCAAATTGGCTCCGTCGCCGAGTGAGAAGCCGATATACGACATAGTAAGGAGGCTGTCGGCGAGAGTGGCGCCAGTGACAACGCATAGAGGGCGGTCTTTGAATTTCAAAACTGCTGTCTCTGACGCTGGAGCAACGGCATACGGAGCGTAAGCACAAAGCAGCTTCCGACCAGCAGCGAGCTCACATAGCCAGATTAACAATTTTTGTGATACGTTAACGTAAACGTACAAAAATTGTTAGATTGCGGCCTTTTATGTAATTCTGCTTTATCAACCGGAGTTCACAAACTTTTCCTTGCAGTTCAAAACAGTCGAAGAAAAGAACCATCGCTGTGTCTATAGCGCTTCGGACAGTTTAATTAGGGCACTCAGCTACTGTCGGAGAATCTGCGAGGGCAGCAGCGGCCGCGTTTCGGTAGAGATGTTCCCGCTGAGGCGGAATTATGGCGCTCGACTACTGTGTCAAAGGGTTGGTTGGTTGGTTGGTTCATAGGAAGGGAAAGGCGCAGTATCTGTCACACTTGCTCTGTGGACACCTGAACCGCGCCGTAAGGGAAGGGATGAAGGTGGGAGTGAAAGTGGATAGAGAGAAAGGGGGGCCGTAGTGGAGGGCTACGGAGTAATTTCGACCACCTGGGGATCTTTAACGTGCGCTGACATCGCACAGCACACGGACGCCACTTCGTTTCGCCTCCATCGAAACGCAGCCGCCGAGGCCGGGATGTGTCAAAGGGTACGGGATCGAATTCCCGCTGCTGCGGCCGATTTTCCGATGGAGGCGAAAAGCAAGGCGCACGTGCGCCGTGCGATATAAGCACGTTAAAGAACGCCAGCTGGTCGAAATTTCCGGAGCCCTCCACTACGTGTTTAGAGTGGTTTAGACGTTGAACCCTATAAACCAATCGATAGAGATGAAACGTAAAAGGCGCCCGTGTGCGCGTGGAATCCTCCACTACAGCACCCCTCGAGCACGCGTGTGCCGCTTAATTCGTAACGTTGCCCCGGGCCGAGGCGCCCCAGTATCGGCAGCCGCAACTCCGAAACAGCTGAAGAAGTTGCGATAGCGCTCGCTTGCGTAGGAACAGAAGCAAAATTCATAATTAGTGACAACAAAACAGCCATCTACAATTACGCAAAGGGTAGGATCGCACCAGAAGCGGTGCGAATCCTGATCGGAAAACAACTGAATAGAAAAGACAGCTTAATATGCATGGATTCCAGCGCACACGTCTGTTCCTGTATAGTGCCTAGAATATAGTTCCTGGTAACGAGGCGGCACATGAGTTAGCCCGAGATCTCTACTTCCGGATAACGTGGAGCCGCCTGATTGTCAGAACATGGACGAACGTCTAATTAATTACACAGAAATAGTCGAAAATTATAGACAAAGCAGAAAACTGGTGCCACCACCAGATAAGCGTCTGAACAACAAAGAGGTAACCGCATGGCGGCGTCTACAGGCAGGGAATTACATCCACCCGGTCTGGGCCTATCACGTCCAAAAAGATGAGCGACAGGACGATAAATGCAAGCAATGTGGGGAGAGAGGGACCCTCAACCACCACGTAATTTGGGAATGCGCTGGCTCCCCAGGGGCTAAGACGAAAATACTTAGTAGAGAAGCCTGGGAAACTCTTCTGCGGAGCGAGGAGCCAACTCTTCAGAAGCAAGCCATCCGCCTGGCGGAAGAGGCCGCAAGGAACCAAAACCTATTAGCCTGCCTCTAATCGCGGAGGTCCCGGCCCCCGTCCCCTAGGTCTGCGTGCCGGGGGCGGGGAGTAGGGGCAAAGAGTTAATACAAAGAGTCTTTGTATTAACTCTATGAGTAGGGGGCCTCCATTCTGGGGAAGTAAAAGTTGTTCACTCAAACATACCCACAATGTGCAGTCGGAGTAAAGCAATGCATTTTTTTTTATTCGAGAAGTTTGCCATAATGCATAAGTTGAGAAAGGGAGAATGGAATGCAGGAGAACATAGCGAATTCTCGGAAAGAAAGAAGAATGCGAACATTCCACGTGCTTTTCATGCATTGCCTTGAATGAGAGGGTGCGCAAGAAACATCTATCATTCCGAAGACGTCATCTGCCCAGTCTAAAATAAACTAAATCCGACTATCGGCAATGGTGCCATGGCTAGGAGCAGTGGTAAGTCACCTGAAGAACCTCTACGCGAACCTTTGTTCAATTACACGTAGCATAAGGGGCATAAGGGCCGCAACGTGGGCCTGCCGGAGGCAAAAGCATCGAGGCACCCTGGACCTCGCCAACGATTCGCGATGAAACTGGTGCGGTGCCGACCAATGCTGCCGACAAACGCGGCGCGACACTAGCGACTTCACCCCTCTCCGCCGTCGTTTTTAACGCCGTCTTTGGACAAGTCTACTGAACGGAGGGCATATGCTGTGACGTCACAACGGTCACGACTTCGCTCGTCGTTAGTTCATTCGCGATGTGCATTCATTTTTGCTCTTGGTGACAGGTCTCTGTGTTTGTTAAAAATGTGGTTTCAGCCCCATTCATCTAGAGACCCTAAAGTTCATTCTAAAGCATGGGAAGTCGGTTTCTAAGCGCCGTGTTTATATAGCGCATGTGCGAAGGTAGCTGCCACATAACCCGACCCTTCGCCGGCTCACGCGCGAACGTCAGCGATTTCCCCTTTTGTAATTTTGAAGAAACTGAAAGTAATCATGCAAAAGTTTCACTAATTCTATATCAGTGCTCTGGGAACAGTCACAGACGTTCTAGTCAACGCGTCACAGACTTTCATTGACCACTGCCGTCACTTGCTCCGCACGTTCCGTTATGTGCTCTCAGCTCATCGTCGTTCTCTCGTTATTCACTGCTGCTTACGCCTACGTCGCTGATCAGCTACATGGTGCTGTGCCGAATTTGGATTTTCGGCCATCCGAAGATATTTTTAAGGTATGATTACTTCACCAGTTTTGGTTCTTGTGGCCATCGAAGGCTCCACGCTTGTGCATGTCGACGTATTTGTGCACGCTTGGTACGATTTGTGCACACGAATGCAATGCGTAACTATCCTTGAGGCAAGCCAGTCGTGCCGTAGAGGTGTCAGTCGCTTCCGGTTGAGATGTCAGAACGCAGCGTTGCAATAGTTCGCTGACCGCTAAGAAAACCATCTCGAACAACTTTTGATTTCATTGTCTTGGTCGGGAAACCTCTTCTCACTTATAGCGAGTAAAACAACAGGCTTTATTCTGTGTTTTCTGGGTGTCACTTGTCCCTTCTGGGTGCTGCAACCTCTTCGGAAAAAGTTAAGAAACAAACTTCAATAGTTGCATGATTGAGACTCTCTTGGTCAGTCACCTGACGTGCAGTTGTGGGTAGGGTAGAAATTAGTAATAGTGCCATTCACCAGCGCTTTTCCCTTAAAACTGCAGCGCCTTTTAACAAGATTGGATTACGTTATTTATTACTTACTTGCTTATTTGGTTACTAATCCTGTTAACTTGTTTTGAAAGCAATTTCAACAGCTACTTTTTCCTAACGTATAGTTTTAGACAAAGATGTTAACCACTTAACAGATGACCCCTAAACGTTGGGAAAGCTGACTCGCCGGTTAGGAGATCAGCTTTGATAGACCAAGTTGCTGGGTAGCCACATAAACGAAGTCCACCTATGCCAAACTTGAAGCCAGCAGGGTATAAATGGATGCACCGTAAACATTTTAGTGGAGTGTTTGAAGCAAGCTCTGTACTTTAAAATTCTACTTGATTATCAGCTGTATCAAGAATATTGGGCAATGCAGGACCCATGTCACATTTTATTTTTTGAAAAAATTGAAAGTTTTTTTCTCATCACATTGAGCATACTTGCATCCTACACTGTTACAATAGATGCACATGTTTTATTCCCTCATGTCGGTTAAATTGCATACATCAGACAACTAATAACGGTGCTACTGATGCAATGTGAGAAGTTTGAGATGCCTTTGCTATGATCTTCTGCATGCGTATATGCCGTCCTTTAAGTGTCAGTATTCAACGTAACCTAGGATGCATTCTAGTTCAATTTTACAGACTCTGGGAGTGGTTCAAGGTATCTCTCCTTCTTAAACAGACATACTAACAGAAAAAGTTCACCCAGCGCACATTGTGAGGTGTGCATGCTTTTCTAGTGTTCAGTAAGGTAGGTAGCTGTCACATAGCTAGTGTGTCAGTTTTGTGGGACTGCATAGCTACCAGCTGCATTTTACAACATGACTCTTGATTTCTGAAATGTGCCCAGAGTCTTCAATTTAATTGAATAATATGATTGTAACTGATGTTGCAGTGTTCTTGAGTGAATAGAGCCTCATACCATGATTATTTTTAGGTGAATATGTGGCAATAGAGCATGTGCTGAAACAAAAGTAAAAATGTTCAAGTACTTTCCGAGTGCATAAGAGCTCTAATCGGAAAGTGCCAAGTTTTTTTTATGTTTAAAATGCCACGACTAGCTTTTACGGTGTGACCAAGATAGATAGAGAATTAAAAACAAACATTACCAGGATGCTGGAGTGCCCAGCACAGTGGTATCGGGGTGCCTAGACGTGTTTCATCCATTTTTCGCTGCACCGTATTCACGCCCGTCTTTGATGTAAGTAATAACAGCCCTAACTAAATATTGTCATTTTAGAGCATTCTCCTTTTACAGGAAGGCATCTCATATGCTTACGTATGAATTTTCTACCCTTTTCAGCCCATTGCCACATCTACGCCCAGTGTTGATTTAACGGCTGCGACCAACACAGAATTTTGGCATGGCTTCCTGGGTGCCATCTCGGTCATCATTGTCTCCGAACTCGGAGACAAGACATTTTTCATTGCTGCCATCCTTGCTATGCGCCACTCGCGCCTGGTTGTGTTTGGAGGTGCCATCTCAGCACTGGCCATCATGACGGTGCTATCAGGTAACTATACATCTTACATGAGAAAAGCACGCAATTCAATGAAAATTTCAGTGAAGATGCAATGAAAGTGTTTCACTGAATATAGTAACTACAAACATTAGTACTTGTGCTCTCGTGTTCCGCAGTCGGCAGCACCCCTTATGCAGATCTGCTCTGGATTGTATTGTTCGTGTTGCAAGCATGTTCATCAAAGTATATCGACTAGGTGACCTGTGCCTAAGCGTGTTCATGAATGAATTAAGCCTTTTTACAGTGAAAAAAAAAGTTGCGTAGCAATCAAATTTGTTATGCTTGATTTGTTATGCTTTTGCTTGATACTAGATGAGTCACTGCCAGGTCTCATGTAGTGGGATTGGAAATTGCATGTAGGCTTCTGTTCTGTGTCGATATTGCATCAGGACTGAAACATGCAGCACACTTTATGGCAAAGTTCAACAAATTAGATTTGAAAATAGTTTCCCCTAACTGCGGCAGTCATTGCAGCAAGTTTAATAATCTGTCTTTTAGGTTTCTCAATACATCTTGTATTCTCACGGTCCTCAGTTTTAAACTAGGACAGTCATTCTCATGCCTAAATGACTGCCATGGCAGATCACTGTGCTGTCTCATATCCCTACGAGGTTGAATTCACTTATTCAAATAGTACAATTGAAAAGATGAAATTTATTCAGCAGCAAAACGCGTCATTTTAGAAAAGTTTTATTTGGGCTCCAGCATTCCTACTTACGTCAGAAAGGGGAGGAAGCTATCTAAACTGTGCACCTTTTTATTTGAGAAAGGCATTGTGCAGGCTCAGGGTGTCTGGCAATGCAGCTTAAGGGAAAATGGCATTCATTTTAATTAAACAACGATATTTTGGAGAAGTGTTTAAATAGCGCTATTTCTGAATTGTAGTGCTGCACTTGTGTCTGTGTTAGTATATGCGTGGCAATACGACTACTTATAGTCCAGGTTTGATATTCCATATACTTGGTATCAGGCTGTTGCCTTTAGGTGACGTGATATTAGTAATTTTTAACTTAAAGGCAAATATAAAGTGAATACTCTTGTGCTCACATACTTTCCAGTTTGAAATGAAACGAGTACCTTGAATTGCATGTGTAGGAGGAGGAAACCCTGACAGGTTCCACTTTATGTAGCTGTAATGTAATTGGGCTGGACTAGCAGTGTTCCTGAAGTACACCTTAAAACACTGTGTGCATTAAATTGAGATGGAAGGCAGCCTCTTTGTTGATGCTATTCATTTTCACTTGCCGCGGTGGATTGCTGGTTAGGGCAGTCGACTTCTGAACCCAAGAGCACGAAATGAACTCAGCTGTAATGGCTATTTTTCGACGGAGACGAAAAGCAAGGCACTCATGTGCTATGTGATGTTGGAGCACATTTAAGAACACCTGATGGTGGAAAAATTCAGTACTCCACTATGTCTCTCATAGCCTGTGTTGCTTTGGGACATGAAACCCTATAAACCACCAACCAGCTATCCATCTTTTTCTGCAAGAACACAAAACAAGGGGTGCTTGTCACTTAGTTTGTGTGCAAGTTGGAATAAGGAAGATGTGAATTGCAGTCGAAGCTCTCATAACCTATTTCATTTTGCTTGAGAAGCTACTGAAACCCCTCTATTAATATGTTTTATTGCTGATAAATGCATCAAGAAAGGGTAAGGAATACACAAGACGGATCTGGTATACTTTCTGGTGTACTTTTTATGCATACTTTCATGGGTAACACACAAATTAAGGCACTCTGGCTTATTTCTCAGTTTTATTTTTTAATTATTTGACACTTGAATACAAGCCTTTCTGTTTAGCTGAAACAATTGTTGCACTATATGATCCAGTAAATTATGTTTAACATCTCAACCTTATTGCTTTGCTTTTTTTGCAGCTGCTTTGGGCTTCGCGACTACAGTCATTCCACGTGTATACACACATTACCTCTCCATTGCCCTGTTTGTCTTCTTCGGAGTTCGCATGATCAGAGAAGGTAAGGGTATATCGGAATAGAGTAAGTACCAGTAGTTTCCAGTGAAGATGCAAATGAGGATTATGCATGGCATCTTCACGAGGCATTTTGCCATCAAACGTCAAGCTAGAGCCCTGATTTGCCTAGTAGATAACTCAAGCAGAATATGAGGAGGCCCTTCCTCAGTTTCGCCTCAATATATTCAAGGTGGCGGCTAAAAAAAATGGCAGCCCTTGAAGGCAAGCGATCCAGTCTGCATCGTTTTAGCAAAACTGATTTCTAAAGACTGTTTCATAGCGACCTTTTATTTTTATTGATTGTCAAAACCATTGGAGCCTTCCTCGAAATCAGGCCACAAGACTAGGTAAAGCATTTGTCTCAACTTATTGTGGCCTTTGGGACTGTGTGGCCAATCTTGCTGAGCCGTTCATGCCTGTCGCCATGCTCAGACGCTTTGAGCTCGAATGGCTTTGTACTTCTCATCTCGTTCACGCACTCTTTTATGATCAAGCATGAACAGACAAGATGTTTGATGCTCATATATGCCATTCAGTCTGTACTACAGGTTGACCTCTGTCTTCTCTTGCATGGATTACAAACACATACTGAACACAAAAGCTGAACTACCATTGATGCTTTCAAAACTGTCACAGCGGGAGAAAAGAAAGCGTTCACACTGGCTTCAATTCGAAGCTTCACTACAATACAAAAATGTCAAAAACTTGTACTTTTCTGGACCAGCAGAGCAAAAAAGGGTCTCTTACCTGGTAGCAAATTCTGAGACTGCAGTGAAAGGATGGGGTGCTTACACAAGAGAGGACAAATATGTGATGTTTTACAATGTATATCCAACATTTGTGGAGGAGTTTAAATTCTCATCTACCTGGAACTGATATATCTAAAAAAATTAATCAACTAAAATGTTTTCATCTTCGCATGCAGTAATTAACTTCAATGGGTGCTGTGGATTTGTGATCGCTTGTCATGACAAAATTTGGATATCTTGAGATCCTGCATGTGAAAACTAAGAAAAGACCTGTGAACCAGTTGCCTGTATGGCTCGTATGCCATACCATGAACCACCAAGCAGTAAGCCTCCCCCTTGCCTGAGCTCTGTGTCGCTCTGCACTTGGCGTAGTTCCGGCCACCCCCACTTTCGGCAGTGAGGCTTGGTGAGGACTCAGTCTGCTTCTCAAAGCAGCAACAGGCAGGCATACTGAAGGGATATACAGGAAGAAGCAGTAGCTCCGACTCCTGTTTCTCACGAATAGCAGCATTGCCTGAGCTGTGGCAGAGAGGGCAATCACCACTTCCTCTGTCACATCTCTAATGCAGCTATGTGCTAAAAGTTTACATGCTCGTCATTTAAAAGCCATTTTTCTTGTGCTACCATGCGGCTACATGGAACTCCTTTTATTATGATCATGTACTTGGTCTACATAATGGTTTGTGATGCAGAAAGATTCTAGCTAGTAGCCTAAAATTTATCAGTGCACTGAAATTAGTTTAGTTTTTGAGTTTAATGTCCCAAAGCGACTCAGGCAATGAGGGATTCTGTAGTGGAGGACTCCGGAAGTTTTAACCACGTCAGGTTGCTTAGCATGCACTGACATTGCAAGAACACGGGTGCCTTGCTCTTCACTTCCATCAAAAAGTGGCCACTGGGGCCAGGATTTGATCCGGTGTCCTGCTGAGCGCCATATCCACTGGGTCACTACAGCAGAGCAGTGCACTGAATTTTGGTGCTTTGCTTTATTCAGAACTGTTTAAAAAAAAGAAAGAAAGAAGTTGTAAAGATTTTTTGTTGTTGTTTTGTTGGGACAATGTTTAGCTTGCTTTTAATTTTTTTACTGCACTTAATTGCTTGATGATGCTGGTGTGAGGTGGACAAAAATTTCATTATTCCGCTGGTGTGAGGTTCAGTGGAAGAAAATTTTTCATTATTCCTTGATGTTATATCAGGTAAGAAAACAAGACCAGGTTTAATTGCTTCTTGTGCAGAAGTAGGCAGAAGATCATAGCAACAAGGTCACAGCAGCAAAAGTTTTAAGTAAAAGCTTCACTGATGACATGGTCCGAGTTCTTCCTTTAGATAGCTGCTCTGTTTATCTAATTTTGTCTCTTTCACATACCCTTTTTTTTTTTTAAGAATGTGGACTTGTGTCAAATTTACAAACACACGTGTAATCTCATTTCAGCATATTACATGCCACATGACGAAGGTGCGGAGGAATATGAAGAAGTACAAAAATCACTGACCAAAAGGGAGGTAGATGTGAGTATTATCAGCTTTCTCCAGGGCCGATGATGGTGTAGTGATGAAATTAGGGACCCATTGTCTAGCACTCGGGTCGCTCCATTAGGATGGTAGCTGCGGGAACTGTTTTAAGCCCACTATGGCAAGTGCTTTGTAACTAGATTCCAGTATTTTTTTTATATTCGTTGTTGGCATTGTTTGGAAGGGTGAATGGCTTTGATGCTTTCATTTGAGTCCTCAAAAAAGTAGCTTTATGGACTGCTTTGTGAACAGGGGAAGGTTATGAGAGAAGGAAAAGTAGTACTACATTGCAACATTTTTATGAAGTGCAGACTGCATACTCAGGTACTGGAGCTCTTTAACACTCAGGGTTGTAGGGAAGAGAGCAGCCCTATTCGTGTGACAGTTTTCAAATTGGCTGGTAGAGCTGCTGCGGATTTATCCCGCAAGTGAAGCGATATGCCTGACATGAAATCACAGAAATGTGTAGCACTTTCAACTTTGCCTCTAATTACGCTGCACCGCACGGCGCAGTGTAATTTGTGTAATAATTTGTCGTGGAACAGCAAATGAAACATGTGTTGTCATGTACTAAGACGTACATTAAAACTATTTTTTCTGTGTTTTGCTTTCAAACAGTACTCGGATCACATTTGCTGGGAGTCTTTGTCTTTAAGTGCATTTAACTGTTTGTCTGAATGGCATTTTTTCATCCGTTAGCATTGTTTGGTGTTTTAAGTGCTGTGTTAATTTACTGTAGTATCGTGGGCGGCAGAAGGCTTTTTATGGGCATTGAACTATCACATCGATGCACTAAAGAAGGTTGTTGAGCCAAACTAGTGGTATGCAGCGCAGAATTTGAATGCTTTAGGTGGTTAAGCTCTGGAGGAATGTCGCTGCAGTAGTTTGTGATCTTTTAAAAACCAGGTTCTGGAAAAAGAAGTCAACAGCACACATGAAGTTAGGTGACTTTCTTGATTGTGCATCTACAGCACAAACAAAGGTAGGAAGTAACCAGAATCACTTATAACCAATTATGATAATGATTGTCAAATTTCAACTTCAGTAAATATGGCTCTTTAACATAATCTGAGCTTGTTGGTTCAAGTCTGAGGACTGGGATTTAAGCCAATTACGCTGAGTGACTAGTACTTTTGTACATGTTATCAAGCATTGAAACATGTAACTAGCGAGAAATATTCATCAAACTAATGTACAATGTGTACAATGTTTAATGTACAAAAGAAAAAAAAAGAAAAAAGGCATGCAGAGTGTATAGAACGGTTGCAGAATAAGAGTTGGGAAAATTAGATCTGACAAATTTCTGGCCTCATGGTATAGTATTGTTCAAAACCTGAAGATATTACCTCCATGACAAGCTTGGACATAATTACTAGTTAGTGATGTGGACAGGAGCACTTTTGATGCTTTCGTCCATTTTTAATCCAACAGCCGATATATATATATATATATATATATATATATATATATATATATATATATATATATATATATATATATATACATATATACATATAGTATAATAGTGCTCCGCTCCAAGTCCCCCAAATGAAGCAATGTCTATTCTCTCCCTGTCTCTGCCATTTCAGGACAGTGCAGCCCAGGCGAGAGACTCGTTGGTCAACATGGAGGCCGGAGTGACGACGGTGACCTTTGGCAGGCGGTTGCGCCTATTTCTCTCCAAGATCTTCTTTCAGGCGCTCACCCTCACATTTGTGGCCGAGTGGGGAGACCGCTCACAGATTGCCACAATCATTCTCGCTGCTCGAGAGGTGAGCAGTACTGTTAAGCTGGTTGGCACTGAGCAGTCGACGCGATCATGCAAAAACAATGCTAGTATGGTGGACTTCCACTATAATTGAGTATTCTTGTCAGAATGTAAGAATTGGATGAATGGTCTCGTATATATGGGAAAAAAATGAACTGAAAATGTATCGGTTCTTGCTGAAAACTTTGATAATTGTAATCAGAAGAAGATTAAATTGAGGTTATGTTGACGTTGGTGTTAAGCACTTACCTTGCGTGGCTGCTTTTTGTTGTGTTGTTTTCACTTTCCCGCTTTTTTTTTTTTTTTTCAGTTGCCTGTGTATGGACTTGCATATTGCATATTCACTTTTCTTTTTACATGAAATTCCGCAAATTTGGGGATAAATATCATAGAGTAGGTGCACATTCCAGCTGTTTCCTGAAGTCCAGTGCCCTGCTGTTTTCTTTGAGGGTCACTCATGGTCGACCGGCGTGTGACAGTTTTTGTGCTGCAGATTATTTTGAATATCAGATGCACTGCAGTAGGGCCCAGTTTTAATTAAAAGGAGGGAGCGTGTGCTGTCTAAAATCTTTCAAATCAGCAAACATTAGGCACAGTTGCCTGTTGCGTTAGCATCGGGCACATTTGGACCAGGCCAGCTGAGCTGTCGAGTAGTTTGATAGCGTCTCAAAGTACTTCTATCAACATTGTCTGTATTATGCCATTCTTTCTTTTTGCTTCATAGTTCATGAATGCTGTGATGCCAGTTCAACGGGCCTAACTTTCCACGTTACTGCTTCTTTTTGCTCTTCAGGTCGCAAGGCTGAAAGTTCAAACCTCTGGTTAGGTACCCATAACTGCAATTAAATCTCATAAACTCATTATCATCATATGTTACTTTCGTCTGCAGCGGTTTCTTTGTTTCTTTTGAAGCAGTGCATCACAGCTTATTTTCTCACTGGACACACTGTGTGCCCCATGAATATTGCAATATTAGACCACCAAGTCTAAACTCAGTGTAGTACATAGCCTTATAAAATTCAGAAAAAATAAGCACAAAGATAACTGTTATGAAATATAGCTTCTTAATGAGAAACTGAAGGGTCTTTAGAATTTGACTAGCAAGAAAAGAAGGCTTAAAACTTGCAGGGGAAGCATGTGAAGTCTCCTTGTGCTAGCTTTTGAAAGGGTGTCTTTGGCAATTAGAGCCATGATGGCATTCAGGCTTCTCTGCACTGTGCAGCACCTGATACGAAGAGCAGAGTGACATAATATTTAGGGTCAGTGTGTTTCTTAAGTAAATAATCAAACGTCTTTGAAGGTAAAGCCTACAATTCTTTGCTTGCAAGTGTTTTACTATGCATGAAAATGGGAGTGGATGAAGGCACCGCAGATCTGAAGTTTTCTCAGCTTGACATCATCATTGAGCTTCTAACTCTAAGCCAGTAGCATGCTGTTGTGACTTAATTCCATGGCTGCATCTCCATTCTAATTGCTAGCTTGCAAAAAACTTGAATTCTTTTCTTATGTGTATCAGGCATTTGAATCCTTGGCTGTCATTTGATCCTTGGACAAAAAAAAGAAATATGCATAAACCATTCTTTTTTTTTTTTTTTTAGTTTTTGGTATAGGTTTTCTACAAAGATGGGCATAGGAGTTCTGAAGAACATAATTAATCTGGGCTGATGCTTTCCTTGTACAAAATTGGGGTCACTGACCAGGTCACGACTCACGAGTAAAACTGTTTAGACTTTTTGAAGCTGCAAACGGTTTACTTGTTCTCTGAGGAGCCAAGAGTTCGGCCTCACTTAACCATGACTTTAAAAATGGGAATAGATTCTTGGCAGCTCTTCATCTGCCATAGTTGTGTACTTTTCACTGATTGCCAACATTATTGATGTTGGTAATCTTCTTGGATGGAGTGCTTTCCTCAGATCTTTTGGTGCGTTTTTTCAGGATCCCGTGGCTGTGTCTCTAGGAGCCATCCTTGGCCACAGCCTCTGCACTCTGCTTGCAGTCATAGGTGGAAGGCTGGTGGCACAATGGATATCTGTTAGAACAGGTAGGCCACCGCCCTCGTGGTTATGCTGACTATTATGCCTGTCATTTGATGCCACGTAATGATTGAATGCAGTGCTACAGAGCAAACAGTGAGACTGCCTATTGTAAGCTAGTTTTAAAAAGTCAAACCGCTACTTTCCTGAAAACTACAATTGCCTTTGAATTTGCAGAGGTTGAAAAAAGGACACATTCTTTATGTAGTTTACATCCTGTTTGAAAGCACACTCTATGCTGTTAACTATGATCAACTCTGTTAAGCCATGTGGTCAGGCTCCTGAGTGCTCATAATTTCGGTTTTCTGAACACTGAGCTGCGAAAGAGCATGTGAGTTAGTTGAGAAAGTAGTATAATGGGCAGCAGTGCCGAGCACAGAAATAAACGAGTGAAAAGTGCTGCCAGCTGTACCTGGAATGCAGTAGTGGCTCATGCAAAACTCCTGGCCTTGACATGATTTGAGCAGCACAAGTTTGGCTTTAGTTAGTTTGTGCGTCCTAAATTCTGAAAGTGGCTGCAACCTAGCGTTTACAGCTTCTACTGCACTGCAAGCAACTTGCGGGCTGAAGTATAGCGCAGCCTTGAAGCCACCCAAACCAAGTCCCTATTTCTCCATTTATGCTGCCCCATATTCAGGCAAACAGGTAAAGCATGTCTAGTGCCCATGCAGTTCTTGCAGTGACAGGGCCTGGTATCAATCACTTGCTCTGGATGACATTTCACCGTTGATACAAGCTAACAATGTCACTTTTAAACCGCACTGCAGAATTCGCAACTGCACTGTCTTAAACAGGCTGTAGATGACAATTTCTGCAGTTCCTTCCCACCAAAGAGCTACTATTAAGACACGCTTACAAGCATTGTCGCTGACAGTAGTCGATACTTGCATGTTCGAAATGAGATACACTGGGGAGTAATAGGCACCTTTAGCGGACCGCGTTGCATTTTCCGTCTGCGTTACCGGAGTTGTGTGATTCCTCCCATCCGCAGTGCGCACACGCTTCATTGGTTCCGGCACCTGGAAGCTAACCTTGAGGGCGCCAGATGGCGCTAGTTGCCAGTCAGCTTAGTACATGCCTACCGCGTCGGTACCAATCAATGCGGAAGCACTGCTGGTGGGACAACAACGAGACAGTAATGACAAGGACAGGCGCCTGTCCTTGTCATTACTCTCTCGTTGTTGTTCTCCGTCGCAGCGCTCATAATTTGCAATCATGTACCAACTAGCTCAACTTTCCGTATTGCTGGTGGGAGGGATCCCGCAACTCCAGTAACGCAAACGGCAGCACGCAACACGGTCTGCTAAAGGTGTCTAATATCACTTGGGTGGCACTAGATGTGGGAAGGGCACGATACGTGATAATACCAGTATTGCCACAATGCAACAAGATGGGCACGAAATAGCCACTCTGTGTTGCTAGCGGTGCGTCAATAACGGCTACTTCAAAAGGGGGAGAAAAAGTTTTCTGCGGCTAGCCTACACTGCTGAGGCATCATGCTTCAGGAAAGCTGGGTCACGTTACAAATTACAACAGCGTGGTTCAGACCGGAACCACATCATCACCAGTGCAGGATGTGGTAGGTATGCTGGTGCCCCCTGGTGTGTGTTCCACATGATCACTAGGTTGCTTTCTCCCTGCGCATTTAAGAAGCTACATGCATGCTCATCATGTGCTGCGTTGCATTATTATTGTCAATGTATTGCAGCAATCTATGCATTATATCCACTAATGAAGCTTAAGTTTATGACTGCATAACAAGATACCCTATTCAGCATCATACGAGATGATAGGCACGAGCTGTCCAGATATATTCATGATAAACTGTTAGGCTGCAAGAGGGCACCAAATCATGTTTTATGGAAGCACAGCCAGAGATTTCATGCCTACGTCATAAGTGGAAAAACGTACCATATCTTCTGGTGACTAAGATGCAACCCTCATATTTAGAGCCTTTCAGCTTAATCACGGAATCCATTACTACACCTATTTCACAATAAAGTTCAGATAGGAATGCCGCGCAATTGTTTTTACATACGATGCCAATGCTGGCAACGGTGACACCGTTAATGGCTGGAGAAAAAAGCTTTATGCATTATCTCGCTGATTGTGACATTGTGCCCATAGGAAGAAAACCAGAGAAAACCTCACAGGTATTTAATCTAATTGATTTTCAGTCCATATTAATATCAGTCTTGCTCTTCAATATGGTCCTTGGCATGCTTCTTTGAATTTCGTGCACTGCAGCAACTTTGGGTTTCTTCTCACCTCATTTAACTTACTTGATATCTCCGCTCTCACAGTGGAAGAAAGGTACTGCTGTTTCATGGCTTTCATCGTGCAGCTACAGAGACGCTCTGCACGACAGTGGTGGCGTGACAATGCCATATAAATCCATATTGGCTCATACATGCTTGCCACTTAATTCATGAGAAACGTGCTTCATAGTTTGACACCGTGTGCTACATAGCGCCTGCAGGTCCATACAGAAAAGCGAAACTCGATTGATGATATGAGGGAAAGCCAACTTCTTGAGTCGACAGATGTCTGAAGTTTGTTGTATAAGATGTGATGGCTAATTTATATGCGATGCCATACCTTTTGCTATGCATTGATGTTGCAGCTGTACAGGGCATAGAAACTGTTTGTGATAAGGGATAATTCAATCCAACAGAGCTTGATTAGTTATGTTCAACTGTACACCTTTGCAAGGTATTGTTGTCCTTGATTTAAAAGGCAAAACTGAGCCAGATTAAACTGAAGAGAAGTAGAGAGTACTAATGCAGTGTGTCTTGGCTGTTGAAGATCTGAAAGTTTGCACATTGTGACCTCTGCTATGATATGAGGTTTATGATGCCTTGGTTGCAGCAACAGAAGCTTTGGCGATTTGGTAATCTATTGCGCAGAAACAGCGCGAAACAAAACTGGCATAAAGGAAGAACGTGAGGACAAAGCAGGGCTCGTTTTTGGGTTCTTCCTTCATTGCAGTCTTGTTTTATGCTGTTCCTGCTCAATGGATTACTTTCTCTGCCATGGCAAGTGAGTGGTATATTGAAGGACGCCATGCTATACATTGGAACATGGGTATTTGAGTTAAATTATTGAGATTGTCAGAAAAAAAGAAAGTAAACAGCAGGAAAAGGATGCATTCACATGTAAAAAAATAGTACACACAGAGCATTGCTTGTATTTCTTTCCTTGTGAACATGTTCTTTTACTGCTTCTTTTGTTTTCTGTGAAGTGTGACCAACTCGCCCAATAAGCCATGAAGATTTTCTTGCGAGTCCTCTAAGCTACTGTTTCTTCTCCCCTGCAGTCACCTTTATTGGAGGCGTTGTGTTCCTGGTCTTTGCCGTGTCATCGCTGTACCTTGGCTCCGGAGAGAAATCACTGAGGAGCCTATGAGACGCAGCTTTCAGAAAGACTCGAGGGCACCAAAGATGAAGCGATGTTTAGGACTGCTTTCTTAAAAACAAAGAACAAACGTTCCCTCACACTGCTTTCCGGTGGCCACCGCTCATGGACTGTAGGTACTGAAAGAAAAGGTCATTGATATCTATATTTTCTGATTGGTCTTCTGATAAGATTATCCCTTCTCTGTTTCATCGTGAACTGGTGCTGTATCTAGTTTGCATGAGGAATAGCAGTCCTCGCAAAGCCTGAGTTCCCAACGAATTTACTATCCTGTGATCCTTGCATGCCGTATTTTATGAAGGCTTGCAAAAATTCTTAATTGTTGTTTATGCCAGTTATCTCGGAAAAATGACATGCTACGCTATTTTCGGGCATTGGCTGTACGAGCTCTTGTTTTTTCTACTTCCTATACATAGTGTGCAGGTTGTTATTTTCGTTTAGTTTCTTATGTAATGCTGCTTGGTAGTATTGTGGCACGGAAGGAAGTTGCTAAACAACTTCTGTAAATGCTTGTACAACTTTTTTTTATTGTATATATGTTTTTGTATTGGTTGTTTCAAGGTCATGTGAAAGTCTAGGCAATAAAACGTTTTTGCAGCAAGCAGCCTGTGTAGTGGAATCAGACGCAAACTGTTGCCCACGCAAACTGTTTATTCACCTTTCAGTAAAAGAACTTTGTACACTAATATTGCTAATTTGTGAAAGGGGTGTGGTGTGGAGCCACACTCAGAGTTTGCCCCTTTTTTATTGATTCATATTCAGTGAATAATGCTGCAATGGTGTGTTGCAAGGTAAGCGCACACAAAATGTTGCTCAGCATGGCTATGTGGCCAGCCCAGATTATTTTATACACATAGCGCCTCCTCACATTGCACTCTACAACGCCGACACATCCACTACTCCTATGCTTATGTAAGCACTCGTATGCTAGAACCTCTAAGGACGCACACGTTTCTACAAAACATGACACATGTCGACCCGGTGTTGCCACTGTAGGGGACGTGCTGCTACTTGCGGAATAAGCGCCACGGCTTGCAGAGAACGTAGGGAAGTGGCTGTGCACTGGCGCTGGTCTGCTGGTCACTAGGAGATACGAGTCACTTAATTATAAAACATCAATTTCATTTTACCGAAATGTGATCACATGGCGAGATACACTGTTAATCTTGTGTTGCTTCAGCTTGCTTTGCAGGATTTTCTGTGGCATATTAAAATTATAGCGTATCATCGTTTCATTGGTATTGCCATGCTTGATTCTTTCGCTATAAGGCAAGGCACTTTTGTTTCCAGCATAACCTCATGAATTGTTTTGGTCGATTGTTATGCATATGGCCAGGTCGGAAACCACTATAACAATAGACAACCCTAGGTTTATATGGTTAAGGGTGTAGAATGCAGCCATAATAGAATAGGCGATCTGGGGGGGGGGGAGTCAGAGGACCTTGCAAGGTGACAATGCAAGAGCACCCCTTTCCCATGCGACGGGCTTGGATCACACTACGAGTAGGGCAGTAGAGCTCACGCTGAAGGGCAGTCTGGTTCGCGTCAACGTCTACATTGTAGACAATACAGTGCTGTAGGTCAAAACCATCAACTGGATAAACCAGGGCCGGAATCGAGACTTCGCTGATCCTATTACTGCTGCAATTACGACTATAATTACTGCTAATACTACGATCTTTAGTCCCTGTAGCATATCACTTAGTGTTGTCATACTTATATAGTTGTGTTTTCTGCCCACCTAGAAAGGCAAGTTTCTAAGTGCAGGTGGTCTCTGTACATGCATCCCACATAGAGAATTCACATGTAATAAATACCTGGTAATATTTTCATGCTACTGACGGCAATGAAGTATTGGGTGGCTAAAGAGAAGGAAGAGGTGCTGCTGTTTTGGAGCTAGTAGGCCTCATCTCACACTTCCACAACAGCCCCTTTCTTACTTCACTGTAACAACTTGGTGGAGGGAGCTCCATTCGACCAGTTTTTCACTACCAACGGCACTGCAGGAGCAACTGAAGTTTCACCGTAATCACTGCCTTGCTGGACTGCAGCCGCTCCCAACCATCATGGGCCACGCAACAGACTCCAACTGTGCACACCGTGACGCTGCAAGCCAGGCTGGCGACAGACCTGCTCCCGCCAGACCTATTCCATCTCAGCCTTACTGGGAACCATGGGCAGGAGAAGATGATGAGGACGTTGAGAAGTGGTTAACTCATTATCGAAGAGTTAGTACAACCGGTGAGATCCCCTCACCATGCTAACCGATGTCGTATCCTTTCTAACCCATACAGCATTGACTTGGTTTGAGAATAACGAGGACAACTCGACGACTTGGGAACGGTTTTCCACAGAGTTAAAACAATGTTTTGGCGACTGTTCCGAGCAAAAAGCAGGCAGACCCTTGCCCAAAGGCCTCAATTGCCCGATGAAACTTGCATCACCTATACAGAAGAGGCCCTCAGATCAAGCAAATGCATCAATTCAAACGTTCACGAGGAAGACAGAGTCGGCCATTTTGAAGGGCATCGCGGATGATGAGTACAATTTCTTAATCGCCAAAGACAACCTTGACACTGCCTCCATTGTCATTAGACACATCCGCGCGTTTCAAGCTCTTAAAACACGTTGTATTTCGCCGAAATTTGCGCGGCTGGCCAAAGTGCTTACCCCGGCCAACCTAGCATGATGAGCAAGCCCTATTAGATCTTCCCTCGGCAATCCGGCAGATCGTGCGAGAACTTCAATGGCTCAATCGACTTCGCCAGCATGAATCTGCTGAGGTCTCTGGCCGCAGAGTCCCTAGAAGCCGAAGGCCGGTTTCTTCACAAGCGATTGCAGCACTGCCTTTCTCCCAAGCTCCTCAAGTTGCAGCCTTTGCATTTCGCCAACCCGACTGCGTCGATGCCCAAAGATCAGACTTCGCCTCAAGTAATCCTTGACCTTCAGTCCGACCTACGTAAATTCCTGAGCAGTACGAGCATTCAGGCGCAACCACGATGCGCCCTGCTGTTCCTGGCTCTTATCAAGCACAGCCTTTTCTACCTCCCGCACTGATCTGCTACCGCTGCGGCGTCGAAGTCACATCGCCAGGTATACTGCCTTAGTAAGCTGCCGCCACGCTATAATCGCCCGGCGCCTCCAACACTGCCCGACAATCAGCAATACGGCGCCGTTATACAGCAATCAAATGCTACGCGTGAATATTAAAGGAACCTCCCGAGCGAGAATCTCCGCGGCCATTCCCCAGCATCTGATCGAAGTGTTACTCCACCCGCTTTCCGTGCGCGCCGTTCTCCATCACCACGGAGGCGCTCTGTGTCATCTGATGGTAAAGCCCCTTGATACCTGATGGTACTGTTACTGTTGTAGCATATACAGCAACCAAGGAGGTTATATAGAACTTGTGGAGTGGCGGTCCCCCATGAACGCCAGTGCGAGCGGGTGAAGCCGTCCGAGCCAGCGGCGGCCATGTTGCAAGGGGCGAAAAGCACGCGGCGCCGGCCAGCGCAAGCGCGTCGCGCGCGTTTCGCGAGCACTTGAACTGCTTGAACCTCCTTGACAGCAACTCTATCTGATGGTAATGGTGATGGTGATGATGACTGCCCCCTTTTTAACGGGTCACCTCCGCCTCCGCCTCTCGGCGTGGCGGAGCCAAGAAAAAAAAAAATTGTGAGGCAGAAGGACGCACCAGCAAATTTACTTTTCTGTTTCAGATAGGCCGAAGCAGCAGCTACCGACCAGCCGATGCTGAACACTTCTTCTTCCGACGACATGATGACCGATGATGATTACGCTCAGATGTAGATGAAGTTCAGCTTACAAAACATTCCCCCTCCCAAACGAAACCGACCATCCTGGTCGCAAATTAAATCTCAAGGTCGGCGGTTAAAGTGTTTCAAACGCGACACGTGCACAGTCTCAATTCCGCGACACCGACGATCGCGAATTGGCGATGCGGGTGTGATGAGATAGTTTACAGCGGAAGTTTCTTTTAGAACCGTGTACGGGCCAATAAAAAGGCTCGGAAACTTTTCACACAGGCCGGGGATTCGAGTAGGTGTCCAGAGTAGCACTTCGTCTCCAGGGCGGAAAGACACTGAACGATAGGTCGTATCATACGTGCTTTTCCTGGAAGATTGAGTGGTTTCAGTTTGAAGGCGGGCACGATCACGGCAGTGGGCGATACGAGACACGAACTGTTGGTGGAAAGGCGCGGCAGAAGGAGTGGATCTGAGAAGAACGATATGCTTCGAGGGAGAAGGTAGGATGGCGGCCATAAACAAGAAAAAACGGAGAGTAGTTGGTGGTTCGTTGAACGGCGGTGTTGTAGGCGAAGGTGACAAAGGGTATTAGAGAGTCTCAGTTGTGCTTAGGGTGAATGCAGGTGGATAGCATATCAGAAGGGGTGCGATGAAAGCGTTTTGTGAGGCCATTGGTCTGAGGGTGGTAAGGAGATGTAGTTTTGTGCACCGTGCCTGAAACATGAAGCACTGCGGCGAGGACGGTGGAGAGGAGCGACTTCCCACGATCGCTAGGAGGCGAGGGGCGCCGTGGCGAAGAAGTGTGGTTTGGAGGAAGAAGTTGGCAATTTTGGAAGCGGAACCGGAAGGAAGTGCTGCGGTTTCAGCGTATCGGGTGAGGTGATCAACGGCAGTAACTACCCAGCGGTTGCCAGCTGGAGTCAAGGGCAGGGGTCCATACAACTCGATTCCAACGACTTCGAAAGGCGTAAAAGGATATGGGAGAGGTTGCATGCAATAGACCGGCAGGAGGCGACATAGACCGCTTGCGTCGTTGACAAGGGATGCAAGACGCTACATATTTGAATACTGAGGTTGAAAGGCCAGGCCAGAAGAAACGACTTTTGATTTGGTTTGGTTTGTGGGGTTTAACGTCCCAAAGCATGAGAGACGCCGTAGTGGAGGGCTCCGGAAATTTCGACCACCTGGGATTCTTTAACGTGCACTGACATCGCACAGAACACGGGCGCCTTGCTTTTCGCCTCCATCGAAAAGCGGCCGCCGAGGCCAGGATTCGATCCCGACTTTTGATGCGGTCATAGGTTTTGTGGTATCCAAGGTGACCTGCGGTGGGATCGTCGTGAAAGGCTTGTAGAATTTGAGGACGCAGGGAAGAAGGAATTACGGGAACCCATGTGTGGCCCAGTGGGCTGTAGTTGTGCCAAAATAATGTGCCATCCTGTAACTTGAAATTGTTGAGCCGACGACGGGGACGGGTATTTGGAGGTCTAATAACACCGTTGAGGCTATCAATCAGCTTTCGACAGTAAGGGTCAGCACTCTGGTGGTGAGCAAGATTGCAGTCTATATCTGGGGTGGGAGCAATAGAGGCGGCGCTCAAAGACTGGATAACTGTGGGTTTAAATGGCGTGACTCCGTTGGGACAGGAGAGGAATGCGAGGACATGTGTTGCGACGGCAAAGCAATAGGGCAACGAGAGAGAGCGTCGGCGTCCTTGTGCTTCTTGCCCGATTTGTAAGTGACAGGGAAGTTGTACTCTTGAAGGCGGAGGATCCACCGGGCGAGACGACCGGACAAATTTTTCTAAGAGGATAACCAGCATAGGGCGTGGTGGTCAGTAACGACCGTGAAGTGACGGCCGTACAGATAGAGACGAAACTTCTGAACAGCCCAGACGACGGCGAGACATTCTTGCTCGGTAATAGAGAAGTTTTGTTCCGCAGGAGTCAGAGTTCGGCTTGCATGCAACAACATTTTCTGTAGATGTGTCTTGAAGGACAGCGCCAATATGCCATGGCTACTGGCGTCGATGTGCAAAATAGTCGGAGCTTTGTCATGAGAATACCAGAGGACGGGACCCGAAGTCACAGCACGTTTCAGAGTTTCAAATGCTTTTTCACAAGCAGGAGACCAGACGAAAGGCGTGTCGTTGTGAAGAAGCGCATGTAAAGGGAAGGCAATAGAGGCGAAATTGCGGATGAATCTGCGGAAGTATGATGCCAAGCCGAGGAAAGTGCAGAGATCTTTGACCCGAGTCGGACGGGGAAAGTGCATGCGCAGCAGCGATTTTTTCAGGGTCAGGCTTAATTTTTTCGCTGCTTACGAGATGGCCAAGAACTTTAATAGATTTTGATGCAAAATGGCATTTCTTCATGTTTAGCTGTAGGCCAACGCTGGAAAGGCCTGTCAAAACTTTATCGAGACGAGTAAGGTAATCGGAAAATGGCGAAGAAAAAATGACAATGTCGTCTAAGTAACAGGGACATATTTTCCATTTGAGGCCGCGGAGAACTGTCAATCATGCGCTCGAATGTAGCAGGAGCGTTGCAGAGTCCAAATGGCATTACATTGAATTCGTATAAACCGTCCGGTGTTGCGAAGGCGGTCTTCTCTTTATCATCTTCATGCCAGTAGCCTGATCTTAAGTCAAGGCTGGAGAAAAATTGGGCCCCTTGTAAGCAGTCGAGGGCGTCGTCAATTCGAGGGAGGGGATACACATCCTTGCGAGTGGTTCTATTTAGAGCACGGTAATCTACACAAAAACGAACCGAACCGTCTTTATGTTTTTTTTTTTTTTTGCACAACAGACGATCATCAGGAACTGGCCGATGGGCGTATGATGTTGCGTGCAAGCATGTCAGCAACATTTCCCTGAATAATTAATTTTACGCTCGGTTGAAGACACGCGATCATGATGATGATGATGAAGACACACGATATGGCCGGCGTCTAGCTATGCCATGGTCGAAGCTGAAGGTGTTGGCCATATTTTAAAAGGAGATAAATTTCACTCACAGCGCTTACAATATTAAATAAGAAACACACACACACACACGCACACACGCGCACACACACACACACACACACACACACACACACACACACACACACACACACACACACACACACACACACACACACACACACACACACACACACACACACACACACACTTGCTGTTCCTCGTCATAGTCATAAGGCGCCTCAACTAACATTGGTCATAGGGCGCCTCAGTGAAGCGCATGTAGCGCCGGCGCTGACTTCGAGGCACCCTACCTCCTCAGGAAAACTAACCAGCGCGGCCAATGGGGATGAGGCCGCTGTAAATTTAATAATAATTCGCTGTGCGCCAATATCCCTCCTTCAACTGTAATGCTCAAAAACAAAATTTGTTTATTCATTGATGGTGTGCGTACATCAGCTTAGGTGGATTCGAGTGCGACTGTGTCTTTGATGAGTAATCAGTTTAGGCGCTTGTTGGGACGTAGAGTGGCGTTTTAATACAATCGTGCTTCGACATTTTGTGGTGTTAGTGAAGAGGCGTTGCGGCCTCTGTGTGCGTGTGTAGCGCGCAAGTGTCTATGGGTTGTGCAGTTTTCAAGTCAAATTTGTCGGCCCACACCACTCTAATAATAATAACAACAATAATTGGTTCACAGGAAAGGAAAGGCGCAATGTCTGTCACACTTGTTCTGTGGACACCTTAACCGCGCCTTAAGGGAAGTGAGGAAGGTGGGAGTGAAAGCGGAAAGAGAGAAAAAGGTTGTTGCGACTGGAGGAAGAAGGAAAAGAAAATACGCGGGCTTGCTACTGGCTGTGTAGCTGAGCCACCTCCGCCGCCTCGTGCGGATAGAAGAGAAAATAGAAAAGAAAGAAAAAGAAAAGAGGGAGAAAGACGCGCGTCGCCACAGCTGTCATCCACCACCGAAGCGGTAGCGGGTGCAATGACGGCCTACAACAGATAAAAATATGGTGGCAGGCTAGCCCCCGCCGCAAGCGGCAGTGACCTACCAGTCCCAGCCCCGTAGGGCCAGGAGCAACCACCAACCCCTCCACCAGAGAGAAAGGGGTGCTGTAGTGAGGGCTCCGGAGTAATTACGACCACTTAGGGATCTTTAACGTGCACTGACATCGCACAGCACACGGATGCCACTCTACGCATGACATCGTTTTAGGAATGGACTTGTTGAAGTTTTGTGGCGGACTGCCGAAGTGAAGTTCATTTTGACGGCTCTCATCTGCCGAGTCTTTTTCAAAGCTGCCGTAACGAATAAACTCTTTTTACTATTATCGAAGACACAGTAATTCCACCCTTGTCTGCAATGTTCGTCCCAGTATCCGCTCCACTTATTCACCAGGTTACATTTCAGGCAGTGGTGCACCCAGTTCACTCAGCATGCCAGAAGAAAAATGTTATTATTCTTCATTGTATGATCTCCGTGCATCACGGTAGTGCCTCCAACGTTATGGACAATTTATACACCATCTGAGCCTGCGCAGTTTTACCAATTGGATTGAAGTTTGCCTCATGTAGACTAATGCAGACCCGACTGATGCGCCCCGCGTCGTTGCTTTGGTCACAGATAATACGATCGAGTGCCCCGTGCCTCCGGCCACTGATGAATCTTCGCTCTTCCACATGGTCAGCGCCGATCTGAGCTCGCCTCAACGCCGATAGTCTCGTCGCACTCGCAGTTTGTACATGCAGGGATATTTGCCATAACTATCACAAAAGAATAAAAGTTTGTGAATGCTACACCAACCCGCAGGCGGCACAGCAAATTTTCTTCACGTCAGAGTAGGCCAGGTGGAAGCCGGAGCTTGAGGTCAGGGTCCAGGGATTTTAAACATAAAAAAAAAAAAAACAATGTGGTCTTGGTAGTGCACACTTCTTTACGCGAAAACGTTAAGCTCTCGTTCAAGAAAAAACAAGGTGTTCGTCGGCCCCATCACCGGCATTGAGTCCTATAATGTCATCTTCAGAGACATTTTTCATTTACACAAAACACACAAGGCCTTCTTTTAAGCAAGCCAAATGAACGTTCTCCGGTGGACGGGGTAATCTGTTTGCACCGTAAATCGAAGTCGAGACTCAGATGTCGCCGTTTCGATTCCACTAACTCCGATTTTTGCTGTAGGAAATTGACTAATGTTATGATGTTACAAGATAGTGATGTTAGAATGATGTTAGGAAGATAGTGAGAGACCGGAAAGCGTGAGAGACCGGAAAGCGTGGCGTGATATGGTCCACAGGGTCACGAAGAGTCGGACACGACTGAACGACTGAACTGAACTGAACTGATAAATGGTCTTGAGTCACAATGTGGTCTTATAATTACCATCTTTCTTAGGGACCCTACAATTACAATCTTCGGATGTTTAAATCAATTTCATTTCCTTGTTACGTCACAACCCACTCGTTGAATGTTTAATTTCTCTATGCGTCTTCAACTATACGCCTGCTTTGTGTTGAACGAGAGCTTAACATTTTCGCGTAAATCTGTGTACAGTACCTATTGAGATCACATCATTTCTATATAAGTAGGACAACATATTGTCACCGTCAAACGTGGCAAGCAGCAGAACAACCCAGCTGACCTTTTCAACGAGGCGAATCTCGAGAGAGAAGCCGACGCTCGGCCAAGTGTCAAGACATGGTTCGGCAAGTTGATGGCGGCAGAAGATGGATATCGGTGTGGCAATATTTTCTAATCATATTCAATCTGCTCCTCAAATTCCAATTGTTGCGTGTCTCCGGGCTCATTAAACCTGGAAAGAAGCACCGAAGACTACCGTACTGCCGGAAATCACGTAATAAGCATTCACCTATCGACTGACCACCCTTCATATCTTGCTGGATTCGCGGCGTGAAACTACTTCGCCGCATAAAAATTTGGCGTTGTAGAGGTCTCGTTCAATGATCACTGCGTTTTATCTGCTCTAGGTGAAAAACATTCCGCACAGACACTTCAGACTGCTCAAGTTGGAGAATGCGAAACCTTTGTATTAAATGTGAATCATGGCTACGTTGGATACTTTCAGTTACATATTTTATCATTACAGTGCTGAGTAATGCAGGGTTGTACAATTAATATGTCTTTAGTCATTTCTATATAATGTTACGTTCTGGCATTCATGATTATAAATGTGCACTTCATACCTTGTGGCAGCGTACACCGGCCTTGCGACTTAATGCTATTTCGGCGTCACAGGACGGCCGGGCCACCAATCAGTGCCTTGCCACGTCACCTGCCAACTATTGCCTGGCAGACGCATGCACATAAGGACCGCAATTTATGCGGTCCAAGTTGGCAGGAGCACTGTAGTTTCTCCAATACATTGGGAATGACAAGGGCCTCTCGCAAGTTGTTTCCTTCCTCCATGGTCGAGGCGCTTCCCCCTGTTGACCCGACTGTCAAGCAAGGGATCGCCCACCTCACGTACGCTGCTGTTTCAACAGCCGCGAGAGCTCCGACGCCACTTAGCACGCACAGAGTCCACCCTTTCAGCTGTAACTGACCCCGATACAGGTTCAATTGAAAAAAACATCTGAGGGCGTTTTGAAATTGGCAAGGCAGTTTTATGTTAATTTGTACACAACTCCTCCTCATTCAACGACCTCTTTTCCTTTTGAGAGACCGTCAAAAATGGTAGATGTCCCAGGTGGTCCTTTAGAGGCAGAGGAAATTTTAGCAGCCATTAAGGCTTCCAATCAGAATCGTAGTCCAGGGACGGACGGCCTCCCCGTTGAGTTTTACGTCAAATTTTGGGGGCAACTGGGGGGTCCTTTCACCTCATTAGTGAATAGGCTCCTTAGTGAGGGGGCTTTGTCAGATACTCAAAGGGAGGGGCTGATCACTCTCCTGTGTAAGGACGAGTCGAGACGCACTGACCTGAGAGCCTGGCGTCCCATCACGCTCCTGAACTGCGACTACAAGCTCATCGCGAGATGCCTGTCCAAACGGCTAACATTGTTCCTTAGCGACCTATTAGGTCCATATCAGGCTTGTTGTGTTCCAGGCCGCTCCACCCAGCTTCATGGTTTCGCCCTTAGAGACCTCTTTCTTTGGGCGCAGGCGCGTAATGTATCAGGCATTCTTTGTTCTTTTGACCAAGAAAAGGCATTCGACATCATTAGTCATGCCTACTTGTTCAGAGTGTTAGAGGAGGCCGGCCTCCACTCTGATTTTCAGAGGATGGTGAGAGTTTTGTACTCAAGGCCTACCTCTGCGGTAACAGTTCAAGGTATGGTTTCGCAGGCTTTCGATGTAGGCCGTGTAGTTCGACAGCGATGTCCCCTATCACCTGCTCTCTATGTGCTTGCAATCGAACCTCTCCCCCAAAGACTAGCAAAAAACTCCCAGATAGGCAGGTTCCCGTTACCGCCAGGCTCTCCGCCTGTCCCCATGTTTGCCTATGCAGACGACCTTACTATCGTCGTTCCGAACGAAGCATCTGTGTGCTCCATCCTAAACGTCATAGAAGGGTACTGCAGGGCTAGTGGGGCCAGGCTGAATAAATCCAAGAGTGCCACCCTGTATATCAGGCAAGCACCATCCAGTCCAAACCCCTCTCACGGCCTTCGATTTCACTTCCGTTCCGACGGGTTATCAGAGACCAACTGGCCTCTTGCTAAAGAGAAGCTTGAGAAGATAGTTAGAGAATATGGGACGTTGGCGTGCCCTCTCACGGCGCGGGCTACTGTCGTTCGGTCAATTCTGTTCTCGTTCCTGACGTATGTTGCCTGCATAACACCTCTGCCGGCACGTACCAAGCTGCAGCTTGAGAGAATCCTCTTCCGTTTCCTGTGGAACGGAATGATAGATCAAATCGGGAGGCCTGTGGTGAAACAGCCTCGGTACAAGGGAGGCCTTGGCCTCCCCGACCTGGGCATAGTAACCGCAGTGCTACACGTCAGATGGACCCAAACAGCCCTGAATTCAGACATGTCTCTGACTCGAAGCTTGACCTCGTTTTTCCTGAGCACCCGCCTTCGTCTTTTTTCGCAAAGCACGTTTTCCCACTGTGTTCCCCGTTCTGGCTATCCTTCGCCCTTTTATGCACAAGCAGCTAACTGCTTGGAGCGACTCAGAGGCCTTCAGGCCGACATAGATATTCTGGCAGTACCGTTAAAGGATCTAGCCACTCTTTTGACGCCGAAGCTCCCCCCTAGGTATACTCAAACAGATCTGTCTAATATGCGTCCAAGCTGGAATCTGATACTGGCAAATTTTTTGGATGCAAGCAGAGCAACGTTCGTGCATCGCTTTGCACTCGGACGGCTCCCCATCCGCAGCAAGGCATTCACATGAGCGAGCTTGCATACAGTTTGCACGTTCTGTGGTGGTCGTGAAGACATGGTGCACATCTTTACACAATGTCTTCTCCCAGCAGCCATCCTTCGACGAGTGGCTACCTTGTTTAGTGTTACAGGAGTGCCGTATCAAACTGTCAGGTACCTCAACCCGTTACCCAGGCATGCTGTGAAACAGTTTGTGCTCTTGCTCGTTGAGTGCATGTACCAAGTCCGGTCTGCCAGGTGCGCCGATGCGTTTGCGCGCAGTGTCCCGGGCCTTCATGAGGTGCTCGCACGAGTCCGCAGGGAGGTCTGGTTCCACCTAAGCCGTGAGCAGCGTCACCTCAGCGAGCAAGAGTTCATAGACACGTGGAGCAGGCCACCGATTATTTGCGAGGTTTCTGGGCGTACCATAACAGTGTTAATATGAAGCACTTTAAGGTTACAGTTGTCCTTCAGGACATCCGAGGTCAAAAGAAGGTCCGGTCTCCCTGTGTTCGGCCTGCTGTCACAGCGGGGACATTAAACACAGTTGGCATAGTGTTCGGTGACTGCTGTGTGCGTGTCACCACACGACTGCCCCCTTGCCAGGGTACGGCCGTCATCCCGAAACAAAATCCTCCTCCCCCCGGACATCCGGGAGGAGGGGGAGGTACCGGGGATGATGTATGAATGATGACGGGCAGATAGGTTATGTGAGACCTTGAGGTGCGGCGCCTTCTGGAGCCAAACCTCCTCCCATCTGACAACGGTACCTCCAATATCTCCAGCATACGGCCCTCTTTGCGTCGCCCTACGTTTACTCCACTGCCGGCACCACCTCCGCGACCAGCGCTTCGTTTTTGTACGGCCACTTTTAACCAGTGGCGTGCCCGTTATAATCGCCCATATGCTTCGCCTGTGTTGCTCCGAGACACGAAAAGATGTGCACCCACTTCCGCGTATCGATAACGCATCAGTCTCTGCAGGGAGCGGAGTTCTTCTCCTCTTTTGACCTATGATCTGGATACTGACAGGTCCCAATGACTGAACTTGACCGCGAGAATATCGCCTATGTAACACCCGACGGCTTGCCTGAGATCATCGTGATGCCATTTGCGCTGTGGAACGCACCTGCGACTTTTGTGCGTATTATGGACACTATTTTAAGTGGACTGAAGTTACACGCCTGTCTGTGCTACTTCGATGACGTCGCGATGTTTCCTAAAGTCTTCCCTAATCACCATCATCGCCTAGAACGCGTCCTGACCTGCCTGACTGATGCTGGCCTTCAACTGAATTTGAAGTGCTGCTTTGCCGCTACTCAACTCAGTATATTGGGCCACGTCGTCTCCAAGGCTGGTGTTCTCCCTATCCAGCAAAACTTCGTGCAGTTGCCGAGTTTCCTAAACCTTCCACGCTGAAAGAACTACGTAGCTTTGTGGGATTATGCTCGTATTTCTGGCGCTTTATTCGGGACTTTGCGTCAATCATCGCCCTCTAACAACACTCATCACTACCAGCGCCGCTGTCTTGGCGTGGACATCAGCATGCGAAAAAGCCTTCACCTATACTACGCCGTCTTCTCGTGTCACGCCTGTCAAGCCTCGGCCTTCGATATGAAGGCTCCATTCGCTGACCGCGATGACCAGAGAGACTCCGCCACGTCCGCTCCAGGCGAGCAGCACTGCACTCGACAACGCTCACGACGGTCTCTCCCGACAAGCGGCAGCGCCTCCTTTCATAGTCGCCGAAGACCATTGGTTCGCATTTTTCTGTACTGTTGCCGTTTTCCCTCCCTCCGGCAATTTTTTTGAAATTCGCTTCAAAAATTTCTCCTCCTCCTTCCCTTTGGCGCTACTCAGCTGGGCTTCAGTAGAGAGACGGTTCGCTCTACGGCACAATTTATTGACCCTTCTGATAGGATTCCCTGTTAAGTGCGCCGATTCCGCTGTCTCTCGCCTTCAGTTTACTTCTGCATGTTTCCTTAGTTTATCAGTTACATCACCGCATATTATATTTATCAACGGTTTCTTTCTGTCCTTCCGTTCGAAGTGGGCTGTCATGTTCGCGTCATCGCTATCTGTTACCTAAGGTAAAATCTTGTTATAGTCGTTACTCCTTTGAATTTGCGGGGTTTACACATGAATGGTTTACCTGCGAAAGCCATAGCTACCCTCCATTCCTGCAAGAAAGGTATCAAAAAGTTGCTGCTTAATAAAACTCGATACCCTATTTTTATCCTTCACCACTTGTGAGAAAGGAGGAAGCATCGGCACTGTTCACTTTTCTTCTGCCAGACAAGCCGATGCTGTTGTTGTTGTTGTTGTTGTCCAAATAACTTATGGCACATACCCACAGAGGGGGATCGGCCAAGAATTGGGTAGCCGATGCAGCAACTATAAACCAGCAGCGGTTCGTACACACTTCGTCTTCTCCGGATGAGCTGACCGATGATGATGGATGTGTACATATAAAGATGACGTTCATTCACAACGCTTACAATATTTTTATAACAAATGTTCAGGTGCCCATAAACAATTCGGTTGCGTGCCAGAAATTGTTACACTGGCTTGTAAACAGTTGTTTTGTCACAAATAAACCTTCAAACCTTCAAAAACAAAACAACAAAATAAAGGGGGGGGGGGGGGGGGGGTTGAAACGGTATATGAAGGCTGCAGTAAGGTCTTCTTTGCAGAGCACGTTTAATGACGTCATTCTGAGTGACCTGCCACCAGAATGTCTGTATGTAAAGGGGCAGTGTCTCGTTCTCTGTTCAGCACAAACAGAGCAGGCTTACTTTCTGTACGCGCACGCAGATAGACGTACTACACGCGCCCCTGAACGTGCACGTTGGCGCATTTATGCAAGCCGCGCCGCCAAGGTGTGTATGCAACATATGCCCAGATGAATCGCGTGCTTCCGCTGCGCTGCTGACGAATGGGTTTTGGAGAGTGTTCCTGCAGACGCTGCTTCGGCTTTTGTTATGTGAAGCGCTTTGCGATGCGTGCGTCCACGCTTTCCATTCGAGGCAGTTTATGGCTTTTCTCAACCCTTCAAAAGAAATCCAACACCACATAATAAAAAGGGGCTTTTTTTTTTTTTTTTTTTTTTTTTGCAGAACGTCATGTTCGGTGTCGTCGGAATATATTGCCTTCAGGCAACAACCGTTCGTTGCCTAGATGGCCGAAGTAAAAGCAATAAATGACTGGACTAAGGTCGGCCACCTCCCCCCCCCCCACCCCCCATGCAACAGCAGTGTAATAAATATGGAACTAACGTGCGTGCCATTTGTGAAGAAAATACAGAAAAGCGCAGTAAATAACATTAAAAGCGCATTCATAAAAGAACGTCTGCTTGATGCCTTATTTAGCGTTCTGAGAAGTAAAATAAATAAATAAATAAATGTTCAAACTTGCGTACACAGAAGGTTGCTGTTCATGTTTATTTGTATGCTTGTTCTGGGATGCTTTTTGTAAAGACAATCATGACTATATCGAGTTTATTCAATAAGTCAGGAATCTGATATGCTAAGTTTGGTGTTCCGTAGAATGTACGGACCTTATAAGCGGTATGCCGGAGGCTCTACAGGTGGCTTTTGTGGACGTACTTCTCTGAAAGCAAGTTATGTATTTTGCGTCATTTGACTTTGAGAGTGTAAAACTTAGATATTTTTGTACAGGATATATCTGACGGTAAGGACTCGGGTTTTTGAAAACGGGGAAGAGTGTGCTAAGCATAGGGCGTTTTCTATTTGGCGAAAAACGTTTTTCTGTAGGACAACTAGGTTGCGTAAACTTTGTTGTACGTGGGAGTAACCCATACAGTACACAAGTAGACGGGACAGCACGAAAGTGTAATATAATTGTGTTTTAGCCAAGATGGCATCAGATATTTTAACGGTTAAGCGACACTGAATGTTTTTGAGATATCAGTTTGCATTTTCGCAAAGTGCACAGCCAGTTAAGATGCTACTGAAAAACTACACCAGAGAACTTGTGTTTTTTGGGCAATACTTTTGTTTGATTTTTGTTTTATCGAAACACAACATATATTGTTCGTGTTTAGTGCTATTTCATTTACGTCAAGCTACAGCTGGTTATTCGCTTTTCTCTCAGTATTTTCTACCTCTGCACTCGAGAAAAAAATATATGTTCAGGGTCAGTGGAATGTTTACACTATCATTAATATAGAGAATAAATAATAACGGACCATGTATAGACCTTTGTGGTATCACTGTAGTAGTTTTTGAACTGAACTCTAATACGACATTTATAAAATTCAGGGTTCGAATAGCAGCGGATTAACAGCACGGCAACAAAACTGGAGATTGATAGCTTCTTCGTGTGCAAGGTTGCACACTGAAGAACTTGAAACAGAATATAGGGTTTTGAAAATAATGAAAGAATCTCAAGAAGCCGATGCGGTTGGCATAGCCGTCCACTTATTGCGTCACAAAAGCTGGGGGGAAAGACCAGAGCTCCCTAGCCATCTCGCTCTTTATTGGCGGGAGCGCGCCTTCATATTTGAACGAAAGGGGTTGCTTTCAAAAGGAACCAGAATGGTAGAGCCTCAGTCCCTCAGAAAAGCATTATAAAAGCTGGACGTCGTGCATCAAGACATTTATAGAAGCTGAACATTGACCAGATTGGTGGCCAGGTCTTGGTGAATTACTTGCGCAGCAGAAGGAAGTGTGAAACCTTCGCGGTATGTGCAAATAAAAATGCAGAGGTGCCCATTGCTACTAATAATTTTGAGTAGGAAACAGTTGGTATCGACTTGCGTGTTGAATTTCGCCAGTATATAGTGGTTGCTGATGATATGTGTAATATAGTGATCTCGCTATACCCGAAAATTGCGCTCTTACCATCAACTACAACTCCAATTGTTATACAAAGGATGAAGAACATTTTTACTCGTCATTACATTCTGGAAACGGTATTTAACAGATAATGGGCCGCAGTTTTCGTGCGCTGAGTTTGAAAGTTTTGCTTTCGAGTATGGCTTCAGTCAAGTCACTGTGAGCCCAAGGAACACATACGCTAAGGAGGAAGTGGAAAGAATGATGTAAACAATAAAGCGGCTCGTAATTAAATACAAAGACACCTATACCTCGCACTTCTCGCCTACAGGGCAACACCCGGCGTGTTGGGTACAGTCCAGCAGAAATTCTGATGGTCCGACTCCTTAGGCATGACTCCACATCCGTGGCGCCCAATACAGAGACGAATGACGATTTTACAGCTGAAGATAATTCGAATCGAAAATCGCAAGCGCGTTACTACAAGAAACGTCATCGTGATAAGGACCTTGTTTAGTTGGATGTCGGTGATCCTATCGGGGTTGAGGACATGAAAACCGGGTTCACTGTAGTTGATGGGGCAGCTGTACCCAGCTGTCCTTCGTGATGTGCACAGAACAATATGCTATGGTGCGCCGTAATCGAGGAATGTTAATTTAAGGAAGTCTACTGGATCTACTGGATTATGGGTTTTCGAGCAATGATACCATGTCTCCAGGTTTCTTGAGCTTTGTACCTCTCTTTAACGAATGGTTTCGAGTTTTTTGCTAATCCAGTGGACCGTATAATCATCGAGCCCATCCAAAAGAAAACATTTATACGGTGATCGACTGCACCTCCAATCGAGGTAGCGACAAGGCTTTCAGAGGCACCACAGGTTACCTGTCAGGGATGATATTGAAGCTAACTGCTTCGTTGATCGCTCAAATCTGGAGGTATGCGCAGCACCTGTAGGCAGTCGAACTTGCGTCGTAAAAATGTGGCGTTGCCGCAAAACCTATATGCAAAGCTGTCTCATAATAGCGAAGTCCGAGCATCAATTTGTTCATTAATTGCGCTTTCAGGCTCCTCAGCATCTGTCCATCCCACTCAATACTACATGTCGCCCATATTCTTTGGAACAGGATCAATTAGCTTACAGAAGGAATGGTGAGAGACGGCACAAGGGATCGAACTTTCAAGACTCTTGCCGACGCTTGCAGCCCTGCAAGCTTCGATATAGCTCCGCTGGCTAATGAACTGATCCCACCGGTCAGAAATATTGTCATCTTGTCGTTAGTTTGGTTCTATACTTCATCCCCACCATCTTCTGCTCACCGATCACAGTTGGGCATTCTTTGCCGCTAAGCGCCGTGCGGATTACCTCGAAATTAGAAGGCTACTTTATTAAGCGCATGCCGGCGTCGGTCATTGTCTCAGTGGCTTCGGTGACTTAATTCTTCAACGCCCCGTCTATTGCAGCCGCTCCATTCTGTGGGCCACGCAGGGCTCCCTCGGAGACATTGAGGCCAACCTGCAGCAGGCGGAGACAGGTCCAATCCCTGAACATGTCGAAGTCCGGGTACTGGGTCTCTTCATACATCAACACAGACGGTCAGAAACGACATTGGCAAAACGTCGAAAGGGAGGGGACCAGCTGGACCGCGTGGTCCGTCGGGTTTTTAATAATCGTGGGGGGTTAGGATGCAAGGGCGCCTTGCGGCTGGCGCATGCATTTGTAACCAGTCGAATTCTATATTAGACTCCGTACCTCCACCTTCGGAAGCAAGGAGAGGATGCACTCAAAGTCATCCTTAGCAAAATTAATAAACGGTCCCTGGACCTCCCCGTGAACATCTCCAACCATGCGTCTCCTGAGCCTGGGCATGGTGAACACGTTTCGGGAGCTCCGGGAAGCCCACTTGACAAGCCAATATACACGTCTCTCGAAGACACCGTCGGGTCGCCGTTTTCTTGCCCGATTGCATATCCAACACCCCGCTCTCATGGAAGAGCGCGTACGCATTCCATCCCAGTGAAGATGTGCCCTCAACGTGCGTCTTCTTCCCGCAAACATGACCCGTGAGGACCATAATGGCCGGCGCCTGGCGCGGGTGGAAGCTCTGGCTCGTCACTGTGGATCGAAACCCGGCATATTCTACGTGGACGCCCGCGGTCCCTACCATGGGGGATGGTATACGGCTTTAACGCGCACTGACATCGCACAGCACACGGGCGCCTTGCTTTTCGCCTCCATCGAAAAGCGGCCGCCGAGGCCGGGATTCGATCCCGCGCCCTTAAGAACAGTAGTCGAGCGACGCGTAACCACCGCGCCACACCGGCGGGGTGAAAATGAGGAAAGTGGTCATCAAATTTGTTTAGTAGTAAGATTATATCATAACGTCTGCTCTCTGCACTCGTTTTTGCTTTTTAGCCCTCTTAACACGGAACATGAAGTGGCTGCAGTTTTCCACATATTCATTGGGCTATGATACTTCCAAAGTACGTAAGAATTAACTACGACTCGCTTCTTTGATGTCCAAACTGTCATGGCCAATCTTAATCTGAGTTTCTTGCTTTGATCTAACAGGGTTATGCATTATTTATTTATTTATTTATTTATTTATTTATTTATTTATTTATTTATTTATTTATTTATTTATTTATTTATTTATTTATTTATTTATTTATTTATTTATTTATTTATTTATTTATTTATTATACCGGGAAAGTCCCTAGCCGGCCCATTACATGAGGGGTGGGCAAAACATGACAAAGATATTTAGGAGGGAAGGCTTGAAAGATGGGCTTCGATTGAAGACTTGAAGCGTGGCAGGTCACTGATGGTGGCAATATGGTCAGGCAGGTGATTCCAATCATCGGCAGTGCGGACGAAAAATTAGTTTTGGTAAGTGACAGAGCGCATGCGCGGGAGATGCACAGCGTTGGGCTGGGTATTGCGGAAATTGGTGGTCTGATAACATCGTTGTCTTGAGTCAATGAGCGAGAAAACCTATGAAAAAGAACGAGACTCGCAGTTTTACGATGAGATGACGAGGGGGAAGATTAAGTTGTGTTTTTAATGCTGTAATACTGCTGCTGTAAGAATAATCTGACAGAATAAATCTAGTGGCGTGGTTCTGAATGGATTATTATTAGGTTACTGTAGTGAGGGTCGAAAATAGCGCTAGCATGTTCTAGTTTCGGACGAATTGGGGTCTTGTAGGCAAGTAATTGAGAAAAGGAGGTACATTGATAAACATATAGCGAAACGCCCATCACGTTGATTGATCCTCTCTAAAAGCACCCTACAAACCCTTATTTCTCTGGCCTTCTTACCCTGCCTAAATTCTGCAACTCTAACTTTCGGAGACACTTTATAATGGTAAGGAAACTGTGGGATATCATAAGGTACTGCTATGAGCATATTCACGATAATGGGGTAATCTTCGCATGTAGAGCAAAAGAAAATGCTTTGTAACTTTTTCTGAGGCCGCAGCGAGTAGTAAAAGCTGCCATAAAAATGCAATCGGTTGCGTTTTTTTAAATAATTTTGGGGCAGATGTGGAACATTGTGAGATTCTTTTATGAACATGCTGGTAGAAAGGGTACAAGCTTCCGATGCATGCGAACATTCTGCTTCTGAAGTTTGTCCAGCGTCCGTATCGAGTAATTAAGTCTGCCGAAGAAAACCAACGGGGCACGTGTTTGAAAATTATAGAAAACAATTAAAGCCTACTGAGAGAGTATCCGTGTGTATATTTCGATTGTTCTGGGGCGTTCACGATGCAGTGAAATATTTTAAAAAATTACGCCCAAGAAAAGATGCTTTCGCAGCACATGCCCAGAATTGCTGGTTATGATTATTGAAAATGGCGTCTATTTGAAAATGGCGATTATTGAAAATGGCCGTTCTCAACTTTCTCTATTTACCGTATGCTACGAATGGGTCCTCTGAGCAATCATTTTGGTTCAAATTCGCTTCTGTTTTAGTCCTTAAAGGAATTTAATTGCCTCTTCACTGATGAATGCGCACTCTTATGCATGTTGTGCAAGGCGCTTCAAAAACAAAGATCGGTAAATGGTCACTCTCGTCCTCTAATAAAACATCCTATTCCGCACTGGTCAATTTACAATTCGTGCAGCAAAGGTCTAGCATAGTTCCGGATGTATTGTTGCTCTATAGATGGCACGTTAATAACGTTTTCATACAACTATAAAAGAGCACACAAAAAGTATTTGCTCATTCGTAAGAGTAAAAAAAAAACGTCTACATTATAATCACCGACAATCCATCATCGAGCAGTCAATCATACCCTGAAGAAAGTCGCAATGCTGAACGCAGAAATGCTTGAATATAGTTGATTCCAAACAAATATATCGAATGGGTGAAGATGCTTTGCATAATATTGGTGGAAGGTCCAGAATAATATTATTCAGGGCATCCGTTTCACCCTATATTGCTCCTTCCGGGTAACAGCGTGCGATGAGTCATGGGGGCACCCTTCCTCTCAGGCGCAACTAATAGCCTGAAATTCGGGCAGCTTTGCAACGGTTGACGTCCCCACGCTGCACGATAAATGGAGCGAACGAACTCAGCACGTGGCCCACCGTCCCCGTGCTTCCTTTGAGACGAGGAAGGCGCGGACGGCCGTGGAGAAAAACGGCGCGCAGAGAAGCGGGGTTGGACATGGCCTTCTTCCTGGTCATACTATTGCCGCTGCACGCAACTGTCGTAGCAGCTAGGGCACGAATTCTGCAGCCATTCTACCTGTCGAGTAACTCCTTGAGACCACTGCTTCGCCTCTTCTGTGCAAGGAAAACTAAGACATAACAGTATACCAGTAACGAAAAAGGAAACTGCTTATCATCACTGAGCCAATGACTCCTCAATCTGTATTAGTGGCATGCATGCCCAATTTTACTTCTTTCTATCTTTTTTTTTTTTTTTATGTACGAGTCATGAGCAAAAGGTATTTTCGGATCAGGAACGAGAAGGTTCCTTCTTGTGCTCTAGCTGATTGTTTCCTTTTTATTACAACAGCCTGTGTAATTAATGTGGATTTTCGTAGAATGTCTCGTCTCGAATGAATTGATCCACAGTTAAAAGAAGACTCGCAGTTTGCTTCAGCACTGACCCTTCACCTTCCAACTCCATTGCACGATCATGCAAATATATTTAGTCATCGTCGTGACCAAACTGCTTGCAGAAATTCAGTCTCCGGCAGTCCGCTCCTCCTTGAATGCGTTGTTTTTGTACAGAATACATAAAAGGAAAAGCTACAGAACGCAGTTTATTTCTTCGATGCATAAGTTGTTTGATGCTTAAGGAGGATACCAGAAAGCAAGGCTCCCTTAACCTGGGGTCATAGTTCAAAAGGTGCGCTTACAGCAGCTCTTCTTCGGAGCACAAAGAAAAGCAGAAAAAAGAAAGGGATGGCCAGGCTGCAGGAGGCGCATACCCGGCAATTTTAGACCTCCGCGCGACCATTGAGCTGCCTTTTATATGTCGGCGCTCAGTTCCAGAAATACAGCTAACAATCATAGGTTTCCCCGAAACAACGTTACGCAATTAGCCCACAATGCAGGGGTCCACGTACTCATAGCGGCGCTTGCTGTGACAAGGTCGACTGTTCTCAACGCTTGGGTGGCCAACTAAATGTATCCGCATGAGAAAGCCAAAGAGAACCGCGGTGTGTCGGTTCCGACGAAACTACCGCCGATGCGGCTGCGACCCCGCCCACTTTGGCCGTAATGACGCTGTGTAGTCTTAGGAGCACGTGGTCCCCCTTCCCTTCTTTCCCTCTTCGAAAGCGCACCCGAAAACCGCACAAGCGCGGCCGCTGCGTAGCTCCGAACATCGCGCAGAAAAACAAGAGATACAGTATAACTGGTCCGTGTCTTGATAGAGGAAGGCTTGTAACGAAGACGCTTATAAAATAACAAAAAGGGCGCTCTCGGACATCTCTCCTTTACGACGTGCCCACGGTTGACGGCCGCGAATGTGGCGGCTAAAAAAGAAGAAAGAATTGGAGGCAGACGAGCTGCATACGCGGCCTACACCGTTAGGCCTAGAGTTACAGGAGGCAGGCCAGGAGAGCGGCAAGGACTCTTTCCCATCAGACGCGCCCTCACCAACGGCGGCGTTACTTTATTATTTTCTTTTCTTTTTTGCGCGGAGCCAGCCAGCAAGGTCGCTGCACGCACAGCCGCACGCACAAAGACTCGCCGACTCACGCGCACTCAGGCACTTCCTGCTCCACAGGTGCGAGGCAGCAGCCGCGTCGCCGCGCTGCTGCTGCGACGGCAGCATTGGTCGCGCTCTGAGAACGAATACGCCGCGCCGCTCGGCAGCTTGACGGCTCCCTCGTGAACGAAACCATGGAGACGACGAAGTGGCGCCAAGCCGCGTTACCTTTTCCACAGTGAAGAGGAATCTACTTGCAGTGGACTTGTGCAGCCCTCCGTTGTTTCAGGTCGAAAGGCACGCGCCCAGGTGAGGTTCTCCGTCAGTTCTGGAATCATTCACTGTTGCCACGCGAGACAGAGTGTGTGTGTGTATGTATACGCGCCGTGGCGGCGTGGTCGTTCAGTTGGCGGTCCCCAATAGAGGGTGTGTTCAGAGGACGATATTGGTGCTCGCTACCGCCGACTTCACTTCACGCTGAGGTCAAAGAACTGTGTCGGTAAACACTGTAGTACATGTGCTGGTAAACTGCCTGCGTCAAACGTTCAAAGCGATATATTTCTGCGCCCACTCAAAGGTTTGTCAAAACTTGCATCTGGGCGAGGTGGTACTTAGCTTTTGGTGGGGAAAACAAGTGCAGTAAAAGATGAAGGAAGGAAGAAAACGGATAGGAAGAAGGAAGGAAGCAACAGGGCAAGTTCTTGTCCTGTCGTTTTTTTTACTGCCGGGTGTGTCTTTTAATGCGCTTGTTTTCCCCTACCAAAAGTCAAAAGTTTGATTGGTTCACTTAGTCAGGTCTCGTAAGAGAGGGATTGTTTGAGAGCGCCTTTTCATCGGTTCTGTTTCTTGTTCGTTTGTGTATGTTTTTTTTTTCTTCTGTATTTATCGCAGTTCGCGGTAGTAAAGATTTCGGAACGGCCATTTCATTTCTTATTCGAGTTTACAGACAGAGACGTAGAACTGAGATTTTCAAGACGAACAGCCGGCAAGAGTGACTCACCGATACGAAATGAATAGTGCCAATGGCGCGCTAATTTCTCGTCTCTTCTAGGATATTGCCCAAGTGCCCGCACGTCAGCGTGACATTTTTAACGGTGCGCCATTCCTTTGACGCATGCTTGGGCATCAAGGAAAAAAAGCCGTGAGCGTTCCAGAAGTCGCGCAACCCCGTCCTTTTTTTTTTTTTTTATGTTTTCTTGGCAGCTAAAGCGGGCACGCATGCGTGCTCGCTCGCTCGCCTATTTATGTTCATCCCTTTATATGGACACGGCTTTTCCTACGCCTTTTAGTGTATGGTGTGCGCGAGGAAGGGGGGGGGGAAGCAGAGGCGTAGGTCGCCTTCTACTGTGCACTATATGTCGTCCTTGAGAAAGCCCGCGCACGGAGATTGCGGTTGTGCGTGATAACGTCATTGGCTGTAATACGGCGTGCCAGCCGGGCGGCCCAGTCGGAAGATAAATAACCAGTGTGCAGTACAGGGGGTAGCAGGCCGAGGACAAATCCTGGAGCACATTGTTGTTGGCGCTTGCCACTGCAGATCCGTATAGAAAACGCCTACTCGGCAATATGCGCTTCTGACCTCACGTTGGAACGCGCACGCATGACTGCTTGTTGCCGAACCGTACTTAGCTTCTACAGTCGCGGCAAGTAAACAACGAGCGGATTGCAAAATATACGTATGTTCGAGAGGTGGGCCCGATGCATGTGCGGTTCGGAACTATACGTTAGTGAGGGTTGTTTGCCGGAAAAATAGACTCCCTACATCCACAACAGAAAGAACAATTTCTTAAACGCTTAAAAGCGCTGGGGTAGGGTAGCAGGGACTACTTTATTTGTCGCATATTCATCTTACAAAAAATCCATAGCTTGGAGCACCAAGAACTATAGCGTTTCTGCGACGGTTGGTGACTTGATTCAGGCCACCATTGTTGTTTGCTTAGTGTCTGCTGGAAAGACTTCCGCTACTGTTTTCCAATGATTAAAAGTGAAGGGAGCACAGAAATAGTATAAGGGATTTGAAACATTTGAACTTTACGTAATTTTTAGGGAGGGAATGATTGGTACCGCTATTCATGTCTATTGCGTCTATTCATGTGCATACCAATTTGCAGGCTTCGAGATAAGGTCCAAGGCGCTAAGAGAACTTCTTGCAGGGGGTGAGCACTCATTGCTTATTTAAAGGCCTGCGAGAAGGGTGGGGGTGATAGTAGACAATCAATATAAAACATTATTTCTTAACTATACTGATCAAACAAAAAAATTCTGTTGCAGTTACATTTAAAGGGGACGATTACTAAAAGCAATTTTGACGTCTCCTCGCTCTGAAATTAAAGCGGTTTATGATGTCTTATAGCGAGAAGCTGAGTTTTGGTTTCAGTCTACATTGACCACTTACGATACTACTGGTCTCTATTTGACTTCGAGTGCAGTACAAGTTTGCAAGCTTTTTGAAGGTTGGATTTATGGGCAAGGCTTGAAGCATTGGTTGATCGAAATTTTGTCAGGCAAGGTGGCAAGGAGGGTCTACAAGAAGACGTGACGTGACGCCTTAGGAGGGCGTTACACTTTTCCTACTAGGTGAAGTGGTCAATGTAGACTGAAACCAAAACTCAGCTTCTCGCTACAAGACCTCTTAAACCGCTTTAATTTCAGAGCGAGGAGACGTCAAAATTTCCTTTAGTAATCGTTCGTTGTCTGCAGTAATCAGCACAGCCAGTCTTCCTTTCACCACCCTGACCGACGAGATTAGTCATCTCTCTCTCTCTCTCTCTCTCTCTCTAGACGCCCATGTTTTAATCTTGAGTAGTCAGCGCGCTTGCGCTTCAATAAGGTTCGCCCGAAGCGCGGCCAGCACTGTGCATGCTGTTCTAGATATTCGCCGCTGAAGCGCTTTTCTACGCTGACATTTCTTCTTTCTAAAGGGCGGCCTACAGAGCACTCACGGGACCTTATGCACATCAAACTGAGCGACTTTCAAAGAGGGCACGAACTTTCTTCACGCATGCTCTTGTAGGACGCAGATAGGCTTTTTTTTTTATCAAGTTGTTCGCCGGCTTATTATTGTGGTCTTGTTTCCTCTCTTTCCCCATCTTTCGCTCGGCCCTACAGCGCTTGTGTTATGTGACATGCGTGTGCGTCACGTGCCCTGCCGCATGAGCAGCTGCGGATCGTCGCTGTTTCATTGGGACGAGAGTATTGTTCGACGCCGCACAGAGAGCGCTAGCGGCGGCAGCTGCGTCCTCACGGGAGCGTCGCTTTGTTGGAGTGGAAGCGAGCTTTGTTGGAGCTGCGGGCTAAAAGAAAAAAAAAAGGAAAAGAAAAAAAAAATAAGAGAGAAATGAATAGAGTCGCGCAGTGACAAGCGGGGGCGGCTCATTCGCTCGCGAAATAGAGCGTGTCACGTGGGCACCTTGACACGGAATTGTATCCTTTTTTTTTTCAGTTTTCAGCACTGCGAAACAAAGGACCGCGGTCGAACCAAAGCGCCGTGCGACGTTGAAGCGAATTGAGCGCTGTTCCGTCCGCTTGGGGTGTGGCACGAGGTTCCGTATAAGCGCATATTTAACCACGCCGCCCGCCGCGCACGATCGGTTCTCACTTCCCGAGTCTTGACGAGGGTGTTTTCAAATAATAAATTAAAAAGAAAATGTTCTCAATCTGAGATCGCTTCGACGCAAGCCCAAGTTCTATAAGCTCGCGGGGCTACGATTAGAAACGAGGTGCTGCTTAAACTTGCGTCAATGTGGCACGTGATATGTCACTCGGGTCGCAAGTTAGCTTACGCCAGCCGCGACGCACCACACGCTATCAAGAGAAGTTATTTCACCGAGCGTACGCCTATAGTTTAGAATTCGTCAGCCTTCGTAATTTCTGTAACCTCTACAGCTTCTACTCACGGAACGGCTAAAGTCGGCAAGTAGTGAGTTTAATCTAAAAGCTGCCATTTGTGAGCGCTAGCAGCAGAGATGAAACCCTACTTTACTGAAAGGAAAACGAAATCTTGCTGGAGGGGAGGGGGAGAGAGCGTACTAATTGCTCTTTTTTCCTGATCGGCAGATTGTCATTAATTCCAGCTGTCGCGGTTCTGCTTGGTAAAGGTTACACGCTGTTAATAGGCTGTAAGAGACTACAGTTACCAGAAAACTAGGTGTCATGGCAGGCTTTATAACTAGCAAAAGACCGTTAGACATGATGGTACGCACTGCTTCAGATGCACTGTCCTCGCCACTCGTCACTGTAGGCCGATTACAATACGGAACTGCAGATAACAGAACAATAGTCTACAGAACAGGATACAGGACAACAGACTACAGGACAATAGACTACAGAGCGTCAGACTACAGGTCGAAAATACGACAGGAATACAGACCAGAAATTTTCCGTTGTTTTTTTCGACTGGAAATTGTACACACGCTCTAAACTTATTGCCTATGCGCAAGCCAACTTAACACCAGCAAACTCAATGTATCGGGCGCGTATAGAAAAAAAAAAACAATATCACTGCATTCCTTGCAGCTTGTCCCCGAGACGCGTTATATCCTTACAGCTGGATACACTTTTTCGAGCAAGCAAAAAGAAAAAAAAAAAAGAAAAGAAAAGAAAAGAAAAACTCCAGTCAAACACTTCCCGCATTCCCGGTGTGGGTGAACGAACATGGCGCCAGTTTGCCCCAAAGATAACTCAGGCCAGCTAGAAGTACAGGCAGTTTGAAAGCGCAGGACGCGGCGACGCCATTTTGCTTGCATCAGCAGCAGTTCAAAGACGACAGGCAGCTGCAGACATATGATGAGTCCACTGCGTGTGTTTGTTGCGAGGGGGGCGCGGAAAAGGTTGGTGAGGGAAACGCTTTCGCTCGATCTTGTTCGCGCAAACAGGACATGCGACGTAGCAGGGCATCACACAGCTCCGTTCTGCGCTGATCGGAGCTGAGGATTCCATTTTCATTCTTTGTTCTTACTTGTGCACGTGAACACGACACGGGCTGTAAATGGAACGCGACAACTGTGCGCAGTTGACGTGGATCGTGTTTCAGAGTATCAGTTCGAAAGGAATAGACAAAAACAATGAACGGGGGGTCTGAGTAATGTGAACGCCTGCAGCTTGTGCGCTGAGTGCTGTCGTGCTGGTATTTTAAAAAGAAAAATGCTTTTCTATGTTATCCTTGGAAAACAGGCCGATACAAAGAAGTAATTGAAATGGACCATACAAAATTGCGGGGCATTCATTGTAGCTGAAATCTGCGTGCAGGCCATTTACGATTAAGGATGGTGCATGCTCCCATCATCAGCTCGTGCAGCTTGATGTTTGAACCATTTGCCGCATCCTTTTTGTTGAATTACTGAGCCGCTGAACGCCATTAAAACTATTGTGTCTTGCCGTCTTAATGCTGAATTGAATGATTTTTTATCTCAGAGCCTTTCGACACTGTATGAGCATACTATTCGCTTCTTAGGCACCGGTAGTAAATTAGAAAATTTAAGAAATTCGGAGACAAAATATTTCAGTGGGCAGTGCATTTCAAAGTTTCATTTAATTTCTCCATGTTTCTAAATAACCTTAAGCTCCGCAATCATTTTTAAAGAGAAATGTTCAATTAACATCATTAATTTAGCTGCGGTTTGTACATCATCTTACGAGTGGTGAACGGGTGGCGTGTGCAGAGTCCCACTGTATTCTTCAAACGAATCGCCGTCGGTTGATATATCTTGCACACACGTGTCAACACGTCAGCTCATAGTAAGGTGAGCGTAGTCTCTGAACGATATAATAGAGTGACCGCGCACCTCCCGTTTCGCACATCAGGTGAGATGATAGCGATGTTACGAGGATTTTGACTCTGCTCGTTTAGTGAACAGTAATTTCGCGTGATGCACCACAGTATTGAAGAAAAAAAATAGAGAAAGAAACGAGGAGAAAGTATATTACTGTTATTATTGCTCGCAAGTAAAAAAAAAATAAAAAAGTGGTGCTGTGTTCTTGCCTATAATACTGTGTTCGCTGCTGCTTCTGCCAAGTGAGAGAGTAGGGTGTAGGTATCATCAAGCACCCAGAAAGCTATTTGCCTGCACTCGCAGCATTTCACATGTACTGTTGAAATAAAATTCGTATTCTGGATTAGTGTATATAGGTATGCGGCAGTTAGAAGTAGGCTTCGGACAGCTTTCATGTAACCGCCTGTAAGCGCTGCTGAGCTGCTGGATCGCGGGCTCATGCCTGGCGATTTCTTATCGCAAGACTGTACGGTGGCGGGAGCTTGAAATTACACTGCAATTAAATGCAGGATTACAACTTAACAGCCTCCACTCTGCAGCACGTTTTGCAGACTCGAGAGAGTTGTGCAATGCTTGAAGCATAGATGACTCCGCCGCATAGTGAAACGTTCAAGACGGTCCTGAAAAGGTTCTGGTGCAAATTTAATTTTCTTACGGAAAAAATTCCCGCTCTTGGGGGGAAGGTACAGCTAGCTAAGTAAAAGGAAACGCCGCGTGCCTCTGCGGCGATGTGGTAGAGTTACAGTGCACGCGATCCCTCGAAGCTACATGTGCATTCGTGTCGTATCTCACATATAGGCGACCCGATTGTGTGCGGCCTCGCGGGGAGGCCAAGGAGGCGACGACGAGGACGATTCTCCATCGTTATAAGCCCGTAGACAGCGCGATGAAAACGCTGGCCGTTTATAATGACCGCAGGCCACAGCGCGACTGGACCTGCCGAGCTTCTTGCATCACCTCGCCCGATAAGTCTTCGGCGTCCGTTCGATCGGGGATCTGGATCAGACGGCCCACGCCGAGTCACACCTGCGCAAGGTGCATGCTGCGGCTCTAATTATACGCAAACGGGCCTCGCAGCATCTCGGTGACACGGTTTTCGCGCACAGCGGACACGCGACCCGGTCGAATGTGTCTTCGAGCGCAGTCCTTGCTTGTTCCAGTTTCGGTGGCATGAACCGGCGCGGTGTGAAGTGCATGGAAGCCAAGGGCGTCGTCAGGCTTCGTCGAGATATACTTTCTTTACTTTTATTTTTTGTCAAACGCTTGCGTGGAGATATATGTACGTACGTCTGAGTGCGACGCGGGGTACCGATTTCCATGTAGTTTCGTGGTGGCAAGCATGGTAATGCGGATAGTCTCGCTGGCTTTGTTACAAGCAGCGCACAAAGGAGGCCTAACTGAGACCATATAGGGCGCAACAGGACTCAAATCTGTGTACGACAGACAAAAAAAGAAATGAAAGGGTGGCATGGAGCAAACGAATATTGAACGACCTTTGTGGTTACAGACTAACCACACGTCAGCCTGTAAAATGTAAAGGAGCAGTTTACCTCACACATCGGAGCCCTCATAACTAAACTAAGATAGCAACGTTGTCAATTACATTGTGTCGTGTACAACTTGCGCATTGAGTCAGGATTCGCCTTCACAACAGATCCTCGCTGTGCTGGTTCAGATACTCGTACTATACGTGTATTGTGGCTGCTCTGTGGCACTCCCAACGCTCCGAGGCAAGTGAGGAAAGCTGCCTTAATTTTCTGGGTCTCCGGCCGCGGCCGGTGAACCGCTGTGCGAACCGCGCAACCCGGCACGGCGTTTATGCGCCAGCTGCCTTCGCGTAGGATTGTTTACTGTTGTTGACACGCAAGAAACCTCAACAGAGTAGCGTATGCGCAGTAGAGCTTGGGGAGCTGGGCGGGGGCTGCAGGCTGCCGCGCATTTGTGCTATCGTATACGCAGCTGTTCTTTTTGGCTTCTGACGCCATATGCCATGTATTTCTGCAACGATGCCAGGACACAGACGCCTGGCATCGTTAAACCGCAACAGTTGTTAACATACCAGAAACTTAAACCGCAACAGTGTTTAACATACCAGAAACCAGTCGACACTATAGACACCGTCGTGGCAGATGCTATATTCTAAGTTCTACATTTACTAGGTGGGTATCATGCCAGATGCTAAAACGAACGAAAAAAAAAGAAAAAGAAAAGAAAACGTCTGAAATGTAAATTTTTACAGACGCCAGATTTCAAGCTGTTGGTATTCTTAGTGCTCTGGAAACGAGCCATTGCTATCTTATCAGTATGCCTATGGCTCATTGTAAAAAAAAAAAAAAAAAAAAAAAAGAAAGGAAAAAAAACGTTAAGAAAAAAAAAAACGTGATTTATTAGCAGATTCGTCCTTAATTAGGTCACGACATGTGCCGTAAAGTGGACGATTCGCCAATAATATGTGCGCGTTTGTTCTGTAATAGGAGGCTTTCAGCGCTATGTAACTGCACTCAGTGCCTACATGTCAAGACCTGCGTGTTGGACAAACAACGTAGCACTAATGCGGCATCTATTAAAACAGCTATCATCAGCTTAACGTACAAAATGGTATTCATCAATTGCGCTATAAATTAAATAATGGGTCCAGCATGAGATTAACTGAAATGGAGAACATAAGTGAGAGCCTTTGCCTGAAGTGCGGAACAATGATGATGTTGCTGTCCTCTGTGCCCGTGAGAATCTAACATCTATTCCTGTGTATAAACGTAACTTCAGCCGTATCGGTTAGCTATGTCGCACTAAGTTGCTGGTAGGTTCCGTGCACGAAGTCTGTTTTACTAAACTTCTGTTTTTTTTTCTTCAAGTTGTCTTTTTTAAGAATTACGGAAAGTTGTAAGAAACAATTTTCCTACATATTTCTATTTAGATGGGAAAATTTTTTTATATATCGACCTTTGCTTTATCACAGTGCGAGCTCTACCTCCGACATTATCAGGTGTCGACAGGTAACTTTGCTGAGTACAGTCACGTGACAACTACCGGCACATGCTTCGCGCTAATTAGCATCGTCGACGGTGCAGGTGGAATGAGCGAAAAGAATAACTGTGCATGCTCTGCGGAAATCTACGATCGTAGCAAGGACCTTTAAATCGTCAGTACCACACTCTCGCAAATGTCTCTCCGGCTCTTTTCTTTTTTTTTCTTTTTTTGCATGGTATTTACTGTGCGTATTTATGTACAAGAAGGAGCCACATGTGCAGATAATCTAGTGGTCGCACTTGCCCCACCTTTACATAAACTCCACTAAATGTCAGCCGTGCTTTAACTCCGCTCAAATGATTTGAGCGGAGTTAAAGCACGGCTGACATTCGTAATCGCACGTCGTAATCGGCGATTACGACGTGCGAAAGCACTGTTTGGCATGGGTTTACTTGTTGGTTTAGCATTGAAATACTGAAGCATAGTTTGGCAAAGTCTTAATCGTTTTTAATAGCTTTGTTTTGTTTTTTTCCCGAGGGGATGGCGGGGCGGGGGGGGGGGGGGGGCGGGGCACATGTCGGTTTGAATCCTTATCGGAGACTAGTCTCCATCCTCACTAGCAGGTGGATGCTAAATGGGAACCGTAATTGTATGACGTCACTCTGAATGCAGCATAAAGAACGGTTACATCACAATTTTGAGGCTAACTCACATGATATTTTTGGGATCACTTCCTGCTCAGACCTTCTACTCGCAATTGCGGCTCACACCACTCATTAGGCAAGTTAGGATATCGCTTTAAAAGGATGGCAAGAATGTGCAGTGTACCAGCTGCTGTAACTTGCAGTCTGGTGGAAAGTCACTTTCATCGTGAATATCCCATAGCTTAACATAATTCGGCTAAAATGACTGCCGGAGGACACAAGTGCAGCGTTCAGTCCAACGTGCATGCATTTGTCATTGTGTTTTGGTGTCAAGCAGGAAAACTGTCTAGGTTTATAACAGGGCTCAGTAACCACAAGGTATCGCACATTGCGGGAATTTAAAACAGTTTAGTTTTTTTTTTGTGTGTGTGTGTGTGTGTCATGTGTAGCAAGCCCCAAAAGAAAATTGCGTTCTTGCAGCTAATAACAGAGATTGGAGGCTATTAATAAGTTACTAAATAATAAATTTTAATTACGGCTATTTCGGCACGACCAACAGCACTGGTCTATGAAGGAAAGTATTACGTGAAGGGTTTTGAAAAGTCCGGATGTTTTTCACGTCTCTTTAAGCAAACGTGTACCGCACTACGCCCGTTTCCAGCGATCCCAAGCCGCACGCGTTATCTCCGGCGATGTAGATGTAACTGCATTAATGCTCCGCGGGCAGCTGTCACACAGCCGGGCAGGAACAATGAGCCCCCGCGTGTCTGCGATCCCAGGGACACAAGAGTGCACTGCAGTACCGTAATAACCGAAGGAAACAAAAAAGACAAAACCGGAAACATGACAGTTTGCACGCGCTGTGAGGGTGACTCGCTGGTTGTGCATACAGTGTAAGTACCCTGTCTCGCTAATTCCGTGCAGCGCTGCTGAATCTAAAGAACCTGGTTCTGAATTCACACACACTGCCGCGCTTGTACAAATGATAGCAATTTGTGACCAGTGCACGATTCTCGGTCGCATACTCGCTAATTTTGTGCATTGTTCAGCGCGAAGGCCTCCTCAAGTGTGAGCGACTACATGAATTGGGCCCGCCCCTGATTAGTAGACAACCGCGGCTTGTTAACCAGACGCCTAATTAGAGCTGCACAGTTCTACCACAACACGCATAGTGCACGTGTACGCATCACAACACGTTCTCTGCGGGGCATCTCGCCCCTACAATCCACGTTTGCGCCACAAGCCGAACGTTCGCACGGTTGCAGCAATTTTCGTCCCTGGTGTTGTATCCCGGGGTGCCGCGCAGGGAACCGTAAGGATTATGTGTGCTGACGTCATACGCGCCGCAACACATGCCGAGCGTCTGCGGGGGGCCGCTGTTCTCCATTCCGAAGGCGAGCAGCCACTGCCGCGGCCGTATATTTCCTAGCGCGCCGTGTAAACGATGTGTCGGAGGCTGCCTGATTAGCGCTTATCTGGAAGCCATGGCAACCTGTCCGGCGCGCAGAGATCCCTTGTTCAGCTCTGGCGAGCATGCGCGCGCTCCTCCCTCGCCGCCTTGTTTCCGTCGCCAGCTACGATCGCAGCCCAGATAAGCTGTTCTTGCGACCGCCTGCTGACAGCACCACCCGGCCATTCTCAAGGCAAGATGTTTCCTCCAGTATTTTATTTTTATTTCTACTCACGTTCTCCCACAAGAACGACCACCTGGCTTTTTTATGAACGGAAGAGTGAGACGTGTTAGCCTAGTGGGTTAACGCGTCTACACTGGAAATCGGGCTGTTGTTGTTCGGGAGCGGCCCAAGTTTTCTTGTGAGTCGGATGGATCAATTGCTTGAGAAAACTTCGCTCGGTGAATGTGCTTTGAGTGTTGTTGGGCATGTGAATTCAGTCCTTGGGTGCTTCAAGTGTGTGGCTTTCGACTTCTTTGACATCGTTTGCGGGCGGAACAGAGCTGTAGCGGTTTAGGCTGCAAGGATTCGGCGCTCCGTTCGTTTTATCGAGGACACTAAAGAATAAGTGGGTCGTCGTTTTTATTGCATATTGTGCTGACACAAACGCGGCCTCGCACGCAAAATCCCAATCGTTTGCTGACTCATTGGAGTTTTATTGACGGTTTGCTTTCCCAAGAGCTTCTTTCAACTCGACGACAATGTGGCCTGGCCGCCCTACGCCTTGTATCAGTGAGACACTTGAGTACGAATAGCGATCGGCTTGGGAGAACAGGCCACGGGAAGATGTTTATTGGATAGTTTCTCCTTGATAGGTCGACCACTCGTGGACTGAAATTTTCTTTTTCGCAGCACGCTTCATGGTAGTATCAGTTCTCCGTAGTATATATTTGTAAGCACTTTGAAGCAAGATGTGTAGTGCCGATAACTTTATATTAAAGATAAAATGTTTACGAGCTCCATTTGAATGTTTGTGACCAAACAATTCCTGTTAAAGGCGTTTTCTTGCATGAATCCTGTCGTATAATATCGGAAAAAAGAAAACTGAACATGCGACAAGACAATAATAGCCGCATTAACAGCTGTTTGTGTTTGACGTTTCTTGCTTTCATAATACCAGTTGGAAAGGTGTTGTCTCGGCAGATGACATTACCGGGCTTGGATCCCAAGTCTAGACGCGCTACTCCTAGGCCTTGCAGACACGTTCCTACGACTTGATTAAAACGTTTTATATCCCTCTCGCTCCTGCCAACTTGGGCAGCCAACGTCGCGATCCTAATCTCGAGCATGCGCTTGACAGGTATTTAACAGGTGAATGGCCGGGCTTGGTTTGTGAGCCTCCGGTGGCAGTGGCGTCCATGGTACTAAATTCGAATGTCGTCACCACACCGGTCTACAGTGCCACAAAATCAGAGGAAATGTGTAGTCAGGAATAAGTAAACATGTCATTCTATATAGTCCTGACTCATATACACTGCAACGTTACATTGTTCAGCCCGTTACTAGTAATGTTCTGTAGAATGTTTGGTTTGGTTTGGTTTATGGAGTTTAACATCCCAAATCGACTCGGGCTAGGAGAGACGCCGTAGTGGAGGGTTCGAGAATTTCGACCACCTGGGGCTCTTCAAAGTGCGCTGACATCGCACAGCACGTGGGCGTGCTGTAAACACTGAGCCACCGTGGCGGGGTACGCGTGTAAGCATAGCCTCCTTTATATAAAGGAGGCTGTGGTATAAGGCAAACACATAGTGGTAGTCAGCTTTGGTTCCGCACCAGCATTGCGTCTCAGGGCCCGCAGCATAACTGACGGGCAGCAGACAAGACTGTGTTCATTGTAGGTTCCGTATAAGATAACTTCTTATTCATTTCCATTTCTGCAGGAAAACAAGAACCGATATCGAGGACCCGCTGCAAAGGTCGGGATGGCCCACCGTTATCTAGTCGTTTCGATAATCGCCATGGCGGCGGCGTCTTGCCAAGCCAGCACAAACGTATTGCAAGCAAGCTGCGTCTCAAGTGAGTCTCCGGAGAAGGAAAGTTCGGTACAAGTAGACTGCACGAGAAGGGGATTTACCATCACGCCCGCCGGCAGCTACTGGCCGCCGAACATCTACAAGATGGACTTGAGCCACAACTTCATAGACCACCTGACCAACCTGGAAACTTCCAACGTTTCCGTACTGGACATCCACGACAATCGCATCGCTATCGTCGAACCTGGAGTGTTCGCCGTTTTCTCGCAGCTCCAGGTCTTGGACTTGAGCCAGAACTCACTCGCCAGTCTTCACGAAGACGTCTTCAAGAACCTGACTAGCCTACGAGTTTTGAACCTAAGCCGGAACAAGCTTATTCACCCGCCCTCTCAACTGTTCGCACCGCTCGTGTCTCTGGAGCAGCTGAATCTCAACCACAACCCGCTGCGCTACCTTGAGATGGCGCTCTTCAAACTTCCCAAGCTGGAGCGCCTGGAGCTGTCGAACATCGACGCCCACTCCCTTCCGGATGGCGTGTTCCACGGAGCGCCGAATCTGGTTCACCTGGACTTGTCTGCAAACTCGTTCGACCAGGTTCCCGCCAGCGCCTTGCGCAGCGCTCCGGCCCTCAAGGTTCTAGTCATGTCGGACAACCCCGTGCGAGCCCTCGGCTACAACTCCTTCATGAGGCTGGAAAGCATTGAAGAACTGTACCTGGAGAACATGGGCGAGCTGGAGGCGGTCGAGGGTGACGCGTTCGCGCACCAGAAGAAGATGAGGGCTCTCTTCCTGGACAGCAATCCCAAGCTTGAGAGCATAGACCTGGACATTTTCGGCATCTTCTGGCGCGTTGAGACGGCAGCCAACTGGACGTTACGTGAACTGTACCTACAAAACAACAAAATCAAGTACCTGGACGAAGACATTGCGCCGTGGAAACAATTTGAAATACTAGACCTGCAAGGAAATCCCTGGGCTTGCGACTGCAACAACGCATGGATTCGAAAGCTGCCGCTTCAGCCCGAATTAACTGCTAACCTCAGGTAAGGACGAAGGTGGGGGATAACTTGAATCACGCACGTGTGGCATGGAAGTGTTGTTTTACCGCCCGAACTATTTCGGCGTGTCGTTTTAACGGCACCACATTTAGCATACGCGTGGCATACTTCTTACGGAGGTCAATTTGACGTGTTATTTGACAGTACAGGCACGTTTCAGTAATCACCAAAGCAGCCCACTAGGGGGGCTCAGTTGTATTTGTGTTTGTTTGCTAAAGCCAAAGCGGTGGGATAGAATCCCGGCCGCGGCGGCCGGTAACAAGTAAAAAAGTAAAGTAAACGGTCGAAGCTGTACAAATAAAAACGTTGGTGCAAATCTGTGGTGAGAACTGGCCAGGCAGTGTGAGTGCACCACCTCTGAATGCGCCATAAATGGCCTGCTGCGGCTAGAAGGAGATAAAGATATATCTTTTTTTGTTCTAGATTAATACACGATGTTTCCGTTGGGTAGCCTTCAGTCAACGCCTAATCCTATACGTTACATTCACACAGTGTAGTGATATGACCATGGCTAGCTGTCAGCCGAGGTGTTCAAACAAGTTCGCTAAATATTGATGAGAGTCTCATGTAGGTGCTTTCGGTTTCAGTATGTCGGCCAATAAAACATTGTTTCTTTTTGTTGTTATCCTGCATTGCTGAATGGCGGTGGTGAAAGAAATCAGTTTTACTGTCAACTACACCCTAACAAAGCGTTTGTGTGTGGTCAGCTGAGCGACCCAAGAATAGCGGAGGCGCGAAAATTAAAAGGGCCAGAGAGACACACAGTACTTGCACTGTGGTTTAGGTTGTTGGGAAATAAGTGTGGCATTGGACTTTAGTTATACTGTCGGCAGTTGTTTCTCTCTACTGAATCTAAATAATAAGTACGAGAGTTCCGTCACAGCGTTGTGAAAAGCCCCCGGGTGATTCCGCGAGAAATCAAAGTAGCGAAATATTTCATATCTTTAATTTGCTTGATTACTTTATATACTATGCACACATTTCTAAGTGGGCCAGCGGGAAAATTCGTTTTCTGTGTGTATATGTTAATATAGCACGCCTATTGGAAAAGAAAAACAAGACACAGTACGCCTACAACAGAAAGACAAGGCGATGTCATAGAGACGCGTATGTCATTATGGATCAGCTCAAATCAGGAGATCATTCTGAAAATTGTCGTTTAAACGCATTGCTAAGGGCGGCATATCGAGTTATCCGCCCCCACGGATAACGGTGCCGCCGCATCCTGTTTACACTCAATATGCGAGTTGGTTTGTAACAATGCAATCAGGTATGCTATGTTTTCACGGTAAAGGTGTGTGTGTATATATATTAGCAAAGGGATAATATTTTGAGCAGCGGGTATTCTGTTTGCTGCGTTTGCGCCGTCATATTAGATGCTTCTTCCTCCGATGATTGAAAAACTACAGGATTCGGCTTTGGTAATACTGGTTTGGTTTGGTTTGTAGGGTTTAACGTCCCAAAGCGACTCAGGCTACGAGAGACGCCGTAGTGGAGGACTCCGGAAATTTCGACCACCTGGGGTTCTTTAACGTGCACCTGTTGAAAACAATATAATTCAGCATATTCTTTCATATTCTTTCTTATCTCCTCCTAGAGAATTGTTTCTAGAATTGTAAGAAAAAGTAGGGATGAGTTTCTTCTTTGATCTTTGGAAGAGACTCCGAAATTCAGATGTGCCAAATTTTGCCCAGTGTTTCACGTGCTTCACTTTCTTATTTTACAAGGAACATTTATACACTTCATTTAGCACATAAATGTTTATCTGCTCTGCAATTTTGAAGCAGGTATGCCTTATTGTCTTGGAAGAAAAAAAAAAAGAAAGATTGAAAACCTCGCTTAGTTGCTTTTGAGCCATGAACCTCAACATAACTGAACGAAAGCCTCACTTGAGATTGCGACGTTTCTGGGATTTTTTTAAATGGTGACTTCACAGCTTCGAAAATATGCCTGACGTAATCCTCATTTTTACTCTTAGCAGGCAGAGCATATTCATCGTGACCTTTACATCTCGATACGTTGGCAATTGCAAAGTTGCGAAAATGCTTTGTAAACGACAACATTGCCTATGTCACGTCTTCGTTTATAATGTTTTCTTCCAAAGTGTTGCCATTCTCACAAAAGCAATTTCGCTATGGCGTACTGAAGAACGTATGCATAATAATAAAGTAGTAAATAAATTGAGCATCTGAAATGCTTTGCCAGTTTGATATCGCGGAATCGCCCTCCTGTCACCATTTAATTCCAGTCCAGTACCTTCAAACAATTTTAAAAAGAAGCAGGAAAGCTGCTTCGTAGTTTCCTGACTTCTACGCCGACAAACGTGCCCTGCTGCGGTGCGTAACGTCTCAAAGTGGCATGGGCTGCAAGAGATGCCGTACTGCAGGACTCCGCATTAATTTTTACCCATCCATGGCTCTTTAACGTGCACTCGTTTCGCCTGGCATCTAAATACGACTGCGGCGACCGGGATCGAACCAGTTTCTCTCTTCGTTTGTGTATTTTCTTTCTTTGATGTTTTTCAAGCATGCAGCCGCGCATAATTTAACCAATCAGTCAGTTTATTTTCAACATCAGTGGTGTTGAAGGGCTGCAGACGAAAAGCCTCAACATGGGCTTGACGGGGTCCGCGGCCCCATGTACATGGCAACATACAGCAAGCGCAGGCACATAACAGTAATACAGCTAGGATCAGACACTTTTGTACATCTAATAAATTACAAAGTATCAATTAAATCAAGAAAAACGGGAGAAGGTATTTCAACATTTGTTCACTGTAATTAGTGCGCAGGTGAGAAATTTCCCATTGTTGAAGTTGGCGAGTGTTGCATGTGCATACTTTAGGAAATCAATTTGCGATACTACTAAGAACATTGTTATTTCTTTTATTACCTGCCTCGTAACGCTTTGTTTAAGTTGATCGGCAGATTTCAGGAATACATGTTAGATTTAGTTTTGTAAAGATATGGTTTGTGCGGCTGTCATATGGAACATTCATGATTATTCGAACTGCCTTTTTCTGCAATCTGTAAAGTTTGGTAATATTCTTGTTAGTGGTAGTACCCCACCCCAAATGACAGTAGTGTACATATTTGACAGAACTAAAGATTTGTACAATAACAGTAAACAAGATCGCAGTTTAGAAGAGATTCCAGTTACACGTGAGATTTTAGAGATGACAAAATCAGTATGCTCGTTCCATGACATATGCTCTTCAAACAATACACCAAGACATTTAACGACAGGTACAATGGGGATATTTGAATTATTTAGTACCAATGAATCCTGTAGGTACACTCTGCGGTTTTTGGGGCTGAACAGGACAGCCTTAGTTTTGTTAGTATTGATAATAAGACCATTCGTTTTACTCCATGATGCTAATGGCATAAAGGTATGATTCGCTTTTGAAGATAAGTAATACAAATTTGATGAACTGAGGTGTATAGTTGTATCATCAGCGTACATCACAATATTCACTGTATTGTCAATGCTACCAAATCGTTTACGTATATGCAGAACAACAGGATCGTGACATATAGTTGATGCGGTCGAAGGCTTTTGAATAATCAATGAATATGCCTAACGTACATATTTTACGCTCAAACGATTCCAATATTATTTCTTTTCGTGCTAGTAAAGGCTTTTCTGTTGAAAGGCCTTTGAAGAAACCAAATTGGGTGTGTGTAATCAGTTTATGATTTAAAATAAATGAGTGCATACGACTCTGCGTCAGCTTTTCCATGCCTTTAGAGAAAATCGGGAGAATGGAAATGGGTCTGTAGTTTGAAAGGTCGTTTTCACCCCCACCTTTGTACAAGACCCCCCACCTTTGTACAAGACTGTTACTTTGGCAATTTGAAGTTTTTTTTAGGAGAAGTTCCACTGGAAAAAAAAAAAAAGTTGAAAGTATGTTCCAGCACGGGTGCTATCAGATCGAGCACATGCTTAACTGGTCGATTGACTAGTCCGTCTATATCAGTACTATAGCTGTTTTTCAGAAAAACACGCTGTTTATTTCGTTTGCGGTTGGGGCCAAAAAAGCAGTAGATTGAGACTATTGGTTTAAGTGCCCTGCTTGTTGCATGCTAACCCAAGCGCACCTAGGCTCATCGCTGTGGTTTCACCTCCGTGCAGGTGCGACAGCCCCCCGAAGTTCGAGCACAAGCCCATGCTGGAGTTGCCGGACGAGCTGTTCACTTGCCCGGAGTCTCGGGAGGCGCGCGAGCAGAGCAGCACCTTCCGCACAGGCGTGCTGGTCGTGGGGGCTCTCAGCATCAGTGCCATCCTGCTGTCGGCCATCTTGCTGGTCAAGCGAAAGAACCTCTACCATCGATTCATCACACGCAAGAACAGAAACGGCAGTGTCTACTACGTTAAGGCGCACACTAACCCCGTGGACGGCTTCGACCCGAGTACCTAGAGAGATACATACCTTGCTCCTCCGCGCGCACTCCATAAGAAGCTGCAGCGAATTAAGCCTTGCGACGCACAATGTGTGCCTCGAGCTGACGTTGGCGTTGCAAAGCGCAGTCTCCTTAAGAGCAGCGATGAAATCATGGCGCTTGAACGGCCCACATGGAGATCGACTTATGCAGAGGAGCAGCTGTTGCCGAATGAGAATGATGCGACTACCATCTACAGTTTCGTGGACGCTTTTGCGTTGGAAGCAATGTCAAACCTGACGAAGCGTTTGGTGAAAAGACGTCAACGTGATCGCCGGGCCCTGTGAATTCTGACACGATGCTGGTCGTATTCCTTATAGCCTGGTCACGCTAAGTCATCCTGCATAGCACCATAGTCGTTCCATGAAGGGTATTGGTGAACAAAGAACGCCATCGCAGCCAGTTTTCTTCACCGTGGATACGTCCGTCGTCTGAATGCCAGCCAGAGTGAGACAAGGGCCTATACACTTTTCAGTGCTTTGGCAGTCGCTTTGAGGATGTGGTTGGTGCCTGTATTTGGGCAGTGTGTGACGTCTGCAGGGGCGGAGAAATGTTTCGCCGTTCATTTCACAGAGCTGCCTTGTCACAGTTCATGACGCTACCCCCGTCGTGGCTACCGTCAACAGGACACCTGTAGCGAGTACCTGACAAAGGCTCTTCCGGCGGGTTTGCCAAGCGTCGGGGTGGTACAGTCGTGACTGTCGCTAGATCCCGCGTGCTGCCTCGTGACAACGCGTCAGCATCTGGGTGCTTGCTGCGTTTGCAAGCAAACAATCAAGATGCTAGTCCCTGCCTTGTGAAGAATGGCTTCCCAGTGAGGTCGATGGCCTGCCAGTTCATTGAGTCCTTCAGACACACTGCACGCGGTTACAAAGAGCGCTAACATTTTAACCATGGCTGACCATGACTGTACGAGCATTGTCTTCTTTCAAAACATTCCAGGAGTGTGATTCCGCAATGCCGTGCATGGCTAAGCGGCTCTGTTTTTAGACTTCGGTTGGTGTGAGGATAGATGTGTGCTTTATTTTTTGTTATACATGCTCACTTGTTAGGCTGGACTACTTGCCAGAGGCTACGGGCCCACATTAGGAGTGTTGCTATGTTGATGTATGATGAGAGTTTATCAGATTGGGGAACGTTGCCGACTTGGGCACGTCACTGGACAGCTCTCGTGTTGTCGCACTATAAAAAAACAACGTTGCTGGTCAAATCATTGTGTCTTGCTGCGTGTTTTTTGCAACAGGCAGGAACGAAAGAGTACGCACGTTTGTAGCACAGCACTATTGCCAGTACGTTTGATGAACGATGTTTCGACTGTCCTTGCATAGAAAAATGTTCATAAATCTGGCGTTCATAAATTGCCTCGATGCACAGAACGCAAGCCAAGTTACTGTTCATTTATACAATAGTTTCATATCGAGAGGAACTGTGCGATACGCAACATTTTCCGAATGAAAAAAAAAACGCCTCTAAGAGATGTCTCGACGAGTGAGAAAATTCAATATTTTGGGCGTGATACTTCAATATTTAACTTTTGCCAAATGCGCAACAGTATCAGCTTTATACCTGTATTCGAGGCTAGTTTTGGATGCAGTTCTAAGGTAGATTGAAGCATAAGACCTGAAAGGGTGTCCTTCGGTCACTGCTCACCCTTTTGTTGCGCAGAAAAATTGCTCACACATATTAGGAATTGTTGCGAGGCCTAAGATTTTTTGAGCCTTCCTTACGGCAGTGAGTTTTGCTTTCGACGTTTGGAATCCATTCGGAGTACAAGTTAAAGAAACCGCCATTAAAAAAAGCTTCGAGTTGATGCGGGAATTTCATGAAATTCGTATGCAGGCTCTAATTTTGTGAGCGTGAACGAATAGCTCATCCGCGATATCTTTGAACTTTTGTACTTCACAGCCAAGCACAGAAAGCCTGGACAGGAGCTTCTAGCTTTCGCGGTTGCCATCGCGTACTATAGTGCCACTGAGCATAAACTATGCAGAAATTCCGAGTTTCCCGGGCCCCATTGACTTCATGTGACCGAAAACGTTATACGCTGCAAGGGCAGGAAGCATTTCATAAGCCCGATTCTGCAGTGTGTAGGAAGCGTAACCCAGTAGTACTATCATCTCCCCGACCATTTAGCGGGAGTCTATCTTCCGTTGAATGGAATATATTCCCAATGTTGCGCAATGAGTTATACTGGCGGCCGACAGATAGTGCCGGGGGAATACGTCCTGGAATACGGGGCATGTCTGTCGAAGCAGATGAATGCCTAGAAAATTGGTCACGCACTGCGTTGGAGACATTTGGATTAATTTTGCGAATACCTGTGAGTAGTGCGTGGTGAAAATATATCAAAATGGAATCATTTCAGAAAAGCAGGTTCAACACACGGCAAATTTTAAAAACACGTAAAAGTTTTATTGGATTAAATCGTCGTTACAGTTCTGTGAACTGGATAACAAGTGTAAATTGCGTAATAAACTCAACAGGTGTGACGAATGTTAAAACAAAGTATATTTAAAGGAACTATTTCGTCTATCGGCGGCCGTAAGGCGTTCCCTTGACCTTTGAGGCCAGGACCACTGCAGAAGGTTCCTCGCGGCTGTTTGACAGCGTGATGAAGTGGAGGGCGTCAGGTCGTCGGAATGCCCGCACCTCGCGGAAGGATTCTGAAACCAGAACAAAAAGTTACGCGCAGTGCAAGACGCAGGAAGTAAGAGTATGGAGTACGCAGGTTACTGTGACATGTTTGTATAACAGCATGCACGCTGTTGCCGCACAACGTATGCACCTAAAGCAGCGTTAGGGTATTAGCGGTTTTATTGAGAACAAAAGGAAAGCATAGCTAGTTCCATCCGTCGCCATAGTAACGAGCCTGGAAGCAAGTAATGTTAACTAGTCACATTCAACGTAAGTTTGTCAGAATAGCTGAATGCCGAAATACTAGCAGCCACTAATGGATGAATGAAGCGTATTCACGCAGTTTGCTAATCTAGGAGCGCTTGCATGACTAAGGCGAGATAAACCGCTGTCAAAAGCCCGAAGTGACTTCCGCCGAACCACTGGCTCCAGCATCCGAGATGCGAATCATCCTTTCGGCCTTTATGCAATCGAACTGCGAACAGGCTGCGTCTTGCAAGACGAAGAAGTGAGGGAGAAAAAAAATGGTTGCCGTACCGTCCACATGGAGAGACTGTTGCTCAAGAAATCCGGAAGCGCCTTTCAAAGCGTAGACCTTGAGATTCTTTCCCGCTCCGCTGGAGCGCACGAAGATTAGGCTCGTCCGGTCGTCCGGCGATGGCAGCCAGCTGATTGATTGCACGTCGCCGGCAAACAGCTTCTGAACCTCCAGCAACTCCTGGGGCTGCCCAGGTGCGTACCTGGAAGGGAGGAGGCAACGGATTGGAGTTGATACCGCACGAAATACTGGTGCAGGCAACGAACACGCCATCGCGATTCGCTGCCCCCTTTTTTTTTTTTTGCCATCTTCGAACTTAGTCGTATCTAATCTCACACTTGGCAGAATTTGCACGTTTGGCAATGCTGAGGAAACACTAGCGCGCATTGCGACAGGGATGCACTCGCAAACAGAAGGTGGCTGCATCTGCCTTGCTACAGAATTTTGCAAGGTTTCTCCAAAAAATGCAATACATCGGATGACAGGGCTTCCCGCTCGCTGCGCTGTTTGCGAGCGGCTGTATAGGCTGCGCGTCAGCGGTCTCGCATTTCAAAGACAAGTTTATTCCGAATATGCTTACAAAGCAAGTAGCTGAAACATCCGCGCATGAGAGGCCTGCAAGAAGACATCCTGCCCATAGAGAAGCGAGTAAAAAATTAAATTTTGGAAAAGCTCTTGCAAATATTGACAGCAATTGCGACCAGTTGTCCACAACAGAATCTGAGCGAGTTCAACGTTGCAGTGACAAGCATGCCGCAAAGTGGTGTTGCTTTTGTTTGCACGGTATCAACCCCTAAAGTGAAAGGGAATCAGTGGAACGATAAAAGTTGGGACCACGTGATCGGGCGCCGATATGGATGGTCTGGTTCATGGGATCACTGAAAAAGCCGACGAGGGGAAATGCTTGAGAGGGGGCTGGCAGGAGTGGTTTTTTTTTTTTTATTTGTTGCGAAAGCAATACTGCTCGCAGTTTGAGCCTTCAGCGTGGAACCGCGGTGACCACCATTGACCTTTGACCTTTAGACGACCCCCGTAGACGACCCCAAGCTGGCAGGAGCTGCCAACTTGGGTCTGTCGTTTCACATGGGATGGTTATATCAGAATCAGCCTGCTAGGACCCTGGCATTCACGTTACCCCTATAGGCCACTAAGGCACGTTCATATCGGTTGGTTAAAGCGGGGCTTTATATGTGGGCTGAGGAAGAAGAAAAAGACGCTCGGTCATCCGCAGCTAATGCTTTCGCTCAGTATTTGGTTCAGCAGCGTTGAACTCTTGTAATTTTTTTAGTATGACCTTGGGCTTACAGCACACATGACATCTGGCCGGGCAGAAGCAGAGTTGTTGCGCCTTCAAGTGCAGCAACAGGAAAGGATTCTGTGCTTAGCCCTACTTCCGACCCCGAGTGGAGAGTCCATTATTCATGCCTATAATACTGATACCTAACATGTAATGCAGATAATCATAATTTAATGTAGATGTATCAGCAGTAAGATACGTACTGTCATTATTGGTAACCATTGCAGCGTTTGGGCGAGTTTGTTTACCACGCTAATCATGAGAGCGCTCAAAACGAAAAGAACAGACTAAGCCATGCGCAGAAAGCGCATTCTGTGTGGATTATTACATTGTCCTTTTTATAACGCTTTCATGATCAAACTCAGCAGGACCACTTTGTTATTAACCGACCTGTGTATGTTCTGACAAAAAAAAAAAAAATTGGAGTTCATCGCACTTTTGCTTAAGCATCACCTAAAAACAAACTGTCGTTCCTTCGCTGACCTCTTAACAAGTTACGCTTGCACTGATGTGCACGTTGTGGCACAGCTGGAAGAGTTATTGGTCTCTTGAAACATGTTTAGAGTGAAATTTAAGCCTACGCTGCCACTACCTGCAGATCCGAATGCTGACTAGCACCACTCCCTGAAAGAGTGATACCCAATTGAGGATTTCATCACGTGGAAGCAGTGGCGCACCGGCTTTATCGTGGGGCCGTCTGGCTGCTCAGTTAAAATGGTGGCTCCACGCGACAGCCTCCCCGAGTCTAGCTTCTTTCCACGAAAGCCAGAAATTCTCTTAACAAAGCTGGAAGGTATGAAGCATGAAAACCAACCAGCTTCTTACATTCAAAGTTCACCACAGAAGGTTCGAGCTAGAGGTGAAGCAACAGTAGTGCGACGCTTTGAGGGCGTTCATAAAAACCCGCCTAAATCATGTCACTTTCATTGCCACCAACAATATTTTCATTAGTTTCATGCAACAAACGATCAGCATGCAGATTGGAGAGAATACCACTCACTGCTGGGGCATTCTCTCTACCTAACAGCATGCGGCGCGTTCGGCGCACTGGATCATTTCTGGTAATACAGCTTCTAGGCGGATCGTTAGAAGAGGAAGAGATATGTACCTGTAGACAGAAGTGGGCGTGTCCGCACCGGCCACTCTACGCTGGCCGACAATCATGAGACAGGCATCACCGTGACCAACGGCGGCAAGAGATCCCACAGAGACGGCAGGAATGCTGGCCAGCTTGTGAAGACCTTGGCGGGACCACCGATACGCGAAGACTCGGTCGAACTGACCAGGCTGCTTGGCAGAGATTGCCAGCAGGACCGAGCCATCCTTCGGGCAGAGCTGAGCCGAGACCTACGCCAAATTCTTCTTAGGCAAGGCTACCATGAACGTCTTCTCGCATTGTTGAGCACAGTTTCGCAACGCTAAAGATTACACTGATGTTTGAACGCCAGTGTTCATGTGGGTAGATGAAAAATTCTTAATAGATGGCACGTATGAAGGTCCCTAGCGTGTCGAAATTTCAATTGCGAACTAAGCGTGTAATTTGTTATGTGCACGGAGTTACACACAAACTAAAAACACAAGAGAAGAAACAGCTGCAGACTGACGTGAACATCAGAAGGCACGTCACGTCACCGCAATTTTATAAGTACGTGAACGTCAGTGTTCCTCTCCTTCTTGCATTGTCTCCAACCAAGTATCATCAACTTGAGCAAGCACCTGTAGTGTTATGGACTCTGTATAAGCGAAACAAAAACTGCAACGGTATATATACGCATCCTAGAATCTTTCAAAAAAAAAAAAATGCAGGCAACCTGACAGTGTACTGCACCAGTGGGAGCGTGATTTACTAGACTACACACTGTCTACTTTTTACTGCAGTGTAACGGCAGAGAAAAACAATTCCTGGAGTATTGCACTAGGCGGCTGCGTACTGCGGCAACGTCCGCACTGAACGGCATGCACGACCGGCGAATATGCGTTTTGCAAGTGGGTGGCTGTTATTGCTCGAGTATATGGGTGGTAGCCACGGAAAGAAGTTGTGCCATCCGTACGTCTAGAAAGGAACGCTTGGTTTAAGAAGGAGTAAAATTTTACCTCGTGGCTGTAATGTATCGGTAGGTCCTGGTGAACGATGAAACCCTTTGAAGGGTCTTCGACGCAAGCGATCTTTAAGAACCCTCCAGCGGAGATCGCCAAGCATCCTAGTGCCTCGTAGTTGAACGGAGACACACTCTTCAGCGAATCCATTCTCAACACTTGATATCTGTTGAGTGAGTTTGTGCTTGGATTCCAGCTGAATATTTCTACGGAGCTGTGCCCTGCACCTGAAGGAATGCGAAAGATGAAAGGGATGAAAAATAAAAAGCGAAATGAGCTTTGTCTATAATTGAAAAGTGGACAAATTGGACAAAGTGGACTTAACGGGAGTGCGAAGCACGAACTTTCTGAATTAAGACAGAGTGTAGACCAACGAAAAGGTTACAGCATGTAGATCAGGACAACAGTGAAAATTATACGTGGACGGAAACTCCATAGCGACAGGGGTGCCTTAGTTGAGAACTCCTAGTATATTTCGACCAAGCGCATAGTACACTGGTATCTTTGCTCCACCAAAATGCGGCTGTCTCGTCCGAGAACGACACATTCTTCGAGGACAGCAGCTTAGGTGACCACTGAGTCACCACAGCAAGCCGCAGTAAAGACAAACTGGCTGCGGCGAAGAGGCAAGTTGGTAGTTTTACGTTAGTTGCTATACTTCTCGAAATGGAAAAAACGTTAACCTGAAACTACAACTGCAACTAGGAATTAACTTGAACAACATAAGGATGCCCGGCTTATTTGTACTGACAGCCTGGCCAGAAACTTGTTTGTTGCTTACGACATTTAAGTGTTAGTAGGGGATTAGCATAGCAGATAGAGTCGAACATTTTTGGGAACCTATTTACCGGCTTCGACCGTAAACCTCCAATGTGAATGTGGCTACTAACGTGTAGACTGCCGTCGTGAACGGGGTATAGGAGACTTACCCACAGTACTTAGAATGGGTGCTTCAATTGAACAGGAGGGTCCCGCGTTGAAGTTAGCTACGACAATATAGTCCGAAGCCTGAGTGGAGAGGTGGTGAAGTGAAGAGCCTTGGGCAACCTGAATGTCCTGCACAGTGACAAAGAAGCTATAAATTAAAGTCCACTTGTGCAACAGTTCAGCCATTGCCACTGGTAATGTGAAATAAACCCGAGTAATAACGAAAAATACGACGACCTTGCATTGATATTCATATTCGGTATTTAATTTGTTCCATACCAGTGAAGGCTACTAAACGCCTAGTGGAACAAAGCGTAGCTAGTGGACAAAGCTTCCACCCGCTTTACAGCTAACCAAAGATAATCGTCCACAATGCGCCAAGCTGCAAATGAATTGCGTACGCTTGCGAACTACACAATTTGTGCGCAAACTCCAGACTGAGCTCCGTCGGCTTCGAGACAAAACTATAGGCTTATTAGCAAAAGAACAGATCACAGTGAAGTCTAGGACAGTGCGACACTAGCCTTTAACTATACGAGATTTCAGCAAAGTGAAGTGCAAGAATGAGTTTATGTGATATTATAATCGAAACGCGAAGCTGCGAGGTTAAAGGTTGGAGAGGTGGCTTCACGTTCTACTTCTCGGTTCTACCTCTCTGCTTTCTACCTCTATCTTAATGGCAGGTTTGGTAAAACAGTCTCCACTCTGCTTATCGCCCCATTTTCTTTTTTTTTTTTTTTTTTTTTTTTTTTGGGGGGGGGGGGGGGGGGGGGGCAAGGAGTTTTTAATGCTTAATTTCGAGTCAGCTGATGCGCACAGGGCTTTACAAGAATTTGCGCTGGTCTTGAGCTCGACGCTATGACAAACATATCTGTCCCCCCGCGACATACAGCCCAGTAGGCTTTGGGGTTCATTTCTCTGAATAGTTTGTCAGAGGTGTGCTCAAATGCTGCGGAATACGAGTCGATACAAGAATACTAAACAAACGATGAAAAACCGAAACTTATTTCGCCTTCAATGTTTCTCCACACTCTTGCTATACGCGAAAGAGGCTGCTGTTTTAGCTGTCCATGTCTCGTTCGTGTATTCATTTATCGGTATTTATAAAGAACCAACTATATATATAGTCTGACAAATCTGTTGCGCAGTTTCAGATAGCAAATCACGTAGTTTTCTTATATGCATGGCTTAAAGTGAACTTGCCTGTTGCAGAGGAAATGCTTTAGTGTATGCCGCTTCGAGTCTGAAGCTTTTCAGTATGCCGCAGGGTTGGTGATGGACAGCTGGCGAACTTATGAGAAAGATATCTGGAGAGCCTCGCAGAGGCACATAGATTGCGGAGTGGGAGGGCCCGACAGTGAAGGCGAATATCTGCTCGTAGTAGGCGAGGAGAACAGCTTGCTCTGTTGGGGAAGCAGACCTGCGTTAAACGCCGCACTACTGCACCAAACAGGGAGAAAATACCTTTCAACGCAGCACTCAAGTGCTCGATTCGTCTGTTCTGGTGGCCGAGCCGACTTGACAGGTCTTGCAGTTCGCTAGTGGACCGAATGCTCTGCTTCAGCTCCCGTAGGCTAACATTTCCTATTGTACCGAGAGTATGAAGCGTAGCAACGCTGAATCCACCAGTGAATCTCTTTGGAGCGGTGATTGTGTTGTTCCTGCTCTTCAGCATCTGCGAAATCACCGAACGGAAGGAGGCGTTAGCTAGAGTTCGCGGGTAATACGAGTCTGATACATACAGCCTGATGAACAAATTCGTGAATGTTGACACCGTTGAGGTAACCGCTGACGCGCAGGTCTTTCACGGCCGCATCGGCGACCACAGTCTTCTTTCCAGTTATTACTTGGTCCTTCGTTGTAAGCAGAAGTTCGCTGGCGGACACCTTGATGCCATCCAGGGTGCCGTGAATACTAAGAAGAAAATGAGGTAAATATTTTACAAGACAAAGTTAAGCTTATTCAGCGACATTGAATGCGATAGCAGGCATACTTTGCACTCGCGACTTGCACGTTTCGTAGCACTTTGGCTCCGTTGATCCTGTACTCTCGACCGTCGTTGAAGACTGCTTTGCGTGCCCACGCCGCGACATCAACGTCTTGCAAGCGCGCGGATTCTGGCATGGTCAGAGTGCCCGCGATGGTTGCGTTCCCTGTCACCGCCAACGGTCCAGAGACTACGTTCGTGCGAACCTTGGTGAAGACATCCTCAGGAAGTTTCACTCCATTGACGTTGCCATGGGTAGTCAAGTCTCCTGTCGGACAGAAAAGGACCAAGAGCAAGAAAGCCAGTGCTACAGCATGGCATGTGTAACAAGTGCTTTGTCATAGCATGCTAAACAAAGTGCCAAAATCGCGACAGGTACGCACGTGAAGCAAGATAAGAGTGAGGTAACGGCACTAGCAGCTGGTCAATATCTTACCGGCAAACGTGACATTATGAAACTTGCAAGATGCGGTGATCAACTGATCCCCCACAGTCCTCAGTGCAGAACTCACGAACAAGGGCAGACTGATACCGTTGACTAGTGGCGCCTCCACGCCGGCGCTTTGCAGGGAGCCTGGAACAACGTTTGGGCATGTAGCAGTGATCAAAACCCGCGGAAATAATGTCTCCCAACTTCCTTACCATGGATACGCGCGTTGTGCATTTTAAGCTTTGTTTCGACGATTTGGTCTCTGGTGATGCTCATGTAGTGGTCTCGCAAATAGTCAAAATTGAACCCATTCAGTGTACCTCGAAGTGTCACGGGCTAGGGAAAAGAAACCGAAGAAAAGATAAAATTAATCTGCAGAACGTAAATTCACTGTGATATATACATAGAATGCATTTAGGTTTCAATGCATGCTTTGTTAGAACGGTCATTGTCAGCACAGAATTTATGTGGTCTAAGCATAGTTTAGGAGACTTACCCCCTCGATAACAAGGGTCCTGAATTTCTTGCTTCCTCGCAACGTTGAAGGCGCATTTGTCTTTGCACAAGAAGATTGCAGTTGCCGTAAATCGATGCCGCCAACGAGTCCGTCAACTTTAACGCCTGCGCGGAAAGTGACGTCGCCGAAAACAGTCGTCGGAGCCCCTATAATCTGATGGCCGAAGACCCTCACAGCCTTTCTGCAGAGTTCTTCCACTTTTACTGAATCTACGAGACCACTGACCCACACGTCTCCGTCAACGCTGAAACCCTTTTTCATGAACTTCCGGCCCGTTATCGTAACATTTTTAGAGGCGTCCACGACTTCTTCAGACACGTCAATGCCTTGAACTGTCCCAGTCACATGTACATCAGCCATGGAGCCAAGGAACTCGAACCTAACTGGACCGGAAAACGTCGTCGACTCGTTCTTAAAAGCAGTCTTGCTAAAGAGTTCTTGTACGTTCACTTCGTTGATGGTGCTACGGACTACGAGTGGCCCGAGAGTTTCCAGGCTGTTCTCGAAGACAATGTCTCCGCTTACTACCTGGTCGACACCTTGAAGCATCCAGTTGCTCATGTCCTCTTGCGAGACTCCGTCCAGGAGAGATTCAAATGCGAAGCGTGGAGCCGTGACGGGGCTAGAGAATACTTTTTCTCCTGTAATAACTTGGTTTCCTTTTAGTAGCACAGCATCCAAGTAAAGTTCTGAGAGCGGGACTCCCGAGAAATTGCTGGTACGGATATTAGCGTGGCGTGGTACCGTCAAATTGCTAGCGAAGATCTTGCGTCCAGAGACAACTTGTTGGGCTGCAAAGGAATATAGTGCAAGCATTGACAGATAGAATCAAATTAAGCATGCAGGGAATCCACACTACACTTTGTACGGTTGACGAAGTACTCACCCGAATAGAGCAGGGAATCTTCTAGAAGCTCAGCAGCACGTATTCCATTGATTCGGTTTCTTACCACAAAATTTTTAACGGTCAAGCCGCCGTCAACTGTTAAAGCCTCGAAGTCTTTTGGAGCGGTGATGATGCAGTTTTCGTCGAGACGACAGAGTTCTGCGATGCTCACACCATTTATAGACTCTCCGACGACAAGATTTTTGACGTGCAGGTTCTTCATGAATACTTTAGGAGCATGCACGACCTGAAAAAAAAATTGTTACGAAGAGCATGTTAATCTATGTGCAATCTTAAGCAAAATGTTTGGAACCAACCTGGCTGCCCTGCGTTAAGAGGGAATCTTTCCAGACCCTCAAGTCAACTCCGTTTAGAAGGCCTTTTACAACGACGTCTCCTGCAAGGACTAATTTGCTGAACACCTTCTCGCCATTGAGTACTTTAGGTCCGCGCCGAAGCACAAACGAAGACGGTACGTGAAGTCCATTGATGTCTGGACAGGTGAGGTTCCTCATCTAGTGAGCAAAGGATAAAGCAATCAAGTTCGCAGAATATAATCGCAAACACGGCCTGTCTGCTTACCTGTACGTCGTTCGCGAAGACTACCCTCTTGAAGTTGGGGAAAAGAGGCGCATCAAGGCGGAGGGCGTAGCGATACAAGTCGTCCAATTTGCGATCGTTGACCAGGCCTGTAACCTTCACTTTATCTTCAAAAATAACTTTGCCCGTAAAAGTCCATGTCCCTGGATTGAGATTTAAAACGGCACTGTAAAAGATCAAAGCGGACTAACTGAAACTATTACCATTCATAACTGTAGTGCGCCGCCTGCGCAAGAATTCTGCCAGCTGGGACAAGTCTACACCGTCCACAAATCTTCCAACGGCACTGTGTCCATCCAAGTGTATAATGCTGAATGTCTTCCTTCCTGAAAACACAATGTCCCTCAGTACAAAACTGCAATATCGCGGGGAAGCTTACCTGTAATGCGCTGTACAGGGGTTTTAACCAGCATGTCAAGTTGACCTTTCCAGTCTGTAAAGAAATAATTCCAATCCAAGAAGTTACGATAGCGTTGGCTTGCGCAGGGACGGAAGCAAAAGTAGTAAGCGCAGCAAAACTGGCATCCAAAATTTCAGCAAGGGGAGAATCTCTCCCGCTGTTGCTAAGATATTAGGGCAGAGAAGGTTGAAGAGGAAAATTCAGTTAACTTGGACACCGGCGCACGCAGCCGTCAACGGGAACGAAGCGGCCCACGAATTGGCACGAGATCTCTACAACCGAGCAACTAAGGGGTCCTTCGATGACCGGAGGAGAGACGAACGCCTGCTAAAATATCGGGATATTAATGCAGCTTTATGGATTGGAACTACGACTGCCTCTAGCTCCCCCCCTTCCCCTCCTGACGGTACGCCTGAGAGCCACAAAGGGTAAAGGGGACCAGCTATTTTCTACCGGAAGAAAAGTTTTTCCACTGAGTTAGAAACATGGTAGCTTTTTTTTTTTTCTTACTTACCAGAGATGGGATCTGGGAGATGTCGAATCCCATTGAGAGCAACGTTCACGTGAAGTTCCCTAGCCGAACAATCGGCAAAGAAAACCTTTTCCGCTGTGATTGTGACATTTTGGTTGATCAGAACCACGTCAGGCCCTGGTATCTGAAGGCCATTGACAGTTCCGCGAGCGCTGACGTCGCTGAACTGGATATTCGTGTACTCGTGAAGAGCTGAAACGAGAGGACAATGAAGCAGTGTGTACACTTCATGTTCTTTCGATGCTTATTGAGTCGCATCGCTCTCTCTACAAGTTTTGATAGATGCCTAAGCATGAACACAGTTCAATGAAGTCTGGTTGGTTTGTGCAACAGTGCAGCAGCATAGACGTGCAGAAGCGGGATAAGAAATATTTCCATTCAGGTTGAAGTGCTAAATGAATTTAACATTGTGGCAAGCTTTCGCAGATGAGGTGAGGTGAGGCGAGGTGAAGTGAGAAGGCTTTCGGGGATTGCTCGTAGCCTGCCGTCTCACCACTGAGAAGCATACGGCTGACGCTGCCGTCCTTGGAAGTTTGAGGCGCCAAGCATATGGAGATAGAAAATGCCGAAGGTACTCCTGAGAAATCATTTGCGGCGCAGTCAACGATGGTGCACGCGACTTTTAGGGCTGCTTTTGAAGCTTCAGATGTTGGTGCGAAATGAGTGATTCAGAAAATATTGCACGTCTGTGCTTGACAGAAGAAGATGACCTGTTCGTGCCTAGAGAAAGTGACTGCTTTTCAAAACCAAGAAAAAAAAAAAAGCGGACGTCAAGAAGTTTTTACAGTGGGCCCAAGAAATGCAAGAGAAAGGCTGCAGCTCTAGGCCGCAAGGTGGCACTCTCGACAACAAGACAAGATGAGATCTGCTTGCGGGAACAGTTTCGCATATTAAGTGTGGTTAATTGTGCCCGACTCTTGAATTTACTGCTAAAAGGCTACGAGCACGGGAATATATGGCATGCGTGAATTCCCAAGGTATTGGAGCCAATGGTGTTATTGGCAAAAAGTATTACAAGCTAGCCTTCACATTCCCCTCTGTAATACACTGTAATGCGTGTTTGAGGAATTAGGTTTGGCTTATGGGTGTAACGCTCCTAAGCTACTCCGGCGACGAGAGGTTTTAGTGGAGGGCTTCAGATAATTTCGACCACTTGGGGCTCTTTACCGTACACGAACAATGCACCCCTGTATACGGCAGCCTTGCTTTTCGCCCCCATCGAAAAACTGTCGCCGAGGCTGGGATCGAAACAGGGTCCCCCGACTTTGTAGTCGAAATCCCCAACATCGATGCGGGGCCTGAAGGAGTCAAGGCCAACTGTGAAAGGGAAGAAACACTTAGAAAATCAGAGTGTCTGCGGAATTCGAACCACATAGGATAGGCGTACAAGCTCCAGTTGAGTGTCTTTCACATTACGTTCGTGGAAAATGTTCCTATTCCGGAATGATTACCTGTGACGACCTGGTGCCCGTGGACCCACATGACTGTATTCCAGAGATCTTGGAGGTTGACATTGTTGAACAGTCCAGACTGTGCAACCTGAAGCACGCCCTCGACAGCAACGTCGCGCACTATCTTGCGCCCTTTTACTACGTGATTGCCATGACGAGTCAGAGCGTTCCGGTAGAACTTGTCGATGCTGATGCCGTTGCATGATCCGGTCACCTACGAACAGAAATATTTTCCCCACTTCCATGAGCGCATCTGCACACCGTATTTGTGTTGTTGCCTCGCTTAGAGAGAAACCAGCCGTCGATATCAAGCACGAAACTAGGATGCGCGGCCATTCGTGGCTTCAGACAGAAGTGGAGGAAGACTTACGTGCAGCGCATGAGCCGAAGCTTCGATCATTGTCAATTCGCCGGTCTGCACTTGGTCGCCTTCCGTAAGTAAAAGATGCTGAGGCGAGAAAATGACGCCCCCTAGGCCCGCAGCAACGACATTGCCGAGTGCATGAACTGGCCTCGCGAAGCGGATGTTTCCGTTCAGGACATGATTGCCCGATACGGTGACCAGGTTGGAGACGTTCAGTCCATTCACGGGTCCATCGACCTGCAAGCTCTGGACGTGGAGGCGCTCGAATGACATGGGCACGTTGGGGAACTGAGGAGAGTTCGTGAAGAACAGGCGGCTGGGCAGGTTGGAGACCTCTTCCTTGTTCAGGTAGAGGGTCTCAAGTTGGCCAAGTTTGCAACCTTGCGCCGGACAGTCGAGTGTGAGGTGCTCGAAATGGTAGTCACCTGGATAGCATAGAAGGACCACCTATGTAATATTGTTTTATCAAACCAGTACCGCAAAGAATGTCTGGCTTCACAGTTACGTAGAATAATGATATAATAACGCAATGCAGAAGTAGAAGTTTCCGTGTATCGAGTCTAGTTAGTAGTGTCAAGAAAATTGGATAGGTTTCTACACTTTTTACATGCGAAATGACAAGAAAATAGCACGTCTACAGAATGGTAAAGAAATTCGAACGAGTCAGTCGTGCAGGCGCTAGTATCAAGTTTCAAATTCTGACCAAGTTTAACATGGTATTTGAATTTGAGGACTGGACGAAGTGACCATTTCCGAGGTTAATTTCGCTCGTCACGGCACCATTCAACGGACAGTCGAGTAGAAAAAAAATATTGATGACAACGCCGAACTTGCCAATGAGGGCTTGGTCTCCAGAGAGCTTCAGAGCATCGTCGAGCTCAGTCAGCATACCGCGAAGAGAGTCTTTCATCGCGTTAAGTTCCATCTGCAGCTTTTCCAGGTCTTCCAAGTCCTTGACGCTGTAGCTCTCACCGGAGGCAATTTCTTCAAACTGCAAGAGATGCAAGGAGATTGCGTAAGTTGTACTGCAACCTTTGAGAGGCGCACGTAGAGCAGGCAAATATGCTTTCAACTTGCCAGAAGGAAAAGTGCGATTTAGAGAGAAAATATGAAAAGAGCTATTCAGCCCAAGCTGCCACCTCTTTGAAGTAGTCTGAGTAACTCGGCCAGTTTTACTGCAGAAGAAAAAAAACTACGCGGGACAGAATGCACGGAGCTATACCATATTCAGCGGACGACGCTAACCAGGAGTGATGTCTGTGTGACAGTTCCTTTTTCTTAAATCTAAGGGCGATGTTCTGCCTATTACGAATAAAGATTGATGTTAGACGCCAGGATGTACTTTGTACAGGGAGGGTGCGGTTGCGACCTATATTGAATTGCATAGGCGCCCTGTGCTTACGCCACTTGATAGAATACCTGCAATATTCGCCAATACCGATACATCGCTGATACAAACGATCTGAGAATCCCCAAGCAGCGAATTCAAAAGCAGCAAGAAGAGAAGGTTGTTCTCTCCTGCAGTTGACTGCCATCCTATGCAAGATTTTAGTTATAGCTGTATTAAGTGCATTGCATGATCCGCGACAGAGCACATTTGTGAAGGAGAGGCATTGGTAAATGTACTCCGGAACGTGGGAAAGCCGAAAAGAGTTAATTAAGAGAGGTAGGGGACGTCGAGACAGGAAGAGCATGCAAGGAGGAACGCACGATTGATTTGTTCATAGTGGCTAGTGTGCAGAACGCGTGGCTTAAACCGGAGTAGAAGGTGTGGATGTAACAACATACTATAGAACTCTTTATGCTGACACTTATCATTAAGCGGGTGTACGTAATTAGCACGTACAAACGCTGCCTCGTGACAGCGGCAAATGAAAACCCTAGAGCTCCGGTCATAGAGAGAATGCAGTGTGGGGCTAGCGCATTACATGTTGCGGTGGTAAAATGGCACTAAAGAGAGCAGAATGTAAGAAACAACTCGACTGCCTCAGTTGGTTGTGCCAGGCGCAAAGCTTGATGTAAAGTTGACGAAATGAACGGTAGTCTTCAGGTTTCCAATTCCGATCATTCCGCCCCCCCCCCCCCCCCCCTCCCAGATTTATCATTTTGCGGGTAAAATTATGCTATTCAGGATATCTCCCGTCATCCTCAGTTTTAATTTTTTCAAGAGACATTGGAATTTTACCACTGGTCCCTTGTTTTGCTTCATGGCCTTTTTTATTTATTTATTTTGTTCCGAGCATGCGCATCATTGGATAAAATATGCAGCACGCATTTTTTTCATGTCCGCTGCCTTTGACATACACATGCTGCACAATGTCACAAATTATGCTCAGCTCTGACTGTGTCCACTGCCTTGACAGTCAGCTTTAGCGTTTACTGCCTTGGTCATATATATAGTTCCTTGAGTTCTTTGAATTCGCGCTAAAAACGTGTGCTCAATGGCATTTTGAGAAAGCTTCGTAAAGCAGGATGTCAATTCCTTCGCCTGTAAAAATCCATAGTTGATAAAAAACGCATTAGTCTTCCTTGCCCGTCAACTCGCCCAATGCTCGCGAAGTTCATACTGTAGTGAAGTTTCTTAGGAGCGAAGAGACTCCGAGAGAGACCTCTTCAACCAATAGCCCTAGTTTTCAGTTAACTTGATCTCGCGCTGTGCGCTCGCGGTGCGGCAATACAATACAATATAAATTCTCCACCGGGGTCGTTTATTGCATTTTTAGGCATGTAAAGGGCGTCGGCTGCACACGAAAACACCCATTCATACAAAGCAAAGGGGGGGGGGGGGGGGGGACCATTTTCTCAACGTTATGCTCTTGGAGCAAGATACGGTCCACAATTACTGGAAATAAAATTTCAGGCAGGAGCCATGGGAGATTAACAACACAGAATTACTGGAAATAAAATTCCGGGTAGGAGCCACGCAGATAAACAACATAAGCGCGAACTTGTGTTGCAATGTGCGGTACTTGTTTCCTTTCCTGTTCCTCTCCACCCCCCGCTTTCCCTCCTAGCGTATAGAGTCCGATTGCTCAGTTTGGAAAGCTATCCGTTCACACGGCCTCAAATAGCGGTCTGAGACTCGCCTGCTGAGCCCGAATGGCTTCTTGTACGTGCAGGTCCTGGAAGACAACCTCGCCCGGGATTCGTATGGTTTCCGTGCGGTCGGTGTAGTAAACTTGGTCAAGCTGCGAGACCAGCATCTGGGCAGACTCCTCGGTGGCGAGCCGCGAAGAATCCTGGCACCAGCGCAGACTATCATCGTACCAGCGTTGGATCTGGTTGTCGTGGTAGAAGTCCACCTTGTAGACCCCTGGACCCTCGGTCGAGGGGTTAGACACAGCTAAACCAGGAAACACAAGACAATGAGGAAATGGGTCGGAAAAACTATCAGAATAAAAATTACCAAACCTACCAGCATCATGTTTGCAAATAAGTTTAAAGAGATGAGTGCCCGATGCAGCAACTGGAACGTATACCGCCATCACAATCAGCGAAGAAAGCTAATAAGGAAATGTGCGTAAAATAGGCCTATGCGCAACGCCTTCTCTTCACATCAACGGTCAGTGAGAACCGATAGTAGTCTACTAACTAAACATCCGTATAGAACGGCACTTCGTTTACAATCAAGGTATTTTCTTCGGATAGAGTCTCTTCGAGTAGCGATTAGATGTATTGGCAGCGGTAGGAAGTAAACAATGATCTTCACAATTAAAGAACCGGAAATTTGGTCGGTTAGTATGGTCTAAAAACAACTTTTTTTTTTCTTTCAGTCATGTACGTATACAGTTCCAGGGCTCGTATTTTAACAATTGGGTTAGAACGTATAGTTTCCGTGGCGTAAAGCATGTTTGTCCGTCTCGAAGAAAGTCAATGAAGCTTAGTGGATGCTTACTGGGCACATGAAACCCAGACGGCGAAACGCTGGCCGCAAATCAAGAGAATAAGTACCATTGAAAAACCAACTCGGCAGCCTATGCGAGTGGCAAGGCAATGCCAAGGGCTTCGCAGCAGCTGGCGGAATCTGCTCGTGCGGTTCGATTAATTTCGTATTCTGTGCCATGTCATACCGAGCTGCCCGCAGAACAGCAGCTGCTCAAGCGAAATAGTACGGTGAGCGTTCTATGTCCCTGATAATCTTGAGATATGAACAGCGTATACACGCACAGAACATGCCATTCGTCACTATACGGCCGTGTTTAGCAAGGCAGTATTGATTCGCGAAGGAAATGTCTGATTTCAGTCCAGGTGTTCCTCTGGGACGTGGAAACCGGTTTAAGTAGGACTTTAGCGGAAGGGTCACATCACGCTAGGCCAGTAGTTATTTAACATGCAACGAAACGTCCAAGTTTTAGTACTTCATGCTGATGAAAAGCAGTACGCTGAGCCAGGTGCGCATTGTAATCGCGATCGAGGTCTAAACATCAGAATGAG